>NC_041386.1:616321598-616408386 GCF_002162155.2 Triticum dicoccoides
GTAACTATAAATACCCTGTGTGGGACTGTCGCCATGGTCGTGTTCTCCTTCGGGATAATTGGCCCCGACCCACCTTGTCATGTGGGACCCCATGACGGGTCGCCAAAGAAAGCTGAAAGTGCGGTGTCAATGGGCTACATCGATGGGCCACTGCATTGCCTTGTGCTGCGAGTGATTGTGACCATTGTGCGTGTCATGTAGGGCCCTTCTAGGTGGTATTCTTGGGCATTGACATGACTGATGATGAAGATTGTGTTGCACATGTGTGTGTGTCCTTGCCGGTGTCAAGTGACCAGAGCAAGTCATGCTCAGATTTTGAGTGGAGCGATATGTGCTCTAGTCTATAACTTGCACCTGATGCATTCATCGACTCAATGCCCTCCATCCTCGTTGAAAATGCACTTCACTTCATGCTTACACATAATGACGATGATAGTGTAGAAGTTCTCAAATATGACTTGAGCTCTAATTGCTTATCGCTGATTGATGCGCCATTGTTGGGGGTTGTCATTAGCGGTTCCCCTATCCTCATGGCGATGGAGGATGGAAGTTTGGGGTTTGCACATGTGGACATGGTAACCCTCAACATGTGGTCAAGACAATTGGATTCTAATGGATTTGCATCATGGACTATGCCTAGAGTCGTCGAACTCATGAATCTTATCCCTATTCAAAATCCAACCAAAAGGCTTAGACTGATTGGATCTGTGGAGGGCAGTGATATTAACTGCGGACATTGGCATCTATGAGGTTAATATCACGACACTACAATGGAAGAAGCTATGGAGGAGAGAGAAATTCCGTCATTTGATTCCATACATGAGTTTCTACAGTCCACCACGTGCATCTATATGTCATTTTTTTATTTGGAACAATTCTTATATAAAATACTAATACATTAGTTAATGTATAATTAGATTAGTGATGATCACATAGAAAGTTATGTATTTCATATGTGCACGAACAAACTTCCAGTAATATATTTCATTTGTGCTCGATCAAACTTCAAGTAATATGGATCCTCGAATGTTACACCTATTATGCTTATGTCTACTTAATTGGAAATTTTATCATAGCATCCCCTTTTTGGAATCACACGAACACATTTATATTTACAGAATGGTCGAGACCTTGTGATGTAGCCACTAGTAGAAAACAAGGCTTTGGTTGGGGCCTGGCCAGCCCATTAGTCCCGGTTCAGTCACGAACCAGGGCCCATGGGGGGCATGCGTCCTGGTTCGTGCGCCCAGTGGGCCGGCCGGGCCTCATGGGGCATTGGTCCCGGTTCGTCTGGACCCATTTGTCCCGGTTCCAAGCACGAACCAAGACCAATGGCCCTCGCTCCTGGCCCACAGTCATTGGTCCCGGTTCGTGGCTGGAACCGGGACAGAAGGGGGGACATTAGTCCCGGTTCCAGCCACGAACCGGGACCAGTGAGTTGCCTATATATACCCCATCGCCGCAGCAGAACACTCCACACTGCTCTGCTTTTTCTGGCCGGCGAGGGGAGTGCTTTGTGGTGCTCTAGCTCACCTCCTATGCACATGAGGTGTTTGATGAAATGCCACACTAGTTAAGCTTTCACCTCTCGAAGCTCGACCTCCAAGCTCCATTTTACCCGAGATTTGTCTAGATTTAGCAGTCCGTCACGTCCCTTCCCCGTCTTCACCGCCGTCGGTCGCCCGCGCCGATCTCGTCGCCGGCACCACCGTGGTGAGCTTCTTGTTCTTATCTTCTTTCTGAAAGAAAAAAAAATACTTACTTTAGATAGATACTTTTCTATTTTTCTTACTTTTATTATTGCTTGTTATTATATAGTGCAATGGTTTTGGTATCCGCCCCCGTCGGCCCTCGTCCTGGCTATGAGTCAAATGTCGTATATATTATCTTTTATAAATATTTGGTTCATTTATTGTTTATGACAATTATGCCGACCAACGTGACATAGATTTTATTTATCTAGGAGGTATGTGAACCAGAAATTCCAACCGACCCTATTGTCGAGAGGTTAAATTTAGTTGAAGAAGAAAACAATTACTTGAAGGAAAAAGTAAAAAAAATTGAGCAGGAGAAGATGATATTGGAGTTGCATGTTGCGGATGTCGTCGATGATCACAAGATCAAGATGGACGTGATACGTCTCCAACGTATCTATAATTTTTGATTGCTCCATGCTATATTATCTACTGTTTTGGACATTATTGGGCTTATTATCCACTTTTATATTATTTTTGGGACTAACGTATTAACCAGAGGCCCAGCCCAGAATTACTGTTTTTTGCCTGTTTTAGGGTTTCGAAGAAAAGGAATATCAAACGGAGTCCAAACGGAATGAAACCTTCAGGAACGTGATTTTCTCAACGAATAAGACCAGGGAGACTTGGACCCTGCGTCAAGAAAGAAAAGAGGAGGCCACGATGTAGGAGGGCGCGCCCACCCCTACCAGGCGCGCCCTCCACCCTCGTGGGCCCCCTGTTGCTCCACCGACGTACTCCTTCCTCCTATATATATCCACGTACCCCCAAACGATTAGATACGGAGCCAAAAACCTAATTCCACCGCCGCAACTTTCTGTATCCACGAGATCCCATCTTGGGGCCTGTTCCAGAGCTCCGCCGGAGGGGGCATCGATCACGGAGGGCTTCTACATCAACACCATAGCCCCTCCGATGAACTGTGAGTAGTTTACCTCAGACCTACGGGTCCATAGTTAGTAGCTAGATGGCTTCTTCTCTCTTTTTGGATCTCAATACAATGTTCTCCCCCTCTCTTGTGGAGAACTATTCGATGTAATCTTCTTTTGCTGACCGATGAATTGTGGGTTTATGATCAAGTCTATCTATGAATAATATTTGAATCTTCTCTGAATTCTTTTATGTATGATTGGTTATCTTTGCAAGTCTCTTCGAATTATCAGTTTGGTTTGGCCTACTAGATTGATCTTTCTTGCAATGGGAGAAGTGCTTAGCTTTGGGTTCAATCTTGCGGTGTCCTTTCCCGGTGACAGTAAGGACAGCAAGGCACGTATTGTATTGTTGCCATCGAGGATAACAAGATGGGGTTTTCTTCATATTGCATGAGTCTATCCCTCTACATCATGTCATCTTGCTTAAGGCGTTACTCTGCTTTTACCTTAATACTCTAGATGCATGCTGGATAGCGGTCGATGAGTGGAGTAATAGTAGTAGATGCAGGCAGGAGTCGGTCTACTTGTCTCGGACGTGATGCCTATATACATGAGCATACCTAGATATTCTCATAACTATGCTCAATTCTGTCAATTGCTCAACAGTAATTTGTTCACCCACCGTAGAATACTTATGCTCTCGAGAGAAGCCACTAGTGAAACCTATGGCCCCCGGGTCTATCATCATCATATTGATCTCCTACTACTTAGTTATTTACTTTCTATTTACTTTGCCTTTATTTTACTTTGCATCTTTATCATAAAAATATCAAAAATATTATCTTATCATATCTATCAAATCTCACTCTCGTAAGTGGCCTTATAGGGACTGACAACCCCTATTTGCGTTGGTTGCGAGGATTTATTTGTTTTGTGCAGGTACAAGGGACTCGCGCGTAGCCTCCTACTGGATTGATACCTTGGTTCTCAAAAACTGAGGGAAATACTTACACTACTTTGCTCCATCATCCCTTCCTCTTCAGGGAAAACCAACGCAGTGCTCAAGAGGTAGCAAGAAGGATTTCTGGCGCCGTTGCCGGGGAGGTCTAGGCAAAGTTAACATACCAACTACCCATCACATACCCTTATCTCCCGCATTACATTATTTGCCATTTGCCTCTCATTTTCCACTTCACCCTTGCCGTTTTATTCGCCCTCTCTCTCTATCCTCCCTCTCCCTCTCTATTTGCCTCTTTTTACCCGCTTGCTTTTTGTTTGCTTGTGTGTTAGTTTGTTTGCTTGTCGTTATGGCTTGTCCCTTATCTTCTCCGTTGTCTCCCGAGAATGAAATTCTAAATTTTAAGCAAAGGGAGGGTGAAAATCTAAAAGATGCTTGGTATAGAATTTGCAATGCTCAAAATAGATCTACTAGGAAGCAATCTACTACCATTCTCCTTCGCAATTTTTATGTAGGCATTACTCCTTGGCACCGTTATGTTCTTGATACTATTACCGGAGGGAACTTTTTGGGTAGCCATACTTTTGATTCTTATAATGCTATGTTAGATTTATTTGGCTCACCCCCTCTCTTGGTTAACGGAACTATATTAACTTTGGAGCATGTAATGCAAAGGCTTGAAATTATTGAAAATAAGGTTACCACCGTAGAGTTAATTGCAAATTTGGATAAAAAGATCCACAGCCGAATCTCTCAATATGGATCTAAAGTAGGAGTTACTTTGAAAAATATTAAAGAAAAGGAACCCATAGTTAATGAGAAAATAAATCACGATTCCACTAGGATCGATAAACTTGAGGGTATTATCACCAACTTGGGAACCTCTTTTTCTTCCGTAAAGAATACTCCAAGTCCTCCCACTAAAATTGCCAAGCTTATGTATGTTCCTAAAAATAAGGGTGAATCCTCTAATAAGGAAAATGCGGATCTCAAATCTATAAGTATTCATCCCAATCTTCTTGCTATCATTAAGGAACCATTCGTTACAAATGAATTTTTCGATCTTGTGCCTAAAAGTTTGATAATTAATAAAAATAAAGAAATTCCTAAAGATGGTAGATGCCTAATTGAAGAATTGCCTACCAAAGATGGCAATACCTAGATCTATTCTTGCTTGTTATGCCTAGCTAGGGGCGTTAAACGATAGCGCTTGTTGGGAGGCAACCCAATTTTATCTTTATTCCTTGCTTTTTGCTCCTGTTTAGTAATAAATAATTTATCTAGCCTCTGTTTTGGTTGTGTTTTTTTGTGTTTAATTAGTGTTTGTGCCAAGTAGAACCGTTGGGAAGACTTGGGGAAAGTCTTGCTGAACTTGCTGTAAAAACAGAAACTTTAGCGCTCACGAGAACTGCTGTCATTTTTATTTGGAAAGCGATATTTAGTTAATTCTTTTTGCAGATGATTAATAGATAAATTCCTCACGTCCGGAAATTTATTTTAGAATTTTTGGGGTTCCATATCTTGCGCTAGCTACAGATTACTACAGACTGTTCTGTTTTTGACAGATTCTGTTTTTCTTGTGTTGTTTGCTTATTTTGATGAATCTATGGCTAGTAAAATAGTTTATAAACCATAGATAAGTTGGAATACAGTAGGTATAACACCAATATAAATAAAGAATGAGTTAATTACAGTACCTCGAAGTGGTTTTTTATTTTCGTTCTCTAACGGAGCTCACGAGATTTTCTACTTTAAGTTTTGTGTTGTGAAGTTTTCAAGTTTTGGGTAAAGATTTGATGGATTATGGAACAAGGAGTGGCAAGAGCCTAAGATTGGGGATGCCCATGGCACCCCCCAAGATAATCTAAGGACACCTAAAAGCCAAAGCTTGGGGATGCCCCGGAAGGCATCCCCTCTTTCGTCTACTTCTATCGGTAACTTTACTTGGAGCTATATTTTTATTTACCACATGATATGTGTTTTCCTTGGAGCGTCTTGTATGATTTGAGTCTTTTCTTTTAGTTTACCACAATCATCCTTGCTGTACACACCTTTTGAGAGAGCCATACATGATTTAGAATTTGTTAGAATACTCTATGTGCTTCGCTTATATCTTTTGAGTTATATAGTTTTGCTCTAGTACTTCACTTATATCTTTTAGAGCACGGTGGTGGATTTGTTTTATAGAAACTCTTGGTCTCTCATGCTTCACTTAGATTATTTTGAGAGTCTTAATAGAATGGTAATATGCTTAAAATCCTAATATGCTTGGTATACAAGATTAATAATAAAACTTTCTTATGAGTGTGTTGAATACTATGAATTCCCGTAGCATACACGTATGGTGAACTGTTATGTGATGAAGTCGGAGCATGATTTATTTATTGATTGCCTTCCTTATGAGTGGCGGTCGGGGACGAGCGATGGTCTTTTCCTACCAATCTATCCCCCTAGGAGCATGCGCGTAATACTTTTCTTTGATAACTTGTAGATTTTTCCAATAAGTATATGAGTTCTTTATGACTAATGTTGAGTCCATGGATTATACGCACTCTCATCCTTCCACTTTTGCTAGCCTCTCTAATACCGCGCACCTTTCGCCGGTATCATACACCCACCATATACCTTCCTCAAAACAGCCACCATACCTACCTATTATGGCATTTCCATAGCCATTCCGAGATATATTGCCATGCGACTTTCCACCGTTCTGTTTATTATGACACACTCCATCATTGTCATATTGCATATCCCGGTACACCGCCAGAGGCATTCATATAGAGTCATATTTTGTTCTAAGTATCGAGTTGTAATTGTTGAGTTGTAAGAAAAATAAAAATGTGATGATCATCATTATTAGAGCATTGTCCCAGTGAGGAAAGGATGATGGAGACTATGATTCCCCCACAAGCTGGGATGAGACTCCGAACGAAAAATAAAAGAGGCCAAAGAAGCCCAAATAAAAAAAGAGGCCAAAAAAAGAGAGAAAAGGCCCAAATAAAAAAACAAGAGAAAAAGAGAGAAGGGACAATGTTACTATCTTTTTACCACACTTGTGCTTCAAAGTAGCACCATGATCTTCATAGTAGAGAGTCTCTCATGTTATCACTTTCATATACTAGTGGAAATCTTTCATTATAGAACTTGGCTTGTATATTCCAATGATGGGCTTCCTCAAATTGCCCTAGGTCTTCATGAGCAAGCAAGTTGGATGCACACCCACTTAGTTTCTTTTTGAGCTTTTAATACTTATAGCTCTAGTGCATCCGTTGCATGGCAATCCCTACTCAGTCACATTGATATCTATTGATGGGCATCTCCATAGCCCGTTGATACGCCTAGTTGATGTGAGACTATCTTCCCCTTTTTGTCTTCTCCACAACCACCACTCTATTCCACCTATAGTGCTATATCCATGGCTCACGCTCATGTATTGCGTGAAGATTGAAAAAGTTTTAAGAATGTCAAAAGTATGAAACAATTGCTTGGCTTGTCATCGGGGTTGTGCATGATTTAAATATTTTGTGTGGTGAAGATAGAGCATAGCTAGACTATATGATTTTGTAGGGATAACTTTATTTAGCCATGTTATTTTGAGAAGACATAATTGCTTTGTTAGTATGCTTGAAGTATTATTATTTTTATGTCAATATGAACTTTTGTCTTGAATCTTTCGGATCTGAATATTCATACCACAATTAAGAAGAATTACATTAAAATTATGCCAAGTAGCACTCCGCATCAAAAATTCTGTTTTTATCATTTACCTACTCGAGGACGAGCAGGAATTAAGCTTGGGGATGCTTGATACGTCTCCAACGTATCTATAATTTTTGATTGCTCCATGCTATATTATCTACTGTTTTGGACATTATTGGGCTTTATTATCCACTTTTATATTATTTTTGGGACTAACCTATTAACTGGAGGCCCAGCCCAGAATTGCTGTTTTTTGCCTGTTTTAGGGTTTTGAAGAAAAGGAATATCAAACGGAGTCCAAACGGAATGAAACCTTCGAGAATGTGATTTTCTCAACGAATAAGACCAGGGAGACTTGGACCCTATGTCAAGAAAGAAAAGAGGAGTCCACGAGGTAGGGGGCCGCGCCCACCCCTACCAGGCACGCCCTCCACCCTCGTGGGCTCCCTGTTGCTCCACCGACGTACTCCTTCCTCCTATATATATCCACGTACCCCCAAACGATCAGATACGGAGCCAAAAACCTAATTCCACTGCCGCAACTTTCTATATCCACGAGATCCCATCTTGGGGCCTGTTCCGGAGCTCCGCCGGAGGGGGCATCGATCATGGAGGGCTTCTACATCAACACCATAGCCCCTCCGATGAAGTGTGAGTAGTTTACCTCAGACCTACGGGTCCATAGTTAGTAGCTAGATGGCTTCTTCTCTCTTTTTGGATCTCAATACAATGTTCTCCCCCTCTCTTGTGGAGAACTATTCGATGTAATCTTCTTTTTGCGGTGTGTTTGTTGAGATCGATGAATTGTGGGTTTATGATCAAGTCTATCTATGAATAATATTTGAATCTTCTCTAAATCTTTTATGTAGGATTGGTTATCTTTGCAAGTCTCTTCGAATTATCAGTTTGGTTTGGCCTACTAGATTGATCTTTCTTGCAATGGGAGAAGTGCTTAGCTTTGGGTTCAATCTTGCGGTGTCCTTTCCCGGTGACAGTAAGGGCAGCAAGGCACGTATTGTATTGTTGCCATCGAGGATAACAAGATGGGTTTTCTTCATATTGCATGAGTCTATCCCTTGCTTAAGGCGTTACTCTGTTTTTAACTTAATACTCTAGATGCATGCTGGATAGCGGTCGATGAGTGGAGTAATAGTAGTAGATGCAGGCAGGAGTCGGTCTACTTCTCTCGGACATGATGCCTATATACATGATCATACCTAGATATTCTCATAACTATGATCAATTCTGTCAATTGCTCAATAGTAATTTGTTCACCCACCGTAGAATACTTATGCTCTCGAGAGAAGCCACTAGTGAAACCTATGGCCCCCGGGTCTATCATCATATTGATCTCCTACTACTTAGTTATTTACTTTGCTATTTACTTTGCCTTTACTTTACTTTGCATCTTTAGCATAAAAATACCAAAAATATTATCTTATCATATCTATCAGATCTCACTCTCATAAGTGGACTTATAGGGACTGACAACCCCTATTTGCATTGGTTGCGAGGATTTATTTGTTTTGTGCAGGTACAAGGGACTCGCGCGTAGCCTCCTATTTCGTGGAGCAGAGTGATACGTCTCCAACGTATCTACTTTTCCAAACACCTTTGCCCTTGTTTTGGACTCGAACTTGCATGATTTGAATGGAACTAACCCGGACTGACGCTGTTTTCAGCAGAATTACCATGCTGTTATTTATGTGCAGGAGCAAACGTTCTCGGAATGACCTGAAACTTCACGGAGCCACTTTTCAGAAAATAAGAAAAATACCTGCAAAAGATAAAGCCAGGGGGCCCACCACCTCTCCACGAGGGTGGGGGCGCGCCTGCCCCCTTAGGGCGTGCCCCCTACCTCGTGGGTCCCCTGTTGACTCTTTGACTCCAACTCCACCTCCATATATTGAGTTTCGGGGAGAAAAAATCAGAGAGAAGAAATTATCGCGTTTTACGATACGGAGCCGCCGCCAAGCCCTAAAACCTCCCGGGAGGGCTGATCTGGAGTCCGTTCGGGGCTCCGGAGAGGGGAATCCGTCGCCATCGTCATCATCAAGCATCCTCCATCACCAATTTCATGATGCTCACTGCCATGCATGAGTAATTCCATCGTAGGCTTGCTGGACGGTGATGGGTTGGATGGGATCTATCATGTAATCGAGTTAGTTTTGTTAGCGTTTGATCCCTAGTGTCCACTATGTTCTGAGATTGATGTTGCTATGACTTTGCTATGCTTAATGCTTGTCACTAGGGCCCGAGTGCCATGATTTAGATCTGAACCTATTATGTTTTCATCAATATATGAGTGTTCTTGATCCTATCTTGCAAGTCTATAGTCACCTATTATGTGTTATGATCCGTTAACCCCGAAGTGACAATAATCGGGATACTTACCGGTGATGACCGTAGTTTGAGGAGTTCATGTATTCTCCATGTGTTAATGCTTTGTTCCGGTTCTCTATTAAAAGGATGCCTTAATATCCCTTAGTTTCCGTAAGGACCCCGCTGCCACGGGAGGGTAGGACAAAAGATGTCATGCAAGTTCTTTTCCATAAGTACGTATGACTATATTCGGAATACATGCCTACATTACATTGACGAACTGGAGCTAGTTCTGTGTCACCCTAGGTTATGACTATTACATGATGAACCGCATCCGGCATAATTCTCCATCACTGATCCATTTCCTACGAGCTTTCCACATATTGTTCTTCGCTTATTTACTTTCCCGTTGCTATTACTATCATCACTACAAAATACTAAAAACATTACTCTTACTACCGTTACCTTTTGCTACCGTTACCACTACTATCATATTACTTTGCTACTAAATACTTTGCTGCAGATATTAAGTTTCCAGGTGTGGTTGAATTGACAACTCAGCTGCTAATACTTGAGAGTATTCTTTGGCTCCCCTTGTGTCGAATCAATAAATTAGGGTTGAATACTTTACCCTCAAAAACTGTTGCGATCCCCTATACTTGCGGGTTATCAAGACTATTTTCTGGCGCCGTTGCCGGGGAGCATATCTCTATTCTTTGAGTCACTTGGGATATATATCCGCTTATCATTATGAAGAACTTGAAAGATCCAAGAACTAAGAGTTATCCCTCAACTACGAGGGGAGGTAAGGAACTGCCATCTAGCTCTGCACTTGATTCACCTTCTGTTTTGAGTAAGCTTGCGACACCTACACCTGCTTCTACTATTCGTTCTGATATGTCGCATGTTATTGATGATGCCACTTCTGCTATGCATGATACTTATGATGAAACTACCTCTATGCCTGATACTACTATGCCACTTAGTGATTTTCTTGATGAACAACTTGCTAGAGCTAGAGAAATTGAAAATATTGAATCTGATGATACTGATGAAAGTGATGATGAAGAATCACTTGTTATTCCTAAGGGTTATGTTTTTGATCAAGAAGCTTCTTTAGCTATTTTAGCTTGCAAAAATAGAAATGAACTTAAAAGGTTATTAGCTAAATGGAGTAAGAAATCTCTAAATGCTAGAATGAAACCTGGCCCTGCTTTTGCTACTTCACCTATCTTTATTACTGATAAGGATTATGAATTCTCTGTTGATCCTGATATAATTACTTTGGTTGAATCTGATCCTTTTCATGGTTATGAATCTGAAACTGTTGTGGCACATCTTACTAAATTGAATGATATAGCTACCTTTTTTACTAAAGATGAGAGAGCTCGCTACTTTTACATCCTTAAAATATTTCCGTTCTCATTAAAGGGTGATGCTAAGATATGGTTTAATTCTCTTGATCCTGGTTGTGTGCGTAGTCCCCAGGATATGATTTATTACTTCTCTGCTAAATATTTCCCTGCTCATAAGAAACAAGCTGCCTTAAGGGATATATATAATTTTGTGCAAATTGAAGAAGAGAGTCTCCCACAAGCTTGGGGGAGGCTTCTCCAATTACTTAATGCTTTGCCTGATCATCCTCTTAAGAAAAATGAAATACTTGATATCTTTTATAATGGACTAACATATGCCTCCAGAGATTACCTGGATAGTTGTGTTGGTTCTGTTTTCAGGGAAAGAACACCGGATGAAGCTAAAATTCTATTAAATAATATGTTGGCAAATGAAAATAATTGGACACCTCCGGAGCCAATTCCTGAGCCTATTCCTAAACTAACTCCGAAGAAGAGGGGTATTTTATTTCTCAGTCCCGAAGATATGCAAGAGGCAAAGAAATCTATGAAAGAAAAAGGTATTAAAGCTGAAGATGTTAAGAATTTACCTCCTATTGAAGAAATACATGGTCTTAATCTACCGCCTATTGAAGAAACATATGATCTTAATCCTTTACCTATTGAAGAAACTCAGGGTCTTGATAACCCGACACAGGTAGTAAAGGTAAATTCTCTCTATAGATATGATAAAGCTGAAATCCCATTTACTAAATTTGCTAGCCCATGCTTAGATGAGTTTGATAAATTTATGGCTAAGCAAGAAGACTTTAATGCTTATTTTGGTAGACAATTGAAATACAATTCAAATATGCTCGAACAATTGGGTGATTATATGGCTAATGTTAAAGGTGAACTTAAACTTATTAGTAAACATGCTTCTATGGTTACCACTCAAGTAGAACAAGTACTTAAGGCTCAAAATGATTTGCTCAATGAATTGAATAATAAGGATAATGATAATGCTGTTAAAGTTATGACTAGAGGTGGTAAGATGACTCAGGAACCTTTGTATCCTGAAGGCCACCCTGAAAGAATTGAGCAAGATTCTCAGAGAAATAATATAGATGTACCTTGTTCTTTTAAAAAGAAGAAAAAGAAAAATGATAGGACTTTGCATGCTTCTAGTGATCCTATTGTTGAAACACCTGAGAATCCAAATGATATTTCTATTTCTAATGCTGAAACACAATCTGGTAATGAACCTGAAACTAGTGACAATGTTAATAATAATGTTCATGATGATGCTCAACCTAGTAATGATGATGATATAGAAATTGAACCTGCTGTTGATCTTGATAACCCACAATCAAAGAATCAACGTTATGATAAGAAAGACTTTGTTGCTAGGAAACATGGTAACGAAAGATAACCATGGGTTCAGAAACCCATGCCCTTTCCTCCCAAACCATCCAAGAAAAAGGATGATGAGGATTTTGAGCGCTTTGCTGAAATGATTAGACCTATCTTTTTGCGTATGCGATTAACTGATATGCTCAAAACCAATCCTTATGCTAAGTACATGAAAGATATTATTACAAATAAAAGAAAAATACCGGAAGCTGAAATTTTCACCATGCTTGCTAATTATACTTTTAAGGGTGGAATACCAAAGAAACTTGGAGATCCAGGAGTGCCCACTATACCATGCTCTATTAAAAGGAACTATGTTAAAACTGCTTTATGTGATCTTGGAGCCGGTGTTAGTGTTATGCCTCTCTATTTATATCCTAGACTTGATTTGAATAAGTTGACACCTACTGAAATATCTTTGCAAATGGCTGATAAATCAACTGCTATACCTATCGGTATTTGTGAGGATGTGCCCGTTGTAGTTGCAAACGTTACTATTTTAATGGACTTTGTTATTCGTGATATTCCCGAGGACGATAGTATGTCTATTATTCTTGGAAGACCCTTTTTGAATACTGCAGGGGCTGTTATTGATTGCACTAAAGGCAATGTCACTTTTCATGTTAATGGTAATGAGAATACGGTACACTTTCCAAGGAAACAACCTCAAGTTCATAGTATCAATTCTATTGGAAAAATTCCATCGATTTTATTTGGAGTTTTTGAATTTTCCTCTTCCTACTGTCAAGAAGAAATATGATATTCTTATTATTGGGCATGTGCATATACCCATTGAGGTAACATAGTGTTATTCGAAATTTCTCTGGTTCCATGTTATTCGGAATGAGTTCATTAACAAGACTTGATCAACCTTGTTAGTGGATTCCTTTTGATGATCATGAGATGGATGAAACTAGAAGGCACAACCTTCTGTACCCCACTTTTACTTTTTGTTATTTATATTAAATAAAATAAAAATAAATATTTTCCTATCCGTTATCTGATTATCCGTGCAAATATAAAAATACCCCGAAAATAAAAGTTCTCCAAATGCCCTGAAATTTGAATATGATTTTTTCTAGAATATTTGAGAATATTTGGCACTGAGAACACAGCAGGGGGCCAACCACCTGCCCACGAGGGTGGAGGGCGCGCCCCCTGCCTCATGGGCCCATGGTGGCCCTCCTCCACTTATTCCTGCACCCACACACTTCATCTTCCTCCCACAAACACGAATATCTAGCTCAAGCACGAGTTCTAGCTCACTTTGCTGCCATTTTTTATCTCCTTGCTCAAAGCACCTCCCACAAAACTGCTTGGGGAGATTGTTCTTTGGTATGTGACTCCTCCATTGGTCCAATTAGTTTTTGTTCTAGTGCTTTATTCATTGCAAATTTTTGCTACTTAGGTGACCCTGTTCTTGAGCTTGCATGTCAAATTTATATGGTGAAAAGTAGTTTTGATGCATGATATAGGCTCTAGGCACTTGTAGGAGTAGTTGCCATCAATATTATTGAGTTTGTTTTACTTTTATTTTGAAGTTACAAAAAATTTCAGAATTTTTCAGAAAATGATGAGGAGACTTTTGAGGGGCTCATCGAGCCAAATCTCGAAGGAAAAGGCACCAAAGCCTAAGTATAATCTGCCTCGCACCACGGAGATTCGGGCATGTGAATGGCCCTCAGATGATTTCTTGAGAGCAGCCGGGATTTATGAAGATTTTCATGAATTGGCTAAAAATGCAGGCCTCACAGCTTTCCTCCACGACCAATGTGATCAGTATCTCTTACTCACAAATACCTTTGTGCAAAACTTTCATTTCCATTCTAGGAACTCACCACCTATGGTGGAGTTTCATTTATATGATGAGCATAAGGAGATGTCACTTTATGATTTTTGTTGGGTTTGTTTAGTCCCTTTTGAGGGCAAGACAGAAGAACCACATCATGATGATGTGGAGGGGTTTATTGATACTATCACTATAGGGGAAACAAGGAAGGTTTCCGATGCACGAATCACTAGCATACATTTTCCTGTTTTACGCTATTTTGCATTATTTGCTAGTCGTTGTTTAATTGGTCGCGGAAACTGTGGAAACCTTAGTATCCCTGATATTATTATTTTGCTCCAAGGTTTATATAGTGATAACACTTTTAGTATGGGCGACATTATTGCCAAACGGTTAAGTCTGAACCGTACAAAGGGCCCCATCTTTGGAGGCATCTATGCTTCACGCCTAGCTGCACATTTTAACATACCTATTAGGCATTCTGAGAAGGAAGAAAAAGTGATGCCTCGTGTTTATCTAGATTATAAAAGTATGGTGGCACATGATTTTATTGTTAAGAATAGGGAAGGAGAACTTAAATATCAATTGTTCTTTAATAAACATCATCCTGAGACTATTACCCTGCCTGCTCCTTCTTTGTTTGATTTATCTGTAGGCACGTACCTTGTTCCATTGAAGGCTATTCACGCTTACCGGAACCCTGCACCAGCTGTGGAGCCAGAGCCGTAACCACAAGTTGATCCTCCATGACAGTCTAATTATCAGTGGGATCAGGAGATGATTGTCACTCAGTGGCAAGCGGAGTCTTCCTCCTCTTCTTCGCAGTATGACCCCAACTACTATTATGGATATCCGCCAGGCCAGCCGTGGCCATAGACCAACTTAGGCCAAAAGCCTAAGCTTGGGGGAGTACGTATTTCCCACCGACATTACATTTATGTTCACACACTCATTGCTAGATGTCGGTGCTCATACTTTTTCATTGTATCATCCATGCTAGTTTATTTTCCTTTTTATGCTTTCTTCTTGTGTGTTTAATAAACCTTAAGAAAAACAAAAAAAATAGTTGTAGCTTTTAATCAGTTTAATTTCCATGCTTGTAGTAGTAATTAAAAAGAAAACCCCAAAATATTTCCTGTTGTTCTTTTGCTTGTTGGGAGCTTTCCCGTGTAAATAGTTTTATTTCTTTTCTTTTCTTTGGGGGTCGATAGGAGAAGACCATGATTAAAATTGTTGAAGTGGCTCTTATATGCATTATTGTTTATCTAACAAAAGAGCCCCTATTGCCTTGTCTTCTCCTGTTTATTGAATGCTTGCAGATTCCAGCTTAGTCCAATGCACATGCACTATTATCATTATTCACATCGTTCGGTCGTGCAAGTGAAAGGCAATTATGATGATAAATGATGGACTGACTGAGATGAGAAAAGCTGGTATGAACTCGACCTCTTTTGTTTTTGTAAATATGATTAGTTCATCGTTCCCGATTCAGCCTATTATGAATAAACATGTTTGCAATGACAACTAGAGATCATAGTTTCTTGTGCCATGCTTGATTAGCTATGAGTTATAATGATTTACCTTGCGTGCCAACATGCTATTAAAATGGTTATGATGTGGTATGATAGGGTGGTTGATACGTCTCCAACGTATCTATAATTTTTATTGCTCCATGCTATATTATCTACTGTTTTGGGCATTATTGGGCTTTATTATCCACTTTTATATTACTTTCGGGACTAACCTATTTACCGGAGGCCTAGCCCAAATTTGCTGTTTTATGCCTATTTCAGTGTTTTGAAGAAAAGGAATATTAGACGGAGTCGAAACGGAACGAAATCAACTAGAGAAGTTATTTTTGGAACGAAAGCCACCCGATGGACTTGGACCCCACGTCAAGGAAGGAAGGAGGAGCTCACGAGGGTAGGGGGCGCGCCCCCCTGCCTCATGGGGCCCTCGTGGCTCCCCTGACGTGCTTTTCCTGCCTATATAACTCCATATACCCTAAAACTTCCAGAACAGACAATAGATTGGGAGTTCCGCCGCCAGAAGCCTCCGTAGCCACCGAAAGCCAATCTAGACCCGTTCCGGCACCCTGCCGGAGGGGGCAATCCTTCTCCGGTGGCCATCTTCATCATCCCGGTGCTCTCCATGATGCGGAGGGAGTAGTTCTCCCTCGGGGCTGAGGCTATGTACCAGTAGCTATGTGTTTGATCTCTCTCTCTCTCTCTCTCTCTCTCTCTCTCTCTCGTGTTCTTGATTTGGCACGATCTTGATGTATCGCGAGCTTTGCTATCATAGTTGGATCTTATGTTTCTCCTCCCCCTCTTCTCTCTTGTAATGAATTGAGTTTTCCCCTTTGAAGTAATCTTATCGGATTGAGTCTTTAAAGATTTGAGAACACTTGATGTATGTCTTGCCGTGGATATCTGTGGTGACAATGGGATATCACGTGATTCACTTGATGTATGTTTTGGTGATCAACTTGCGGGTTCCGCCCATGAACCTATGCATAGGGGTTGGCACACGTTTTCGTCGTGATTCTCCGGTAGAAACTTTGGGGCACTCTTTGAGGTCCTTTGTGTTGGTTGAATAGATGAATCTGAGATTGTGTGATGCATATCGTATAATCATACCCACGGCTACTTGAGGTGACATTGGAGTATCTAGGTGACATTAGGGTTTTGGTTGATTTGTGTCTTGAGGTGTTATTCTAGTACGAACTCTAGGGCTATTTGTGACACTTATAGGAATAGCCCAACGGATTGATTGGAAAGAATAACTTTGAGGTGGTTTCGTACCCTACCATAATCTCTTCGTTCGTTCTCCTCTATTAGTGACTTTGGAGTGACTCTTTGTTGCATGTTGAGGGATAGTTATGTGATCCAATTATGTTAGTATTGTTGAGGGAACTTACACTAGCGAAAGTATGAACCCTAGGCCTTGTTTCCTATCATTGCAATACCGTTTACGTTCACTTTTATCATTCGTTACCTTGCTGTTTTTATAATTTCAGATTACAAATACCCATATCTATTATCCATATACCACATGTATCACTATCTCTTCGCCGAACTAGTGCACCTATACAATTTGCCATTGTATTGGGTGTGTTGGGGACACAAGAGACTCTTTGTTATTTGGTTGCAGGGTTGCTTGAGAGAGACCATCTTCATCCTACGCCTCCTACGGATTGATAAACCTTAGATCATACACTTGAGGGAAATTTGCTAGTGTCCTACAAACCTCTGCACTTGGAGGCCCAACAACGTCTACAAGAAGAAGGTTTTGTAGTAGACATCAAGCTCTTTTCTGGCGCCGTTGCCGGGGAGGTTAGCACTTGAAGGTATATCTTTAGATCTTGCAATCGAGTCTTTTAGTTTCTTGTTTTATCACTAGTTTAGTTTATAAAAGAAAATTACAAAAAAATGGAATTGAGTTTGTCTCATACGCTTCACCTTTTTAATATCTTTCGTTAGTATGATGGAAAGGATAATTGTGCTCAAGTGCTAGAAGAAGAAATCTATAAAATGTTTGGCGCCAAATATTTGAATGATGAGCATGATTGCAATGTTGTTAGTATGAATTCCTTGAATATCCATGATGCTAATGATATGGAAAGCCACAAGCTTGGGGAAGCTATGTTTGATGAAGATGATATCTTTTGTCCCCCAAGTTTTGATGAGCAAATTTATTATGATTAAAGCATGCCTCCTATTTATGATGATTATATTGATGAAAGTAGATTTGGAGAGGTCATGACTTTATTTTGTGATGAATCCATTGTTCCGGAAGAGGTTCCAATTGATTATGAGAACAAAGTTGCTATCTATGATGATTATTGTGATGACTTGTATGCTATAAAGAATAATGATATCCATGAAACTTGTCATCATGATTTTAGTTTTCAATTGGATTATGCCTCACATGATAATTATTTTGTTGAGCTTGCTCCCACTACTATTCATGAGAAGAAATTTGCTTGTGTGGAGAGTAGTAAATTTTCTATGCTTGTAGATCATGAAAAGAATGCTTTAGGTGCTGGTTATATTGTTGAATTCATTCATGAATGCTTTAGGAATTGCAATAATATCAAGTTTCCTCTCTATGTGCTTAAAGTTTTGAAGTTATGCTTGTTTTACCTTCCTATGCTAGTAGATTATTGTTCTCATAAGTTGTTTGCTCACAAAAGCCCTATGAATAGGAAGCATGATAGACTTAAATATTCTAGTCATATTCTTCATGATGCTATCTTTATATTTTAATTCTTATCTTTTATGTGAGCATCTATGAAATCATCATGCCTAGCTAGGGGCGTTAAAACGATAGCGCTTGCTGGGAGGCAACCCAACTTTATTTTTGTCCCTTACTTTTTTTCCTGTTTAGTAATAAATAATTCATCTAGCCTCTGTTTATATGTGGTTTTATGTGTTTGATTAGTGTTTGTGCCAAGTAGAACCTTTGGGAAGGCTTGGGGAAAGTCTTGTTGATCATGCTGTAAAAAACAGAAACTTTAGCGCTCACGATAATTGCTGCCATTTTTATTTGGTGAGTGATATTTAGTTAATTCTTTTTGCAGATTATTAATAGATAAATTACTCAGGTCCATAAATTTATTTTCGAATTTTATGAGTTCCGGAAGTATACGTTTGATCCAGATTACTACAGACTGTTCTGTTTTTGACAGATTCTGTTTTCATTGTGTTGTTTGCTTATTTTGATGAATCTATGGCTAGTAAAAGAGTTTATAAACCATAGAGAAGTTGGAATACAGTAGGTTTAACACCAATATAAATAAAGAATGAGTTCATTACAGTACCTTGAATTGGTTATTTATTTTCTTATACTAACGGAGCTTACAAGTTTTCTGTTAAGTTTTGTGTTGTGAAGTTTTCAAGTTTTGGGTAAGGATTGGATGGACTATGGAATAAGGAGTGGCAAGAGCCTAAGCTTGGGTATTCCCAAGGTACCCCAAGGTAATATTCAAGTATAGCCAAGAGCCTAAGCTTGGGGATGCCCCGGAAGGCATCCCCTCTTTCGTCTTTGTTCATCGGTAACTTTACTTGGAGCTATATTTTTATTCACCACATGATATGTGTTTTGCTTGGAGCGTCAATTTATTTTGTTAGTATTTGCTTAATGTTATTTAGAACAATGTTTTGCATATTTTATTTCAATAAAAGTGGCATTGATAGCCTTTACTATGCCTATGTTACAAGTATACATGTTGCTGTTTGAAAACAGAAAGTTTACCGCTGTTGCAATAATTCCCTAGAAAAGTCAGAATGTGATAAAATGTTGAAACCTTTTGCATATTAATCTCTGATAAATTTACTACAGTGGGAATTTTCTTTCATAATTTTTGGAGCTAGGGAAGTATGGATGTTTCTGAATTCTTTACAGACTATCCTGTTTAGGCAGATTGCTGTTATGTTTGCATTGTTTGCATATGTTTGCTTCTTTAATGATTCTATTTGAGGATAGGACTATTAAATATGCAGAGGCATTTAGTATGCAATGTTGAATAATAATTTTAGTGATTTGCTACAGTAGAGTATGATAAGGTTTTGGCAATGGTTTATACTAACTTATCTCACGAGTCCTTGTTGAGTTTTGTGTGGATGAAGCTTTTGAGATTTAGGGAGACCGTGATATGAGAGGAATTAAGGAGACACAAAAGATCAATCTTGGGGATGCCCAAGGCATCCCAAGATAATATTTCAAGAATTCTCAAGCATCTAACCTTGGGGATGCCCCGGTTGGCATCCCACCTTTCTTCTTCAACAATTATCGGTTAGTATCGGTTGATCCTAAGTTTTTGCTTCTTCACATGATGTTTGCTATTCTTAGAATGTCATTTTATTTTGCTTTGCTTGCTGTTTGAATAAAATACCAAGATCTGAAATTATTAAATGTTAGAGAGTCTTCACATAGTTTCATAATTATTCGACTACTCATTGATCTTCACTTATATCTTTCGGAGTAGTTAGTCATTTGCTCTAGTGCTTCACTTATATCCTTTAGAGCATGGTGGTAGTTTTATTTTGAAGAAATAGATTAACTCTAATGCTTCACTTATATTATTTTGAGAGTCTTAAATAGCATAGTAATTTGCTTAAAATCCTAATATGCTAGGTATTCAAGAATAATAAAATTCTCTTATGAGTGTGTTGAATACTATGAGAAGTTTGATACTTGATAATTGTTTTGAGATATGGAGATGGTGATATTAGAGTCATGCTAGTTGATTAGTTGTGAATTTGAGAGATACTTGTGTTGAAGTTTGTGATTCTGTAGCATGCACGTATGGTGAACCGTTATGTGATGAAGTCGGAGCATGATTTATTTATTGATTGCCTTCCTTATGAGTGGCGGTCGGGGACGAGCGATGGTCTTTTCCTACCAATCTACCCCCTAGGAGCATGCATGTAATACTTTGCTTTGATAACTTGTAGATTTTTGCAATAAGTATGTGAGTTCTTTATGACTAATGTTGAGTCCATGGATTATACGCACTCTCACCCTTCCACCATTGCTAGCCTCTCTAGTACCGCGCAACTTTCGCCGGTACCATAAACCCACCATATACCTTCTTCAAAATAGCCACCATACCTACCTATTATGGCATTTCTATAGCCATTCCGAGATATATTTCCATGCAACTTTCCACCATTCCATTTATTATGACACGCTTCATCATTGTCATATTGCTTTGCATGATCATGTAGTTGACATTGTATTTGTGGCAAAGCCACCGTTCATAATTCTTTCATACATGCCACTCATGCATCATTGCACATCCCGGTACACCGCCGGAGGCATTCCTCATATAGAGTCATATTTTGTTCTAAGTATCGAGTTGTAATTCTTGAGTTGTAAGAAAAATAAAAGTGTGATGATCATCATTATTAGAGCATTGTCCCAGTGAGGAAAGGATGATGGAGACCATGATTCCCCCACAAGTCGGGATGAGACTCCGGACGAAAATAAAAAAATAAAAGAGGCCAAAGAAGCCCAAATAAAAAAAGAGAAAAGAGGGCATAAAAAAGAGAAGGCCCAAATAAAAAAATAAAAAATATAAAAAAGTGAGAGAAAAAGAGAGAAGGGACAATGCTACTATCCTTTTACCACACTTGTGCTTCAAAGTAGCACCATGATCTTCATGATATAGAGTCTCCTATGTTGTCACTTTCATATACTAGTGGGAATCTTTCATTATAGAACTTGGCTTGTATATTCCAATGATGGGCTTCCTCAAACTGCCCTAGGTCTTCGTGAGCAAGCAGGTTGGATGCACACCCACTTAGTTTCTTTTTGAGCTTTCATACACTTATAGCTCTAGTGCATCCGTTGCATGGCAATCCCTACTCACTCACATTGATATCTATTGATGGGCATCTCCATAGCCCGTTGATACGCCTAGTTGATGTGAGACTATGTTCTCCCTTTTTGTCTTCTCCACAACCACCATTCTATTCCACCTATAGTGCTATGTCCATGGCTCACACTCATGTATTGCGTGAAGATTGAAAAAGTTGAGAACATTAAAAGTATGAAACAATTGCTTGGCTTGTCATCGGGGTTGTGCATGATTTAAATATTTTGTGTGGTGAAGATAGAGCATAGCCAGACTATATGATTTTGTAGGGATAGCTTTCTTTGGCCATGATATTTTGAGAAGACATAATTGCTTTATTAGTATGCTTGAAGTATTATTATTTTTATGTCAATATGAACTTTTGTCTTGAATCTTTCGGATCTGAATATTCATATCACAAGTAAGAAGAATTACATTGAAATTATGCCAAGTAGCATTCCACATCAAAAATTATCTTTTTTATCACCCGGAATTAAGCTTGGGGATGCTTGATACGTCTTCAACGTATCTATAATTTTTGATTGCTCAATGCTATATTATCTATTGTTTTGGGCATTATTGGGCTTTATTATCCACTTTTATATTACTTTCGGGACTAACCTATTAACCGGAGGCCCAACCCAGATTTGCTGTTTTATGCCTATTTCAGTGTTTTGAAGAAAAGGAATATCAGACGGATTCGAAACGGAATGAAATCAACTAGAGAAGTTATTTTTGGAACAAAAGCCACCCGATGGACTTGGACCCCACGTCAAGGAAGGAAGGAGGAGCTCACGAGGGTAGGGGGCGCCCCCCTGCCTCGTGGGGCCCTCGTGGCTCCCCTGACGTGCTTTTTCTGCCTATATAACTCCATATACCCTAAAACTTCCAGAACAGACAATAGATCGGGAGTTCCGCCGCCACAAGCCTCCGTAGCCACCGAAAGCCAATCTAGACCCGTTCCGGCACCCTGCCGGAGGGGACAATCCTTCTCCGGTGGCCATCTTCATCATCCCAGTGCTCTCCATGACGAGGAGGGAGTAGTTCTCCCTCGGGGCTGAGGGTATGTACCAGTAGCTATGTGTTTGATCTCTCTCTCTCTCTCTCTCTCTTGTGTTCTTGATTTGGCACGATCTTGATGTATCGCGAGCTTTGCTATCATAGTTGGATCTTATGTTTCTCCTCCCCCTCTTCTCTCTTGTAATGAATTGAGTTTTCCCCTTTGAAGTAATCTTATCGGATTGAGTCTTTAAAGATTTGAGAACACTTGGTGCATGTCTTGCCGTGGATATCTGTGGTGACAACGGGATATCACGTGATTCACTTGATGTATGTTTTGGTGATCAACTTGCGGGTTCCGCCCATGAACCAACGCATAGGGGTTGGCACACGTTTTCGTCGTGATTCTCCGGTAGAAACTTTGGGGCACTCTTTGAGGTCCTTTGTGTTGGTTGAATAGATGAATCTGAGATTGTGTGATGCATATCGTATAATCATACCCATGGATACTTGAGGTGACATTGGAGTATCTAGGTGACACTAGGGTTTTGGTTGATTTGTGTCTTGAGGTGTTATTCTAGTACGAACTCTAGGGCTGTTTGTGACACTTATAGGAATAGCCCAACGGATTGATTGGAAAGAATAACTTTGAGGTGGTTTCGTACCCTACCATAATCTCTTCGTTCGTTCTCCGCTATTAGTGACTTTGGAGTGACTCTTTGTTGCATGTTGAGGGATAGTTATGTGATCCAATTATGTTAGTATTGTTGAGGGAACTTACACTAGCGAAAGTATGAACCGTAGGCCTTGTTTCCTATCATTGCAATACCGTTTATGCTCACTTTTATCATTTGTTACCTTGCTGTTTTTATAATTTCGGATTACAAATACCCATATCTATTATCCATATACCACTTGTATCACTATCGCTTCTCCGAACTAGTGCACCTACACAATTTGCCATTGTATTGGGTGCGTTGGGGACACAAGAGACTCTTTGTTATTTGGTTGCAGGGTTGCTTGAGAGAGACCATCTTCATCCTACGCCTCCTACGGATTGATAAACCTTAGGTCATCCACTTGAGGGAAATTTGCTACTGTCCTACAAACCTCTGCACTTGGAGGCCCAACAAAATCTACAAGAAGAAGGTTGTGTAGTAGGCATCAAGCTCTTTTCTGGCGCCGTTGCCGGGGAGGTTAGCGCTTGAAGGTATATCTTTAGATCTTGCAATCGAGTCTTTTAGTTTCTTGTTTTATCACTAGTTTAGTTTATAAAAGAAAATTACAAAAAAATGGAATTGAGTTTGTCTCATACGCTTCACCTTTTTAATATCTTTCGTGAGTATGATGGAAAGGATAATTGTGCTCAAGTGCTAGAAGAAGAAATCTATAAAATGTTTGGCACTAAATATTTGAATGATGAGCATGATTGCAATGTTGCTAGTATGAATTCCTTGAATATCCATGATGCTAATGATATGCAAAGCCACAAGCTTGGGGAAGCTATGTTTGATGAAGATGGTATTTTTTGTCCCCCAAGTTTTGATGAGCAAATTTATTATGATGAAAGCATGCCTCCTATTTATGATGATTATATTGATGAAAGTAGATTTGGAGAGGTCATGACTTTATTTTGTGATGAATCCACTATTCCGGAAGAGGTTCCAATTGATTATGAGAACAAAGTTGCTATCTATGATAATTATTGTGATGACTTGTATGCTATAAAGAATAATGATATCCATGAAACTTGTCATCATGATTTTAGTTTTCAATTGGATTGTGCCTCACATGATAATTATTTTGTTGAGCTTGCTCCCACTACTATTCATGAGAAGAAATTTGCTTGTGTGGAGAGTAGTAAATTTTCTATGCTTGTAGATCATGAAAAGAATGCTTTAGGTGCTGGTTATATTGTTGAATTCATTCATTATGCTACTGAAAATTATTATGAGGGAGGAAAATATGCTTGTAGTAATTGCAATAATATCATGTTTCCTCTCTATGTGCTTAAAGTTTTGAAGTTATGCTTGTTTTACCTTCCTATGCTAGTAGATTATTGTTCTCATAAGTTGTTTGCTCAAAAAATCCCTATGCATAGGAAGCATCTTAGACTTAAATATGCTAGTCATATTCTTCATGATGCTCTCTTTATGTTTCAATTCTTATCTTTTATGTGAGCATCTATGAAATCATCATGCCTTGCTAGGGGCGTTAAAACGATAACGCTTGTTGGGAGGCAACCCAACTTTATTTTTGTCCCTTACTTTTTGTTCCTGTTTAGTAATAAATAATTCAGCTAGCCTCTGTTTAGATGTGTTTTTATGTGTTTGATTAGTGTTTGTGCCAAGTAGAACCTTTGGGAAGGCTTGGGGAAAGTCTTGTTGATCATGCTGTAAAAAATAGAAACTTTAGCGCTCAGGATAATTGCTGCCATTTTTATTTGGAGAGTGCTATTTAGTTAATTCTTTTTGCATATGATTAATAGATAAATTCCTCAGGTCCAGAAATTTATTTGAGAATTTTATGAGTTCCAGAAGTATACGTTTGATCCAGATTACTACAGACTGTTCTGTTTTTGACAGATTCTGTTTTCATTGTGTTGTTTGCTTATTTTGATGAATCTATGGCTAGTAAAAGAGTTTATAAACCATAGAGAAGTTGGAATACAGTAGGTTTAACACCAATATAAATAAAGAATGGGTTCATTACAGTACCTTGAAGTGGTGATTTATTTTCTTATACTAACGGAGCTTACGAGTTTTCTGTTAAGTTTTGTGTTGTGAAGTTTTCAAGTTTTGGGTAAGGATTCGATGGACTATGGAATAAGGAGTGGCAAGGGCCTAAGCTTGGGGATGCCCAAGGCACCCCAAGGTAATATTTAAGGATAGCCAAGAGCCTAAGCTTGGGGATGCCCCGGAAGGCATCCCCTCTTTCGTCTCCGTTCATCAGTAACTTTACTTGGAGCTATATTTTTATTCACCACATGATATGTGTTTTGCTTGGAGCGTCAATTTATTTTGTTAGGATTTGCTTGTTGGTGGAAGGGGGAGTATAAACTTTACCATTCTGTTTGGGAACCGCCTGTAATGTGTGTAGCATGGAAGATATCGCCATCTCTTGGTTGTTATGTTGACAATGAAAGTATACCGCTCAAAATATTATTCACCTCTGTTTCAAAACCGAGCTCTGGCACCTCTGCAAATCCCTGCTTCCCTCTGCGAAGGGCCTATCTATTTACTTTTATGCTGAGTCATCATCCTCTTATTAAAAGGCACCAGTTGGAGAGCACCACTGTCATTTGCATTCATTATTGTTAGTTTACATTTAGTATGACTTGACTGGATCTCTTTTACCATGAATTACAATGTCTAGTCAGTCCTTGGTCTTTAAAGGTGCTTTGCGTTTATGTTATGCGGTCTCAGAAAGGGCTAGCGAGATACCATCTTGTTATATCATATTATGATTGTTTTGAGAAAGTGTGGTCATCCGAGATTTATTATTATGGCTCGCTAGTTGCTTATGCTATTGATATGAGTAAACTTGAGACCTATGCGTTATTGTGAATGTGGTTATTTATAATCTTTGCTAAAAACTTGAATGCTGGCTTTACATATTTACAACAACAAGAGCAAACATAGTTTTTAAAGCTTTTCTTTATCACTTTCAGTTTGTCAACTGAACTGCTTGAGGACAAGCAAAGGTTTAAGCTTGGGGGAGTTGATACGTCTCCAACGTATCTACTTTTCCAAACACTTTTGCCCTTGTTTTGGACTCTAACTTGCATGATTTGAATGGAACTAACCCGGACTAGCGCTGTTTTCAGCAGAATTACCATGGTGTTATTTATGTGCAGGAGCAAACATTCTCGGAATGACCTGAAACTTCATGGAGCCACTTTTCAGAAAATAAGAAAAATACCTGCAAAAGATGAAAGCCAGGGGGCCCACCACCTCTCCACGAGGGTGGGGGCGCGCCTGCCCCCCTAGGGCGTGCCCCCTACCTCGTGGGCCCCCTTTTGACTCTCCGACTCCAACTCCACCTTCATATATTGAGTTTCGGGGAGAAAAAAAATCAGAGAGAAGAAATTATCGCGTTTTACGATACGGAGCCACCGCCAAGCCCTAAAACCTCCCGGGAGGGCTGATCTGGAGTCCGTTCAGGGCTCCGAAGAGGGGAATCCGTCGCCATCATCATCATCAACCGTCCTCCATCACCAATTTCATGATGCTCACCGTCGTGCGTGAGTAATTCCATCGTAGGCTTGCTGGACGGTGGTGGGTTGGATGGGATCTATCATGTAATCGAGTTAGTTTTGTTAGGGTTTGATCCCTAGTGTCCACTATGTTCTGAGATTGATGTTGCTATGACTTTGCTATGCTTAATGATTGTCACTAGGGCCCGAGTGCCATGATTTCAGATCTGAACCTATTATATTTTCATCAATATATGAGTGTTCTTGATCCTATCTTGCAAGTCTATAGTCACCTATTATGTGTTATGATCCATTAACCTCAAAGTGAAAATAATCGGGATACTTACCGGTGATGACCGTAGTTTGAGGAGTTCATAGGCTCACTATGTGTTAATGCTTTGTTCTGGTTCTCTATTAAAAGGAGGCCTTAATATCCCTTAGTTTCCGTAAGGACCCCGCTGCCACGGGAGGGCAGGACAAAAGATGTCATGCAAGTTCTTTTCCATAAGAACGTATGACTATATTCGGAATACATGCCTACATTACATTGACGAACTGGAGCTAGTTTTGTGTCACCCTAGGTTATGACTGTTACATGATGAACTGCATCCGGCATAATTCTCCATCACTGATCCATTGCCTACGAGATTTCCACATATTGTTCTTTGCTTATTTACTTTCCCGTTGCTATTACTATCATCACTACAAAATACAAAAAACATTACTTTTACTACTGTTACCTTTTGCTACCGTTACCACTACTATCATATTACTTTGCTACTAAATACTTTGCTGCAGATATTAAGTTTCCAGGTGTGGTTGAATCGACAACTCAGCTGCTAATACTTGAGAGTATTCTTTGGCTCCCCTTGTGTCGAATGAATAAATTTGGGTTGAATACTTTACCCTCAAAAACTGTTGCGATCCCCTATACTTGCGGGTTATCACAGAGCAGCAATCACAGCACCTGGCCCGTGACTCTATGTATGTATAACCTTTCTCCTTGGATGTGCATGAAGCGGAAGTTCATTATGATGCTAATTCTCATCCAAGGCCCTAAGCAGCCCGGCAACAACATTGATGTGTACCTAAGGCCATTAGTTGAAGAACTTTTACAGATGTGGAATGGAAACGGTGTACGTGCGGGGGATGAGCACAAACAAGTGGAATTTAACCTGCATGCGTTGCTGTTTGTAACCATCAACGATTGGCCCGCTCTCAGTAACCTTTTAGGACAGACAAACAAGGGATACCACGCATGCACACATTGTTTAGCTGACACCGAAAGTATATACCTAGACAGATGCAGGAAGAATGTGTACTTGGGCCATTGCCAATTTCTCCCGACCAACCATCAATGTCGAAAGAAAGGAAAGCATTTCAAAGGCGAGGCAGATCACTGGAAGAAGCCCGCCATGCGTACCGGTGCTCACGTACTTGATATGGTCTCTGATTTACACGTAATATTTGGAAAGGGTCCCGGTGGACTAGCTGTTCCGAATGACGCTGAGGGACGCACACCCATGTGGAAGAAGAAATCTATATTTTGGGACCTACCCTACTGGAAAGAGCTAGAGGTACACTCTTCAATCACCGTGATGCACGTGATGAAAAACCTTTGCGTGAACCTGTTAGGCTTCTTGGGCATGTATGGGAAGACAAAAGATACACCTGAGGCACGGGAGGACCTGCAACGTTTGCACGAAAAAGACGGCATGCCTCCAAAGCAGTATGAAGGTCCTGCCAGCTACGCTCTTACCAAAGAAGAGAAGAAAATCTTTTTTGAATGCCTGCTCAGTATGAAGGTCCCGACTGGCTTCTCGTCGAATATAAAGGAAATAATAAATATTCTAGAGAAAAAGTACCAGAACCTAAAGTCTCATGACTGCCACATGGTTATGACGCAACTGCTTCCGGTTGCATTGAGGGGGCTTCTACCGGAAAACGTCCGATTAGCCATTGTGAGGCTATGTGCATTCCTCAATGCAATCTCTCAGAAGGTGATCGATCCAGATATCATACCAAGGCTAAGGAGTGATGTGGCGCAATGTCTTGTCAGTTTTGAGCTGGTGTTCCCACCATCCTTCTTCAATATCATGACGCACGTCCTAGTTCATCTAGTCGACGAGATTGTCATTCTAGGCCCCGTATTTCTACACAATACGTTCCCCTTTGAGAGGTTCATGGGAGTCCTAAAGAAATATGTCCGTAACCATGCTAGGCCAGAAGGAAGCGAATATGGACATATGGGAACTTGACTACGGACATCATTTTAAGGTCCCTTTGTTTAAGTGCAAATGGGTCAATCTGTCAGGAGGCGGGGTACAGGTAGACCCACAGTACAGAATGACAACAGTGGATCTGAACAATCTTGGGTACACTGATGAACCGTTCATCCTAGCCAATGATGTGGCACATGTTATCTATGTGAAGGACATGTCTACCAAACCGAGAAAAAGAAAAGATAAGGAAGCGAATACATCATACGATGAGCCAAAGCGCCACATAGTTCTTTCAGGAAAAAGGGACATCATGGGAGTGGAGGGCAAGACAGACATGTCTGAAGATTATGAAAAGTTTCATGAAATTCCTCCCTTCAAAGTCAAGGCTAACCCAAGCATCCTGATAAATGTTGAAGATTATCCATGGTTACGGCGCAATAAGCAAAGCACACAAGCGAAAAAAGTGAAGACTTTCTCTCCACAACTATTATGATGATACCATGCCAACTTTCAACCTTTTCGTAGTCCATTTGAAATGCCTGTTGTAACAGACGAGTTTCCGTATGAAATCCTGATACTTCGAAATAGATTGTCCATTTTGTACACGAAGTGCATCCAGTTTTTGCCGTAACCCTCTCTACTTTCTTGCACATGCTATGTGGGTGAAATGATGATACCATGCCAACTTTCAACCTTTTCAGAGTTCATTGATGACCCACAAATATAGGGGATCTATCGCAGTCCTTTCGATAAATAAGAGTGTCAAACCCAATGAGGAGCAGAAGGAAATGATAAACGGTTTTCGGCAAGGTATTCTCTGCAAGTACTGAAATAAGTGGTAACAGATAGTTTTGTGATGAGATAATATGTGACGAGCAACAAGTAACAAAAGTAAATAAAGTGCAGCAAGGTGGCCCAATCCTTTTTGTAGCAAAGGACAAGACTGGACAAACTCTTATATAAGGAAAAGCGCTCCTGAGGACACATGGGAATATTGTCAAGCTAGTTTTCATCACGTTCATATGATTCGCGTTCGGTACTTTGATAATTTGATATGTGGGTGGACCGGTGCTTGGGTGCTGTTCTTACTTGAACAAGCATCCCACTTATGATTAACCTCTATTGCAAGCATCCACAACTACAACAAAAGTATTAAGGTAAACCTAACCATAGCATGAAACATATGGATCCAAATCAGCCCCTTACGAAGCAACGCATAAACTAGGGTTTAAGCTTCTGTCACTCTAGCAACCCATCATCTACTTATTACTTCCCAATGCCTTCCTCTAGGCCCAAATAATGGTGAAGTGTTATGTAGTCGACGTTCACATAACACCACTAGAGGCTAGACAACATACATCTTATCAAAATATTGAATGAATACCAAATTCACATGACTACTAATATCAAGACTTCTCCCTTGTCCTCAGGAACAAACGTAACTACTCACAAAGCATAAACATGTTCATAATCAGAGGGGTATTAATATGCATATAGGATCTCAACATATGATCTTCCACCAATTAAACCAACTAGCATCAACTACAAGGAGTAATTAACACTACTAGCAACCTACTAGCACCAATCCCGGACTTGAAGACAAGAATTGGATACAAGAGATGAACTAGGGTTTTGAGATGAGATGGTGCTGATGAAGATGTTGATGGAGATGGCCCTCTCCCGATGAGAGGAGCGTTGGTGATGACGATGGCGATGATTTCCCCCTCCGGGAGGGAAGTTTCCCCGGTAGAACAGCTCTGCCAGAGCTCTAGATTGGATCCGCCAAGGTTCCGCCTCGTGGCGGCGGAGTTTCGTCCCGAAAGGTTGCTTATTATTTTTTTTCTCGATGAAAGACTTCATATAGGAGAAGATGGTCATCAGAGAGCCACCAGGGGGCCCACGAGGCAGGGGGTGCGCCCTAGGGGGGGGGCGCCCCCACCCTCGTGATAAGGGTGTGGGCCCCCTGGTCTTCATCTTTGGCGAGGATTTTTCATTATTTATTATAAGGTGTTCCATGGAGTTTCAGCACTTTCGGAGTTGTGCAGAACAGGTCTCTAATATTTTCTCCTTTTCCAGCCCAGAATTCCAGCTGCCGGCATTCTCCCTCCTTATGTAAACCTTGTAAAATAAGAGAGAATAGCCATAAGTATTGTGACATTATGTGAAAAAACAGCCCATAATGCAATAAATATCGATATAGAAGCATGATGCAAAATGGACGTATCAACTCCCCCAAGCTTAGACCTCGCTTGTCCTCAAGCGAAAAGCCGAAATCGAAAAATATGTCCACATGTTTAGAGATGAAGGTGTCGATAAAAATAAAATACAGACATGAGGGCATCATGATCATTCTTATAGCAACAACTTATATAATTTTTGTCATATGATCTCTAATGCTAGAGAAATAATTCAATCACAATATCATGTATGAATCGTAAACTTCATTGAAAACTAACAAACTACAATCTTGGTTACTGAAGCAATTGCAATTTATCATAACATAGGAAAGAGTCAATGTATAAGAGCTTTTCAGCAAGTCCACATACTGAACTATCATATAATCTTTCACAATTGCTGACACTCACACAATATTTATGGGTGTGGAGTTTTAATCGGACACAGAGAAAGATAGGGGCTAATAGTCTTGCCTCCCAACATTTTACCTCAAGGGTAATGTCAATAGTAATAGTTCATGAAAGCTCACATCCAATTAGCCATATATACCAGGATCTTTCCAACATACTGTGCTTGCCAAAGGATAAAGTGTAAAAAGGAAGGGTGGAAATCACCATGACTCTTGCATAAGGTAGAAGATAATGATAAAAGATAGGCCCTTCGCAGAGGGAAGCAGAGGTTGCCATGCACTTTATGGTTGGATGCACAAAATCTTAATGCGAAAGAACGTCACTTTATATTACCCCTTGTGATATGAACCTTTATTATGCAGTCCGTCGCTTTTATTACTTCCACATCACAATATCGTATAAAGCTTATTTCTCCCACACCAATCAATCATACATATTTAGAGAGCAATTTTTATTGCTTTGCACCAATGACAACTTACTTGAAGGATCTTATTCAGTCCATAGGTAGATATGGTGGACTCTCATGGCAAAACTGGTTTAAGGGTATTTGGAAGCACAAGTAGTATCTCCACTTGGTGCTGAGAATTTGGCTAGAATGAGGGGGAAAGGCAAGCTCAACATGTTGGAAGATCCAAGACAATATAATTTATCTCAGATGTAATAAAATATAACCCATTACGTTGTCTTCCTTGTCCAATGTCAACTCTTTAGCATGTCATATTTTAATGAGTGCTCACAATCATAAAAGATGTCCAAGATAGTATATCTATATGTGAAGACCTCTCTTTCTTTATTACTTCCTATTAATTGCAACGATGACCAAAACTATGCTTGTCAACTCTGAACAACTTTTATTCATCATAATTTTTCTATGTGAGCTCATTACTCTCCAAGAGATCCATATGATCTCTTTGTTTCTTTTTATTTCTTTCTCTTTCTTTGATTCACTAGGATCATGGCAAAACAATCAAGCCCTTGACTCAACACTAATCTTTACTATATAGCTCACGGACTCGATTACATAGAAGGATAATAAAGCAAAACTCACAACTGGATCATGCCATAAACTTTATTCTACTAGATCAAAATACTACTAATAGGATCGAACTAAGGAAAACGGTAAAGATAAAGGTGAGGGTGATACGATACCGGGGCACTCCCCCAAGCTTGGCAGTTGCCAAGTGGAGTGCCCATACCCAGATACTCAATTCTTGTTTGTTGGAGGAGACGGTGGAGGTGTTGTTGATGATGCGGGCTTCTTCCTTAATTTGCGCTTGAGGACAGAATTTTGGTCCCTTAGGTCCTCGATCTCCTGCTCCAAGCTTAGTATCTTTTTTGCATAGTTCCTGCTTGTTCTCCTGCAAGAGGCGAAAAGGGATAAACTCGATCTTAGGTTTCTTTACCCTATCCGGGAGGCTTGACCTTTTGAACTCCACATGCATGTCCCTAGGTTGAGGTAGTGGGACTTCGTCTTCATCTGAGCTCGTCTCCTCCTTTCCCTTGGGTTCATAGTCTTCTTCTTCTTCCGTAGTACAACCACAATGTTCCACATCCCCATAGACCTTAGGATCTGCAAGGTAATCAGACACATAGCTTTCTCCTTCCAAATCCTGGGACGACATGTTGCTCTGTTTGCAGCAAGACAACTCAAAACAAAGACAAGGGATTTTTGCATGATACGGGAGTCAAAACTCCCGGGAGATTATATAATGAATTTTTACCGACCAAAATACGTATCGTGCAAGAAAACGGAGTACGGAAGGCACACGAGGTGCTCACGATGTAGGGGGGCGCGCCCAGGGGGGTAGGGCGCGCCCTCCACCCTCGTGAGGCCCTCGTGTCCTTCCCGGACTACTACTTAATTTTCTATTTTTCTAAATATTCCAAAACGGAGAAATATTGCCTTAAAGATTGTTTTGGAGTCGGTTTACTTATCGTATCACATACCTATTCCTTTTCGGAGTCTGAAATGTTCTGGAGAGTGTCCCTTATGTATTCCTCCGGGTTTATGGTCAATAATATTGGTTTCAACATTTATGGGATTACCTGAGATATAATGTTTGATTCTTTGACCGTTTACCACCTTCGGATTTGTGCCTTTGAAGTTGTTGATTTTTATGGCACCGGAACTGTCGGGGATATACCCCGCGGTGTAAACCGGCCAGAAGTTAACCCGACCGGACTTGGCGGTTTATCTGAAGACCCCGCTGATACTTGGCGAGTTACTGGCGACCCGCCCTGACCTGGCGGTTTACAAGCAACCCACCTGGTCATTATGACTCACTGGTGATCAGGCGTGCGGGATCGACGGATGACAAGGCCCAAAGCCCAGAAGGCTGGTTCACGTTTAACGGTGGGCCGGTTTAAGAGGAAAGGTATGAGGAACATTATCTTGCAAGGAGCTAAGACCTGGACTTGTATCCGGTTTGTATTAGAGATAGACTAGTCCTAATCCTAAAAGGACTCCACATGTAAACCGCCCCTTCAACATATATAAGGAGGGGCAGGGCTCCCCAAAAGGGGGAAGAGGGACAAGTTCCACAAGTTGGACAAGTTAGGTTTAGACAATAGCTCTTGAGATAGAGCACTCTTGTAACCGTGATCATGATCATCAATATCAATGAAGCAGGACATAGGCTTTTACCTCCACCGTGAGGGGCCGAACCTGGGAAAAACCTCGCGTCTCTCGTCCCGCTCAACCCCTCTCAAGCTACCACATAGATGCGCTGGCCTCGCGACTAAGTCCTGACACTAAGGACATCTGCCGTGACAAATCCACGATAGTTGGCACCCACCGTGGGGCCTGCGCACGATGGTGTTGAGTTCTTGAAGGGATCTTAATTAGGGTTTCAAGAAGTTCATAAATTTCCGGATGAAGAAAAGTCAGTTTTGGGAAGAATCTACATCAGCTTTGATCAAGATCAGAAAATTTTCATTAACGGAGTTCATCCGGTTGGTTGAAAAGATTATCAGAGAAGATCATGAAGGTTTCGTTTGGTTCAGTGTTGGTTCACGGGGATCCGATGGGTGCGAATTATCAACATGCACGAGACCAAGTTGTTCCAAGACGCCATCGTGGGTTGCGTCTGCTGTTGGTTTCTACCATGAATTGCCTCCATCGTAAACCGCCAGCGCTTTGTCGGGTATCCAGGAGAGGGCCCGCCGCTGCCGACAGCCGGGTCAACTCCTCGCATTGGACTTTAAACCGCCACGACTCGAGTGGGCCTGGCTCCACTTCGCTGGGTCAGCTTCATGGACCCCACGCCTCGTTTTTTGCCATCTCGGCCAAGGACTCGAGCGCTGTCTCCGTGGTTAACTTTGCTTTCACCCTCGAATCCGTTTTGGTGCCGCGAGTCACCGCACCCACTCCGAGTCGCCCAAGAACTCTGCTTCCGCCATGGACTCTATGTTGCTATCACTGTCATCTGCCTGGCCCCGTTTAGGTTACGTCTGGCAGCCGCGCGAGCTGCTGCGGATGAGCCATGCTGCGCCTTCACCACTGTTGCTGCTGCTCGCCTCGCCGGCGTCCCTCGGTCGCCTCGGTTTCCAAAGCCGCCTCCAAGGCATCAGGCCGCCTCTGTCTCCTCCAGTTGCCTCTTGCACGTTTGCCGTTTCCGATGCGCCGGGAGACTCCTGCGTCCGGCATTGCTGCATCTCGAACCGCCACTGCTCTAATCCACCATACTGGCCGGTGCCCGGCCAGTTGAGTCGCCGCGCTTCAGCGCCCAACCCGCTGTCGGTCGCATAGCCGCACCGGTCCCGTTTCTAAACCGCCCACGCTACCTTGTGGGCAGTGTCGACTGCCGTTTTGAACCGCCAAGACTACCTTGATTCGGTACCTTCGGGCCATGGCCTCTCCGCCAACTCGTTTCCGTCTGCTTCTGCGATAGGATTACTTGGCCTCCACTACTACTGAGCCGCCATGGCCGACCGGTGGCCTTTTCTGCCCACAAACCGCCCGCTGGCCAAGCCGGCTGCCGCGCGACCTCGCCTCATCTCCGTAAACCTGCCCCCGAGTCATTGGTCATGGGGTTGAACCGCCTCGCCCTCCAGCACCGAGCCATCACGGTCGGAGGGCCCCGTCCGCCGTTATCATCTGAAAGCCACCGCCGGCACGCTCCCCTGCATCAAACCGCTACAACAGACGACTATCTTCAGCCCCGCCGGCGGCATGCCTCCACTTTGTTGACCTGCCAGTGCCCGGCGACCCGTTTCTGCCGCTTTGAAGCAGCAACGCGCCGAATTACCTCCGCCACCGCAGCTGTGGCCTCCCGCTTCTGTGGTTGCCTCCTCGCCAGACTGTCTCGGCCTTACACGCCTCTGCATCAGGCCACCTCGCCCCGCGCGTGACCCGTCCATGCCGGTTCTGCCTCTACCTCTGCAAGCTGCTGCACTAATGCGCAGAGGGCTGGTTGTGAATAGGGGAGTTTTTCTGTTGACAGCAGATCAGCTGTACCATAACCAGGTGCTATCTATCTAAAAGTCTATTTTATCTAGCACATATTGTTTTTTATCAAAGAACAATTACTTTGATTTTTCATATTTTCATATGCAGGATAATTGGTCACTGCAAAGACGATGGCCGGATCATGGATTTATAGATCGCACAATTATTGTCATGCGGCATAATGATCTAAGAATATGTGCGCAAGATGCCGCCCTTGCGGCCCAGACTATTTCAACTTACCAGAACCATCCCTGTGGCTGACTCTCCCGTCCGCACCGACTTACTACGCCGCGGCCGACTCATCTGGCTGTGCCGTATCTGATGCTGCGGTCATTTTTACCATCCGTCTCTCGCGGCCTGGTCTACATCAACATACCGGGCCCCACCTGTCTGCATGAGCTATTTATTGGGCGCACAAGTCGCCACCACTACAGTTTTAATTAACTTCAAATCGCCAGTTGGAAGGAACAATTGGCCGAGTTGCTGATATAGCTCATATGGGATCATTTACAACCCGCCGCAGTCACCTCAACCTTCTATGGATTCACATCGTGTTATCAACGCCAATGATATACAAGTTATGCCGGTTTATATCACGGTCAAATATGGAGTGTGTCAAGCCAACTCCTTGAGTCACCTCTGAGACTCGGGGGCTACGATGACATGACTCAGCAAATCTTGCCAGTTTCAGCCGGTTTAAGAACCCCAGGATGATGGAGGGAAAGATAACCCAGCCCTGGAGGCTACTGTTATATTGATGAAAGTTTAAAGGCCGTCAGAAAATTTCCGGTTTAGAAAGTATATGACAGTTACTAAATCCCGGCTCAATGAAGAAGATCCAAGTCGTCAGAAAGGATTTCGGTTTAAAATCCGGCTCAACGGAAGTCAGTCTGACTGCAGCTCTCAAATATCCGGTTTACAGTCCGGTTCAAGGGAAATCTGTTCTACCACAAAGCTCTGGAGCGCTCAAATCCGGTTTAACAATGTCCGGTTCAAAAAGGAATTAACTTCTCGCAAACTCGAGTTTAAAGGTCGTCAGAAAATTTTCTGGCTGAAAATGAAGATTCCGGTTTAAAATCCGGTTTAAGGGAAAGATGTCTCCCACAAAGCTTTGAAGCTCTCAATATCCGGTTCAAGATCCTGGTTCAAGAAGAATTTATCTCTTGCAAAAAGTTAAAAATTGCCGAAGAGGACCTGCTACCACGATGCGCGGTTCAAACATGGGTATCCCGCCTTACTGGCCTGATATATTATTGATCACATGGGGGCTTCTGCTTCATAAAGCAGGGTCTCTGTTCTTTTACATCATGTGTGGTTACACGGAGTTGTTCTAAAGCGGCCTCCGGTTTACCCCTTGAGTTCGCTTTTTAAAAGCATCATGTTATATCACTTGGAGGTTTGGTCATGTCCGAACCAATACCATACCTCTTGATAGGCGAGAGCCACCAGATCACTTGGGGACTTGGTCACGTCTGAACCAGTCATGCCTCTTGATCGGCCTAAGGCCACAGAATCACTTGGGGGCTTGGTCGAACCCGAACCATTGCCATGCCACTTGGTCGGCATAAATGCCACGGTTTCATTTGGGGACCTGGCTGACTAGAACCATAGTTACACCTAACGGGAGCTTGGTCGTGTTCGGCCATGGTAACGCCATTTGATCAGCTCAAATAAACATTTTTTGCAAACGGTTTTGTCTTTGCTTTTGCTTCGCACTTTTCTTTGCAAGATACTTTTTTATTTTTTATTGCGTTTTTTTAAACCGACAAAGTTTTCAACCAATCAATTGACGGAACGCAGTTCACGTCAATCCCGAGACTATTTGCCCGGTTTGATCCTTGTTGTTAACATCCTCTTATGGAGTAACACGGTGTTTATCACAACCCGGCACGGTTTTATCATAAACCGGCACAATATGGAATGAGTTATTAGTACTCGAGATTTGGGTTATCACCCTTACTACAAAAAGTTGGTAAAACCAACAATGTGATTCAATGTCACAGGTATGATATATTTCATATTTGATTATTCTTTAGTGCAGCTTTGGTTATAAACCCGGGTTATATGTTGGGCATTATGACTCGTCCGGCGGTAAACTGCCAGGACACTTTAAACTTGTTGTATGCAGAAACAGGTTTGTTAAACCGGCCTGGCTTTGGACTATAAGTCGCCAGTATATATATATTTGGATTGCGCCATTGGAATCATGCGCTAATAAATCATTGGGTTATATTATTCAAATAGCCAAGTTTGGCTGAATTTTCATTATGGTATTGAATGAATAAGGTTTTCACCGGATTATGTTATCTTAAATAGCCAACATGGCTGGATTTTATTATGGTTATTAGTAACCAGTATTATGATTAAAGTTTTAAAAGTTGTGTTAGTGCAATGGCTATTATATTATCAATGGATATGATTTATTGAAGGAATAGTCCTGAGTCGCTGCAGGCTTACGACTCGACACTTGGGGGCTACATTATTCACATTGAGATTTCATCAAATATGCAAGTCTCATGTTGCTGCAAGCATGCACCATGACACTTGGGGGCTAATGCAAAATCATTTTTTGCTCACTTTATTGAAGACCCGACTCATCACATTATAATGAGCCGGCCCTTGGGGGCTACAAATTGCTCCTGTCAACAATTCAAGGTACACAAGTTTTTATCCATTATATTGAGGGTCCACTCCTCAGTTGGTAAAGCACAAAGCTCTTAACCTTGTGGACGTGAGTTCAAGCCCCATGATGGGAGTTACATCATATGATGTTATTTTCAATGAAGTATATACAAAGTCCCAGCTCAATATTATCTTACTGAACCGGCCCTTGGGGGCTACACTGATTGAAGTTTTTATAAGCAATTACAAGTCCCAGGTTGCTACAAGCATGACAACCCGGCACTTGGGGGCTACATATATGGAGTATTCAGTTTATATAATTGAGATGAACAAACCAGATTTCTTCAAGGTTGAAACACTTATTGGAGCAAGTCTTAAGTTATCACTATATTCTCCTCTTAAGACTTGGGGGCTACAGGTATTATGCATATAAAGAAGGAACATCTTCATTTTATCAGTTTTGAGCAAATCAGGAAGATCAATTACATGACACGGTGTCAACAACAATTTTGGTAATATTAAACCGGCAAGTTTTACATCTTCAAACCAGCTGAATATCAGATAAGTATTTTCAGACCCATATTTCTTAAACCGACGCTTTGGGAGCTAAGTCAAAGGAGTTATTCTTCACAATATTTCTCAGTGACAAACCAATGTCGGCAAATTGATTATGAAGCTTGTCTGTTGACCTGAATTTCCCAGAAGGAGGAAATAACAAGGACTTAAGGATGATCAGGTACCGGTTCACAATTTTTTTTAACCCGGAGCATAACCTGTCAAATTTGTTCTTGTGTTTAGTTTGCAGCATAACTTTACCATGAATAAATCCAAGCTAAACTTGGGGGCTAATGTCGGGGATATACCCCGCAGTGTAAACCAGCCGGACTTGGCGGTTTATCTGAAGACCCCGCTGACACTTGGTGAGTTACTGGCGACCCGTCCTGACCTGGCGGTTTACAAGCAACCCACCTGGTCATTATGACTCACTGGTGACCTGGCGTGCGGGATCGACGGATGACAAGGCCCAAAGCCCAGAAGGCCGGTTCACATTTAACGGTGGGCCGGTTTAAGAGGAAAGGATGAGGAACATTATCTTGCAAGGAGCTAAGACCTGGACTTGTATCCGGTTTGTATTAGAGATAGGCTAGTCCTAATCCTAATAGGACTCCACATGTAAACCGCCCCTTCAACATATATAAGGAGGGGCAGGGCTCCCCAAAAGGGGGAAGAGGGACAAGTTCCACAAGTTGGACAAGTTAGGTTTAGACAATAGCTCTTGAGATAGAGCACTCTTGTAACCGTGATCATGATCATCAATATCAATAGAGTAGGACGTAGGCTTTTACCTCCACCATGAGGGGCCGAACCTGGGTAAACCTCGCGTCTCTCGTCCCGCTCAACCCCTCTCAAGCTACCACATAGATGCGTTGGCCTCGCGACTAAGTCCTGACACTAAGGACATCTGCCGTGACAAATCCACGACAGGAACGATAGACCTCCTCGATAACATAGGGGCCTTCCCATTTAGAGAGAAGTTTCCCTGCAAAAAATCTTAAACGAGAGTTGTATAGCAATACATAATCAACTACATTAAACTCACGCTTTTGTATCCTTTTGTCATGCCATCTTTTAACCTTTTCTTTAAACAACTTGGCATTTTCATAAGCTTGGGTTCTCCATTCATCAAGTGAGGTAATATAAAATAACCTCTTTTCACTGGCAAGTTTGAAATCATAGTTGAGCTCTTTAATATCCCAATATGCCTTATGTTCTAGTTCGAGAGGTAAGTGACATGCTTTTCCATATACCATTTTATATGGAGACATACCCATAGGATTTTTATATGCAGTTCTATAGGCCCATAATGCATCATCAAGTTTCTTGGACCAATTCTTTCTAGACCTATTGACAGTCTTTTGCAAAATTAATTTGAGTTCTCTATTACTCAATTCTTCTTAACCACTAGACTGTGGGTGATACGGAGATGCAATTCTATGATTGACGTCATATTTAGCAAGCATTTTACGGAAAGCACCATGAATAAAATGTGAACCACCATCAGTCATTAAATATCTTGGGACTCCAAACCTCGGAAAAATAACTTCTTTAAGCATTTTAATAGAAGTATTATGATCAACACTACTAGTTGGAATAGCTTCTACCAACTTAGTAACGTAATCAACAACAACTAAAATATGTGTATATCCATTGGAGGCAGGAAAAGGTCCCATATAATCAAAGCCCCAAACATCAAACAATTCAATAACAAGTGAATAATTCATAGGCATTTCTTGATGTTTACTAATATTACCAATTCTTTGACATTCATCACAAGAAAGGACAAACTTACAGACACCCTTGAAGAGAGTAGGCTAATAAAAACCGGATTGCAATACCTTATGTGCAGTTCTATCTCCCGCGTGGTGTCCTCCATAAGTTTTAGAGTGCCACTTGCGTAGGATCTGTTCCTGTTCATGCTCAGGTACACAACGTCTAATAACACCATCTACTCCTTTATAAAGATGTGGGTCATCCCAAAAGTAATATGTCAAATCATAGAAGAATTTTTTCTTTTGTTGGTATGTGAAGCTAGGTGGTATAAATTTAGCAACTATGTAATTAGCATAATCAGCATACCAAGGGGTACTACGAGAAGTACTTATGACATTTAATTGTTCATCAGGAAAGCTATCATCAATAGGTAGTGGGTCATCAAGAACATTCTCTAACCTAGATAAGTTGTCTGCAACGGGGTTCTCAGCTCCTTTTCTATCAACAATATGCAAATCAAATTCTTGTAGCAAGAGAACCCATCTAATAAGTCTAGGTTTAGCATCTTTCTTCTCCATAAGATATTTAATAGCAGCATGATCAGTTTGGATAGTTACTTTAGAATCAACTATATAAGGTCTGAACTTATCACAAGCAAATACAACTACTAAAAGTTCTTTTTCAGTAGTAGCATAATTTCTTTGAGCATTGTCTAGAGTCTTACTAGCATAATGGATACCATTTAATTTCTTATCAACCCTTTGCCCTAGAACAGCACCTACAGCATAATCACTAGCATCACACATAATTCCAAAGGGTAAATTCCAATCAGGTGGCTGAACAATAGGTGCAGAGACTAATGCTTTCTTAAGTATTTCAAATGCTTCTACACAATCATCATCAAAGACAAACGGTACATTTTGTTGTAATAAATTAGTCAGAGGCCGAGAAATTTTTGAGAAGTCCTTAATGAACCTCCTATAAAATCCAGCGTGACCAAGGAAACTTCTTATACCTTTGATGTCCTTGGGACATGGAATCTTTTCAATAGCATCAACCTTGGCTTTATCGACTTCAATACCTCTTTCTGAAACTTTATGCCCCAAGACAATACCTTCATTAACCATAAAGTGGCACTTTTCCCAATTCAAGACAAGATTAGTTTGTTCACATCTCTGCAAAACTCGATCAAGATTGCTCAAGCAATCATCAAAAGAAGATCCATAGACGGAAAAGTCGTCCATGAAAACCTCACAAATCTTTTCGCAAAATTCAGAGAATATAGCCATCATGCATCTTTGAAAGGTAGCAGGTGCATTACATAAACCAAAAGGCATACGTCTATAAGAAAATGTACCAAAAGGGCATGTAAAAGTAGTCTTTTGATTGATCTTTAGCCGACACAGGTATTTGAGAGAAACCAGAATAACCATCTAGAAAGCAGTAATGTGTATGTTTGCATAATCTTTCTAGCATTTGATCGATAAAAGGTAAGGGGTAATGATCTTTCTTAGTAGCCTTATTTAATTTGCGGAAATCAATTACCATCCTATAACCTGTAATAATTCTTTGTGGAATCAATTCATCTTTATCATTAGGAACAACAGTAATACCTCCCTTTTTAGGGACACAGTGAACAGGACTTACCCACTGACTATCAGTAACGAGATAAATTATAGCTACCTCCAGAAGCTTTAGTATTTCTTTTCTTACCACTTCTTTCATTTTAGGATTCAGACGTCGTTGAGGATCACGAATTGGTTTGGCGTCTGCTTCCAAATTTATTTTGTGTTGACATAGAGTGGGACTAATGCCCTTAAGATCATCAAGAGTATATCCAATAGCAGCATGGTGCTTCTTTAGAGTTTTCAATAATCTTTCTTCTTCATGCTCTGAAAGGTTAGCACTAATAATAATAGGATATATCTTCTTTTCATCAAGATAAGCATATTTAAGATTATCAGGCAACGGTTTAAGCTCAAACACGGGATCACCCTTAGGTGGAGGAGGATCCCCTAGGATTTCAACAGGGAAATTGTGTTTCAGCATAGGTTCCTGTTTAAAGAATACTTCATCTATTTCTCTTCTTTCATTCATAAACATATCATTCTCATGGTCTAGCAAATATTGTTCTAAAGGATCACTAGGAGGTACGGCAATAGAAGCAAGACCAATAATTTCATACTAACTAGGCAATTCTTCTTCACGGTGTTGTTTACTAAATTTAGAGAAATTCAACTCATGAGTCATATCATCCAAGCCAATAGTAACAACATTCTTTTCGCAGTCTATCCTAGCATTAACTGTATTCAAGAAGGGTCTACCAAATATAATGGGACAAAAGCTATCTTGTGGGGAACCAAGAACAAGAAAATCAGCAGGATATTTAATTTTCCCACACAAGACTTCAACATCTCTAACAATTCCCATTGGTGAAATAGTATCTCTATTAGCAAGTTTAATAGTAACATCAATTTCTTCTAACTCAATAGGTGCAATGTTGTAGCGACCCGACCCGAATGGGTCAAGTCTCTGTGCTTAAGTGTCATCCCTGGATCGGTATGCTGACACACACAGTACTTCAAGGATTTATAACAGAGGTAAATCACATGTATAAAGTAACGTAAATACTATTACCTCAATCCATATAGCGGAAGCAACAGGGTTGTGGATTCCCATCAACACCAACGGCAAAGTTGAGTGTAGAAATCGTAACCCTAACGTATCACTTACTCGTCGTAAGATGATCCTGCAACATTAGACGTTGCAGCCCGAAACGGGTTAGTACATTGAATGTACTGGCAAATTCACACCATAGAGAATGATGAACAATGGCTATCACTACATGCATATTTGGCTGGTGGAAAAGCTCTATGGTTATAAGGTTTTTGCGTAAAGCCAATTTTTCCCTACTGCAAAGGAATAAATTTTATTTAACTATCATGGTGGTTGTTGAACATTGAGAATGGTTGACAGCATTCTCAATCCCAATTAAGTAACATCATTAAACCCAACAATATTCATTTTAAGTAACGTGATGAGATCAACAGGATAATCCAAGAACTAGATACTCAAGATGTCCATAACCGGGGACACGGCTAATCATGATTAGTTTATACACTCTGCAGAGGTTTGCGCACTTTTCCCCACAAGACTTGATCGCCTCCGTTGGATTTCTCGCACTACATGGTGTTTGAGAAACGGATGACCGAGACATAGTCTTTCAGAAGCGCTAGCACCTTACGATCGGGTAGACCGTACCACCTACAACCCCTACATCTGCTAGTCTACCACTGTAAGAGTTCGCACAACTTAGTCAACTATGCCAGAGCCCATAATGGCTTGTGGCTGCACACGGAAGTTTCTAGTATGAATAATCTCATGATCCCTTTGAGCCTGGGTGGCGGTCCAAAGAAAAACAGGCAAGTCCTGGAAACCCCAGGTGCCTCAGTCCACCCAGATATGTGTTTAAGTTGCCACCTTAGATAAACCATTAATTATCAATCTCACATCTGGCATGGATATCACTCACCCAATCCACGTCTACTAGCATAGCATGGCATAGTAAGCAAAACGTAGAAGTAACTCCCAAAGGTTTGAATGCAGGGCAATAGGTTCCTACCTCATCAACTACTTCCCATCCCACAATTTAATTAGATCCTAATCATGCAATGTGTGAGGATTGATCGAATGCAATAAAAAAACTGGGTATGGAAGGGGATATGATCAATGTGTGAACTTTCCTGCAATGTTGATGAAGATGATTCGCACTCAAAACTCTTGATAGTTCTACTCGTCACACTCCGGTCAATCTATCGTAAGCAAGTAATAGTAACCACACATAAGAAATCACTCAAAAGATTAGAAAGATCGAAGAAGACGATTTGGAAACATGAAAACCAAGCAAATAACTCTTGCAACATAAAACAATTTCTAACAGTACCAAAATTATGTGAATTTGCCCTTATTAGAATGTTTAGGCCAAGAGCTTCGATTTGCAAAAAGAATCAACTCAAACGGAGTTACGAAACTCAAGTTATGATCAAACGGAGTTTGAATTCAAATCTGCTCTAATTCAAATTTTAAACTTTTCAAAAACATGTTTGAGTTGGATTACTGGATAGAGGGGATCATAACGAAGAAGTGGGCGTTGGTTTCATCTAATTCCGACTAACGAGCAAAAAGTTATGGTCGTTTGAAAACGAGGGCTAATCTGTAAATAAATATATTCACAGACAGGTCCCTAACGAAAATTAAACAGAAAAAGAAAAAAAGAAAAAAACTAAATAGTGAACGTTCGCTACGAAAACCTAACGAACGAAAACGTTCGCTCAAACTACCTAAAGAGAAAACGTTCATTAAATAGATAAAAAAACTAAACCATTTTTTTAAACAAAACCGTGAAAACCAGCGGACCGGGGCAACATTTTTTAAAAAAAACCGGCAGCAGATCGGGTTAGGGTTTACCCGAACTCTGGTGAGGACGGGCAGATGGCGGCGGCGGCTCCGGCGAACTCGGGGACGGTGGCCCCGAGGTCGGCGGCGAGGGGCGGAGACGGCGGCGAGGGGCGGAGGTGGCGGTGGTGGCGGAGTGCGGCGGAGCAGCGGCTTCGACGGCGAAGTTCGTCGGCGGCAGCGGCGGCTTCGCGCGGGCGGCGGCGCGAGAGGAGAGAGAGAGGGCCGGCGGGGCCGGCGCATTTATAGGAGGCGGGGCCTCGGGTGCGTGGAGGAGGGGGTAGGAGGAGCCCGGCCTTGGCACGGACGCCAAGGTCGGCGGCGGCATCGTGGCGGCTCAGGACTGCGTCCCGAGCTAGGGACGAGCGGTGGGGAGCTGGGCCGCGGCCTGGCGAGATGCTGGGCCGGCCCAGTCGGCGAGGGGATTTTTTTTTAAATAAACACAGACAAAGAAAGAAAGAAAAACAAAATAAAGTAAAATATTATATAGGCATATAATATTTCAAAATTTTCAGAAAATTATTTTCTACGACATGAACATTTTCCTAGCATTAAATAAAATTCACACAAATTCAGATAAATCAAAGAGTGCTACTGGTCTATTAAAATCCAACTAAAATCATTTTAAAAATGCCAAAATGATTTCAAATTAATTTTCCTCCAATTTTCTAATGTAGGGAATCATGTTACCCTAATTTCCATATATTTTATTTTTGGAGAAAAATAATTTGAATAAAACTCAAATAAATCCAAATTGAAAATTAATTCCAAAAGGACTTGAAATTGATCCTTTGAAACTCCCAACTCATATTTCATATAATTTGAAGAAGTCATTTTATCTTCTCTCGTGAAAATCATTGAGTTGCACAAAGTTTCAGAATTGAACTATTTCAAAATGAAATTCAAATATTTCCAAATACCCTTTCATTTAATTTAATGGAAGAAGTCATATCATCTTCGCTCAAGGGTTTTGTATTTGAAAAGAATTTGAATTCACAGAGATCATAAAAATGCAAAAATGAAAGTTTGGAAAGTCCTTTTATTCCCTCTTATTTAACTTTCAAAAGTTTCGAATTTCACTCACTTTCAGCCAATCAATCAAACAATCAAATCTATCTATTTATTATAACATTCCAAAATTTAGAATTTTGGGATGTTACAAACCTACCACCCTTAAAATGAATCTCGTCCTCGAGATTCGGAGAGGCTAGAAAGAAAAGGTTAGGGTTTGGGGTCTTCTCAAAATCCATCAATCATCACCGGGGTCTGGGGTGCTACCACCCTTAGAAGCATGGTTACGGTTCTATCAAACTCATATACTCCATCCTTATTCTTGACAGTGTCGGTCTTCTTAGATCTTCAGGATAATTCCTTATCTGAGCTCTTCCGGTAGTGGCATAACCTTTTCCTCAATTCTTTTGTCGTTCATCTAGGTAAGGTTATTTCAATAATGGGTCTTCTTAGCTGACGGGTCTGGTGCCAATACTAATCAACTATCGACATCTCATGGTGGTCAACAATTTATGGTTTCTCCTGCAGGAAATGGGTCTGGGTGATCCTCACCGTATAACCTACGGTTGGCAAAGCTGCCTTGTACAAGGGAAAATACCTATACCATTCTAGGGCTTAAACAAGGTTTCGATCGTCGTCGCTCTACTATGGGTAAGTCACTCAGATTTACCATCCCATATAGCAAGGCGAATAATAAGAGTAAGTCGGTATGGTGATCAATCCATCCCGCACCCAAATCATTACCTTGTATACGGTTTAGCGAATCTTGCATTGTAACACTCGGTCATCCTCACAAGCATTGCAGAATTTCTCTTGTCGACGAACCAAGTTCGGAATGATCCATTGATTCTGCAAGCCAGACAAACATCTATCATTCCTTCACAACTCTCAGGTTTTGCGTAAACTACTATAAAATCGTCTGTCGACAAAGGTATATCCACTTCCAGGTTTTTTTTTCTTTCAGCAAGAATGTGCTTGCTTCTTGGCAGGTCCTGGGCCTGTGGGTTATGGCACATCTCATCACTTGTAGTCCTTGAGCTTATCATCAGCCAACTAATCATTATTCCAACTTCCAACTTCCTAGTATTCTTAAATCCATCCAATTGTACTGTCTTCCTTCCGTCTATTGGCACCAAACTAGGACATGATTACTCAGACTCATCATGGAGTTTCCATTGATCCATATTTCCGACATCATACCTCCTTTATATCCAATAGTAATTTACCTCTTCATCCTTGTGGGATATCCCTCATACCAAGATAAAAACCTATACTTATGAAGTCCATATTCCACTTCGTGGAACATCATTATCCTTTCCGCGGTCAAGCGTCCTTACAGGGGAATATTGGCCATCTCTGCATGGCACTTCTTCAACCTGGAAACGTGAAACACATCTTGAACTCCTGACAGTCCTTCGGGTAAACTCAAACTTGTAGGCCACTTCTCTCATACGCTCCAAAACTCGGTATGGTCCTACAAATCTCGGGGCTAACTGTCGCTTAACTCCAAATCGTTTAACTCCTCGCAGAGGGGCACATGAAGTCATGCTCTGTCTCCAATGTCATAGACTACCTCCTTGCGTTTTTAAGTCTGCATAACTCTTCTACCTGGACTGAGCTACCTTCAGTCTATCTCGAATCCACTTAACATTCTCTTCTGACTCCTTTGATCACCTTTGGTCCAAACAACTGTCGGTCTCCAACTTCATCCCACATACTCTTGGGGCATCACACATATCGAGACAAAACTCGTATTCATTTTGTCCAAAGTCAATTACAGGGTACTACCACCCTTAGAATGCACAAATCTTCCATAGAACATATTTCTCATATCCTCAGAATGGCCAAAATCCTTCTTCATAGAGTAACAACTCATAAAATCCATATCAGTACCAACGATGCTAACTTTATTCACTCTCAATTAATTACAATCTCTCGCTTTTCCATTACATGTCTCAACTCAACACCTCAATATAAAAGAAAATGTTCTCACTTCTACTACTCCATTCTTTGGTTGCAAACTCAACTATCTAGCACAAGTCTCCTTCTCCTTAGGGCATTCTCTGGCAAAGTGCCCTGCTTCATTACAACGAAAACATATTACCTCCGACAAGTCTCGAGGTTTTCTTTTTGGGCAACTGTTGAGGTAGTGCCCTGACTCCTTGCACCTGTAACAGATGATATGACTCAGGTCCTTCCTGGAATCCAATCTGCTTCTCTTCCTGGACTTTTCCATTCCAATCAGGGCTTCTATCTCCTGTGGGTCATATTCTACTTCCTCTATCAGGAATTCTACTAGATCCCCATTCAAACAATTTTGGGAGATGTGTCCTTCTTCTCCACATGAATAGCAAGACTTAGTGCAGGGTTTACTCGAGTCCTCTTTAGATGTGTCCTCCTTCATCACAGTTTCTTCTAAAATTTCCATGAGGGCTCCTTTCATTTCTTCTTTCTTCTGCTGGATGGTTCGTTGTACCATGGGGTAAATGTGACACTGAGCAGGATAGTGGGTAGTCCCTTCACACAAGAAACAAGTAATTTGCCTAGTTGGGCATTCTTCAACTGGGTGACTTCCTTCACAATTAGGGCATTCATCCTTGTGTTCTTTATGGGTGTGTCCAATTTCTCCACAAATCTTGCATGCACAAAGTTTCTTCATGTCCTTTCCATAAGGCTTCAACTTCTGGGACACAAACCAAGACTTTAGCAAAGTCAACTTAAATTCTTTCCAAGTGGTTACTCCTTGCCATCCATTGATGGTTTGGTACATCCTCCACCAAGTAGCAGCACCTCTTTCAAAGCATTGAAGAGCATGCTTGGCCATATCCTTTCCGACTATAGGGTTGTTCTCCATATGATCCTCCATGTTCTGAATCCATCGGTCTGTCTCCAATTGACTCATCGGTCTAGGAAATGCAAGCTCATCTCCATTCATCCTCTATTGGGTCCAAGGGTTTTGGGGTGAGATAAGAGAGATAGAGAGGGATACACACAATACAAACAATGGTTTTGAAAAGACAGATTTTTGTTGTGGCTGTCGAAAAACATCAAACAAATGACAGCTCACAAACGTCGCATCTAACGTAGGTATATAACAGGGGTTTGGTCTTCTAAGGTCAATAAATCTTCAACGTCCCCAAACTCTTCAAGCCTTGTTCATGCCTCCAATGGCTTCTTCCGATCATGCTTGTCTTTCTCAAGTTCTTTTTGCCAGATAAATCTCTGTTGACGTGAAATCTCTCGTGACATCCTTTAATATTCCGGAGTTGCATTTCAAACTTCTGGTTTCAACATCCTTCACATGAACCATGGTCATACTGTCCTTTAGTTCTTGACAATTCTCCGGTATCTCGAGGTTGTAGCTCCTCCAGCTTGTCTACTCTCATCTTCAGGATCCTGAGTTCCTCATGAAATACTTCCTTGTCTAATACGACTTCCTGGAGCTCCATTTTAACTTCTTGATGTACTACTCCAGACCCTGGTGATATACCGGCTAGGGCTAAAACTTCATCTTATGCTAGGTGCTCCATCAGCCTTCTTCCATCAAATCCATTCTGAAGACTTGCATCCTTAACTCAGCACGGTGACAATAGCATTAGCGGGTGATGACATCACGGATAACCGTGTTTCTGCCCTTGTCATTGCCATGAACTATCTTCCATAATTGATATCTCCTGCCTCAAAACTTCGAGTTCTCATGCTCCTTGTTTTAGTCTTTCTCCGATACACCGTGATCTCGGGTATTGACAACTTCCATAGTCTGCCAAGTTCCATAAGGGTAGCCTTCCTAGGTCATACAAATCTGGGAATTCTTCAGAGCCTTCAAATTCTACTTGTCTTCGGCCTTCAACCGTTGTAGTTTCCATTATTCAGATGCACGGAAAATACTCTTCATTTCGAAGTGGTCTTAGTTGTTCGATATCTTGTACTTCTTGGAGTGGTCTCATCAGTCGAATCTTCGTGTGGTCAAAAGGGGAAAGGGGTATGGTCTCACTAAAGAGATTTTTTGAATAAGCTCAGAAGAGAAGAGAGGTAAAAGGTCCTTTTGAAAGGGAAAGTTGTAGAGAAAAAAATCTTTGCTATGGGCTTGCCAGTTTCTAGGGTCATGTCCTACAGTCAACATGTGCTTTGATACCATCTTGTAGCGACCCGACCCGAATGGGTCAAGTCTCTGTGCTTAAGTGTCATCCCTGGATCGGTATGCTGACACACACAGTACTTGAAGGATTTATAACAGAGGTAAATCACATGTATAAAGTAACGTAAATACTATTACCTCAATCCATATAGCGGAAGCAACAGGGTTGTGGATTCCCATCAACACCAACGGCAAAGTTGAGTGTAGAAATCGTAACCCTAACGTACCACTTACTCGTCGTAAAATAATCCTGCAACATGAGACGTTGCAGCCCGAAACGGGTCAGTACATTGAATGTACTGGCAAATTCACACCATAGAGAATGATGAACAATGGCTATCACTACATGCATATTTGGCTGGTGGAAAAGCTCTATGGTTATAAGGTTTTTGCGTAAAGCCAATTTTTCCCTACTGCAAAGGAATAAATTTTATTTAACTATCATGGTGGTTGTTGAACATTGAGAATGGTTGACAGCATTCTCAATCCCAATTAAGTAACATCATTAAACCCAACAATATTCATTTTAAGTAACGTGATGAGATCAACAGGATAATCCAAGAACTAGATACTCAAGATGTCCATAACCAAGGACACGGCTAATCATAATTAGTTTATACACTCTGCAGAGGTTTGCGCACTTTTCCCCACAAGACTCGATCGCCTCCCTTGGATTTCTCGCACTACATGGTGTTTGAGAAACGGATGACCGAGACATAGTCTTTCAGAAGCGCTAGCACCTTACGATCGGGTAGACCGTACCACCTACAACCTCTACATCTGCTAGTCTACCACTATAAGAGTTCACACAACTTAGTCAACTATGCCAGAGCCCATAATGGCTTGTGGCTGCACACGGAAGTTTCTAGTATGAATAATCTCATGATCCCTTTGAGCCTGGGTGGCGGTCCAAAGAAAAATAGGCAAGTCCTGGAAACCCCAGGTGCCTCAATCCACCCAGATGTGTGTTTAAGTTGCCACCTTAGATAAACCATTAATTATCAAGCTCACATCTGGCATGGATATCACTCACCCAATCCACGTCTACTAGCATAGCATGGCATAGTAAGCAAAACGTAGAAGTAACTCCCAAAGGTTTGAATGCAGGGCAATAGGTTCCTACCTCATCAACTACTTCCCATCCCACAATTTAATTAGATCCTAATCATGCAATGTGTGAGGATTGATCTAATGCAATAAAAAAACCGGGTATGGAAGGGGATATGATCAAAGTGTGAACTTGCCTGCAATGTTGATGAAGATGATTCGCACTCAAAACTCTTGATAGTTCGACTCGTCACACTCCGGTCAATCTATCGTAAGCAAGCAATAGTAACCACACATAAGCAATCACTCAAAAGATCAGAAAGATCGAAGAAGACGATTCGGAAACATCAAAACCAAGCAAATAACTCTTGCAACATAAAACAATTTCTAACAGTACCAAAATTATGTGAATTTGCCCTTATTAGAATGTTTAGGTCAAGAGCTTCGATTTGCAAAAAGAATCAACTCAAACGGAGTTACGAAACTCAAGTTATGATCAAACGGAGTTTGAATTCAAATCTGCTATAATTCAAATTTTAAACTTTTCAAAGACATGTTTGAGTTGGATTACTGGATAGAGGGGATCATAACGAAGAAGTGGGCGTTGGTTTCATCTAATTCCGACTAACGAGCAAAAAGTTAAGGTCGTTTGAAAACCAGGGGCTAATCCATAAATAAATATATTCACAGACAGGTCCCTAACGAAAATTAAACAGAAAAAGAAAAAAAAAAGAAAAAAACTAAATAGTGAACTGTCGCTACGAAAACCTAACGAACGAAAATGTTCGCTGAAACTACCTAAACAGAAAACGTTCATTAAATAGATCAAAAAAAACTAAACCATTTTTTTTTAAAAAAACCGTGAAAACCAGCGGACCGGGGCAACGTTTTTTTTATAAAAAAACCGGCGGCAGATCGGGTTAGGGTTTACCCGAACTCCGGTGAGGACGGGCAGATGGCGGCGGCGGCTCCGGCGAACTCGGGGACGGTGGCCCCGAGGTCGGCGGCGAGGGGCGGAGACGGCGGCAAGGGGCAGAGGTGGCGGTGGTGGCGGAGTGCGGCGGAGCAGCGGCTTCAACGGCGAAGTTCGTCGGCGGCAGCGGCGGCTTCGCGATGCGGGTGGCGGCGCGAGAGGAGAGAGAGAGGGCCGGCGGGGCCGGCGCATTTATAGGAGGCGGGGCCTCGGGTGCGTGGAGGAGGGGGCAGGAGGAGCCCGGCCTCGGCACGGACGCCAAGGTCGGCGGCGGCACCGCGGCGGCTTGGGAGTGCGTCCCGAGCTCGGGGACGAGCGGTGGGGAGCCGGGCCACGGCCTGGCGAGATGCTGGGCCGGCCCAGTCGGCGAGGGGATTTTTTTTAAATAAACACAGACAAAGAAAGAAAGAAAAACAAAATAAAGTAAAATATTATATAGGCATATAATATTTCAAAATTTTCAGAAAATTATTTTCTACGACATGAACATTTTCCTAGCATTAAATAAAATTCACACAAATTCAGGTAAATCAAAGAGTGCTACTGGTCTATTAAAATCCAACTAAAATCATTTTAAAAATGCCAAAATGATTTCAAATTAATTTTCCTCCAATTTTCTAATGTAGGGAATCATGTTACCCTAATTTCCATATATTTTATTTTTGGAGAAAAATAATTTGAATAAAACTCAAATAAATCCAAATTGAAAATTAATTCCAAAAGGACTTGAATTTGATCCTTTGAAACTCCCAACTCATATTTCATATAATTTGAAGAAGTCATTTTATCTTCTCTCGTGAAAATAATTGAGTTCCATAAAGTTTCAGAATTGAATTATTTCAAAATGAAATTCAAATATTTCCAAATACCCTTTCATTTAATTTAATGGAAGCAGTCATATCATCTTCGCTCAAGGGTTTTGTATTTGAAAAGAATTTGAATTCACAGAGATCATAAAAATGCAAAAATGAAAGTTTGGGAAAGTCCTTTTATTCCCTCTCATTTAACTTTCAAAAGTTTCGAATTTCACTCACTTTCAGTCAATCAATCAAACAATCAAATCTATCTATTTATTATAACATTTCAAAATTTAGAATTTTGGGATGTTACAAATGTCATGCATAATTTCTTTGTATAAGTCAATAGGTATTGCACTAGCACTAGCACCCATATCACATAAGCCATGATAACAATGATCTCCTATTTTAACAGAAATAACAGGCACGCCTACCACAGGTCTATGTTTATCTTTAGCACAAGGTTTAGCAATTCTAACATTTTCACCGCAGAACTGAATAACATGCCCATCAATATTATCACACAAGAGATCTTTAACAATAGCAATATTAGGTTCTACTTTAACTTGCTCAGGGGGTGTATATGTTTTATTATTGCTTTTACGAACCACAATTGAAGCTTTAGCATGATCCTTTATCCTAACAGGGAAAGGTGGTTCTCAACATAAGAGGTAGGAACAATAGGATCATTATAAGTAATAGTCTTTTCTTCAACTTTAATAGGTGCAACTACTTTTACTTCTATGGGAGGATGATATTTAAACCGCTTCTCCTTAGGGAGATCAACATAAGTAGCAAAAGATTCACAGAAAGAAGCTACTATCTCAGAATCAAGTCCATATTTAGTGCTAAACTTACGGAAAATATCGGTATCCATAAAAGAATTAACACAATCAAACTTAGGTGTCATACCTGACTCCTTACCATTGTCGAGGTCCCAATCTTCATAGTTGCGTTTAATTCTATCTAATAAATCCCATCTAAATCCAATAGTCTTCATCATAAAAGAGCCAGCACAAGAAGTATCAAGCATGGTGCGATTATTTTCAAAAAGCCGAGCATAAATTTTTTGAATAATCATTTCTCTTGAGAGATCATGATTGGGGCATGAATATAACATTGATTTAAGCCTCCCCAAGCTTGAGCGATGCTTTCTCCTTCGCGAGGCCAAAAATTATATATATAATTGCGATCATGATGAACAAGATGCAGAGGATAAAACTTCTGATGAAATTCCAATTTCAATCGTTTGTAATTCCAGGACCTCATATCATCACATAGCCTATACCATGTCGATGCATCTCCCCTCAAAGATAAGGGGAAGACCTTCTTCTTAACAACATCTCCGGATACACCTGCAAGCTTAAATAATCCACAAACTTCATCCACATATATTAGATGTTCATCAGGATGTTTTGTTCCATCTCCTAAAAAAGGATTAGCTAGCAGTTTTTCTATTATATCCGAAGGAACTTCAAAGCAAGTATTTTTATTTTCATTTTCATTTTTAGTAGGTTCAGTAGGTTGAGGAGCAACTCTTTGCTCTACTGGTCGGGGTGAAGATACACCGAACAAGCCCCTCAGAGGATTACTTTCCATAGTAACAAGTGACAGTAAATTTCAGCACACTATATAAATTTTTCCTTACCAAATTCCTCCTACCAAAGGCGCTTCACTCCCCGGCAATGGCGCCAGAAAAGAGTCTTGATGACCCACAAGTATAGGGGATCTATCGTAGTACTTTCGATAAGTAAGAGTGTTGAACCCAACGAGGAGCAGAATGAAATGATAAACGGTTTTCAGCAAGGTATTCTCTGCAAGTACTGAAATAAGTGGTAACAGATAGTTTTGTGATGAGATAATTTGTGACGAGCAACAAGTAACAAAAGTAAATAAAAGTGCAGCAAGGTGGCCCAATCCTTTTTGTAGCAAAGGACAAGCCTGGACAAACTCTTATATAAGGAAAAGCGCTCCTGAGGACACATGGGAATATCGTCAAGCTAGTTTTCATCATGTTCATATGATTAGCGTTTGGTACTTTGATAATTTGATATGTGGGTGGACCGGTGCTTGGGTGCTGTTCTTACTTGAACAAGCATCCCACTTATGATTAACCTCTATTGCAAGCATCCGCAACTACAACAAAAGTATTAAGGTAAACCTAACCATAGCATGAAACATATGGATCCAAATCAGCCCCTTACGAAGCAACGCATAAACTAGGGTTTAAGCTTCTGTCACTCTAGCAACCCATCATCTACTTATTACTTCCCAATGCCTTCCTCTAGGCCCAAATAATGGTGAAGTGTTATGTAGTCGACGTTCACATAACACCACTAGAGGCTAGACAACATACATCTTATCAAAATATCAAATGAATACCAAATTCACATGACTACTAATAGCAAGACTTCTCCCTTGTCCTCAGGAACAAATGTAACTACTCACAAAGCATAAACATGTTCATAATCAGAGGCATATTAATATGCATATAAGATCCGAACATATGATCTCCCACCAATTAAACCAACTAGCATCAACTACAAGGAGTAATTAACACTACTAGCAACCTACTAGCACCAATCCCAGACTTGAAGACAAGAATTGGATACAAGAGATGAACTAGGGTTTTGAGATGAGATGGTGTTGATGAAGATGTTGATGGAGATGGCCCTCTCCCGATGAGAGGAGCGTTGGTGATGACGATGGCTATGATTTCCCCCTCCGGGAGGGAAGTTTCCCCGGCAGAACAGCTCTGCCGGAGCTCTAGATTGGATCCGCCAAGGTTCCGCCTCGTGGCGGCGGAGTTTCGTCCCGAAAGGTTGCTTCTTATTTTTTTCTCGACGAAAGACTTCATATAGGAGAAGATGGTCATCGGAGAGCCACCAGGGGGCCACGAGGCAGGGGGCGCGCCCTAGGGGGGGCGCCCCCCACCCTCGTGAGAAGGGTGTGGGCCCCCTGGTCTTCATCTTTGGCGAGGATTTTTCATTATTTATTATAAGGTGTTCCGTGGAGTTTCAGGACTTTTGGAGTTGTGTAGAATAGGTCTCTAATATTTGCTCCTTTTCCAGCCCAGAATTCCAGCTGCCGGCATTCTCCCTCCTTTTGTAAACCTTGTAAAATAAGAGAGAATAGCCATAAGTATTGTGACATAATGTGAAATAACAGCCCATAATGCAATAAATATCGATATAAAAGCATGATGCAAAATGGACGTTTCATTCATTTGTAGTGCTTTTCAATTTTAGGGTCTTATAGCTCAAAATAATCAGTAAATGCATGGAAAATAACAAATGAAGTGAGAAAGGGTTGAAAGTTGATTATGTGGCTTTGAATGGTGCATTTTGAACACAGAAAAACTATGGAGTTCAAATAAGTTCTAAAAAATGAAATCCATTTGTAATAGACGAGTTTCCATATGAAACCCTGACACTTCGGAAGAGATTGTCCGTTTTGTACACTAAGTGCGTCCAATTTTTGCCGTAACCCTCTCTACTTTCTTGCACATGCCATGTGGGTGAAATGATGATACCATGCTAACTTTCAACCTTTTCAGAGTTCATTTGTAGTGCTTTTCAATTTCAGGGTCTTATAGCTCAAAATAATCAGTAAATGCATGGAAAATAACAAATGAAGTGAGAAAGGGTTGAAAATTGATGATGTGGCTTTGAATGGTGCATTTTGAACACAGAAAAACTATGGAGTTCAAATAAGTTCTAAAAAATGAAATCCCTTTGTAACAGACGAGTTTTCGTATGAAACCCTGATACTTCGAAAGAGATTGTCCGTTTTGTACACGAAGTGCATCCAGTTTTTGCCATAACCCTCTCTACTTTCTTGCACATGCTATGTGGGTGAAATGATGACACCATGCCAACTTTTAACCTGTTGAGAGTTCATTTGTAGTGCTTTTCAATTTCAGGGTCTTATAGCTCAAAATAATCAGTAAATGCATGGTAAATAACAAATAGTATCATAAAATAAAATAAATAGGTAATTAGAAACATAATAAAATATATAAGTAGAAAAAAATAAAATAAACTTTAATAACATAAATAAAATTTATGAAACTAAAATTATCAACGTATTTTCTGTTCAAAACATTATAAGAAACCTCTAGTATTATTGAAACTAAATTATATAAAATTGATGCAACTAAAATTATCAAAGTTTTTTCTATTCGAAATCATTAAAAGCAAAAAGAATTTTCATAAAGAACTTTTTTTGTTACAAACTTTAATAGCAAAAAGAATTATCATAAAATATATTAAATAACTAATTAAAAACAAAACAAAATAAAATAAATAAGTATTTTGTTGTAAGTAGAAACAAAATAAAATAAATAAAGCAAAAAAGAAAAGAAATAAACTGGGAAAAAATAAAAAAATGCCACCTACTGGGACACCACGGCCTGAATACAACTAGAAACCCATCCATGGGCCAGGATTCAGGCCCGCAGAAGGCCCAGCAAGCCCACATGCATAGCCGTGCGAGATTAGGCCCAGAGGCCTGCAATTCAGAGGAGTTCAATGGAGATGGTGGGGCAGGGCTGATAAACAGGTCCTACCGCTCCTCGGCTAGCGAGGTTGGACTAAACATCCCACCGCACCGCGGCTCTGGCAAGCGCAGGCCTTTGGTCCCGGTTGGTAGCACCAACCGGGACTAAAGGGGGGCATTGGTCCCGGTTGGCGCCACGAACCGGTACAAAAGCCACCCTTCAGTCCCGGTTGATGCCACCAACCGGGACCAAATGCCTCTGCTTCCCGCCCTTTGGGCTGCTAAAAAGAGGCCTGGTCCTGGTTGGTGGCAAGAACCGGGACTAAAGGGGGGCTTTGTTCCCGGTTGTTGCCACGAACCGGGACTAAAGCCTTTCCTATATAAGCCAGCACTTAGCATTTTTTAAGATTTCATCGCCAGTTACCGCCCGACGACGCCGACCTCCTTGATGCCGCCAGGCTGCCCCGCCACCGTCGTTGTCGCACGTGCCTCCGAGCCCACGCCGATGCCGTCCGTCGCCCCCGAACCCACGCCGTCGCCCTCCGCCGCCCCCGAGCGTGCCCGGCCGCGCCCCTGCACCACGACCCGCCCCCACTGTCGCAGTCGTCGCCGGCCACGCCCCTGCCCCAGCCCGCGCCACCCACCGTGGCCGACGCCGACGCCCTCGCCGCCCCCGCCGTCGCCCTCGCCGGCCGCCCCTGATGTGAGCCGCCGCCACGGCTCTGTTTAATTTTCTGTGCTTTTTTCTTATAATGTGTATTTTTTTGTTCATTGCATTTCTTTCATATATATAATGTATATATGTATGTGGTAGCTATATGATGAATGGACGTGGCTATGTATGTATTAATATAATATTCATAGCATTTTTTTGTTTATATATGTATTAATTTTTTATTTAGGTTATTGTTAGTAGATATCGATTTTAGGTTAGTGTAGAGGAAAAAGTAAAATTAAGTGCTTAGTAGTTGAACTAGTTGATTTAATAAAGGGTTAATTATCCTTTTGCCCTTAGTGGTGTCCATGTGCTCAGTTTTGCCCTCAGATGCGAATTGTGCTCATTTTTGCCCCTAGTCTGAGTGCACCGACTCGTTCCGTGAAATCAGCCGTTTCCGTCAGGTCAACCTTTGGACTCGGACCTTACAAGTGGGACCAGGCGGTAGGGACGGCCAATTTTATTCAGACTGTTGCACGCGTGGCTTGTGGGACCCAACAGAGAGCTGTTGAGCAGAGAGCCGTTGCAGGTGTGCTATATAAGCGGGTGACAGCGGTGGTGACCACGGCGACAGAGAGCACGATAGTGACCACGGTGAGAGAGAGAGAGAGAGAGAGCACGGTGGTGGGAAGCTAGCTGTGGAGGGCGCGGCGGTGGGAAGCTAGCTGTGGAGGGCGTGGCGGCGTTGAGATCCCCTTCGGCTCCGAGCTCCATGTCTTCCTCAAGCTCCCGCGCCACCTCGCGGATGCAAAGCCGGGAGCGTGTGGACATGCATGTCTTCGTCTGTCCGCCGTGCCGGGCGGGTGTTGATCGGAGGGTTTCTCACGCACCGAGGAATCAGAATCGCCTGTTCTACGTGTGCAGCGAGAATGGGGTGAGAATTGGGGCAATTGCACCATTTTCGTGGTCGGGATCTTTGAGCAATGGGTTGATCTGTCTGATGTTCATGCAGGTGACATGCTTCTTTCTTTGGGTCGATGCTCTGGCCAAGACTCTAATGAATGAACTGCAAGAAGAGCATGAAGAATGGTTGTGCATGCTGCGACGAACGGCAGTGGCCGCAGCACGAGCTCCGGAAGAACAGATGGAGGGCGAAGCACGCACTGACAGAGAGCTAGCTGTTGAACTTAGGATGTTAAAGAAGAAGGTTAGGAAGCTTGAAGATCAAGCACTACCAATACCCATTTGCAAATACTTCTGGGCATTTGTAGGTATGGTAATCGCACTGGTTGTAATGTTGAAAATGTATGGAAAGGCATGAACTATGGAGGAATTTGTAATCTTGAAATTGTATGAGAAATTCACCTAGTTTAAGTGTTGATCAAAGTTGTTTAAATGTTGAAAAAAAGAGAAGAAGTGACCAACATTTAAATATGTTGAAAAAAAGGAGAAGAAATGAGGAGTTCAGAAACTTTTGATCAATGAAATGCAGCTCTCTGCTCTGCCTTTCTGTCAAAAAAAAGGTTGCTCTTGGGCCAAATTCAGAGTGTAGAGCCAAGTGCAGGCTAGACTAATGGGCCAACTGCATCCAATTAGGTCCATGGGGTTCTCTTGCGTATTTTTCTGTTTTCTGTTCTGATTTAATTTAGGTAGTAAATCATAATGCTGAAACTTTTTGTGGAAGCTAATTGAATTATTCCAGAGCCAAACAATTAAGGTTAGAAATTTTTTGGAGCTGTTAATTAATCCAATTCAAATACACAGTTATTTAAATCAAAGACCAAAATGTCATGGAAAATGTGCCTCAGCTCTGGTAGAGGTTTACACCTGGTCCAAAATAAATGAACATTTTTTAAGGGCATTACATTGAGAAAAAATAATTTTTCTAAAAATGAAGGGTGGAAAATGCACAAAAAATCGGTGCGGCTGGGGACTCGAACCAAGGACCGCGTGGGTTTGTGGTGCTTAGGGTTGTGCTGGTAACCGCTAGGACAGATAGCAAGATTTTACATGGGTACGGAAGGAAGGTATACATAGTGAGACTGTGAAATTTGTCAAAAAAAAAAATAGTGAGACCGTGAATGTTTGCACACGCGTGAGAGTGGTTTTCCTTTGTTTTGGACTAAAATTTTGGAGGGTTGGAAGGTTGAAAACGTATGTTTGCACTGACACATGATTTTGGTTAGAGTGGCACTTGGTTTAGGGTTAGAGTGCCACTTGGTTTAGGATTAAAGGGAATAAATTTGTATGTTTGTTCATGACTTATTTTGTTTTGAATGAAACAGAGGGCTTCTCAACCCCTATGATTTTCATTAATCAAAACCACAAGTTTTCGAACTTCATGACTTGGTTTAGGGAAGAAATGATATGTTTGGGCACAGACATTTTTTAACACACATAATAAACCCTAATAACTCAGATAAGATGCAACACACCGTACCATTACAATAATAAGTTCACGGACAGTTCACGGACACATGAAGAAACATGACACGACACGACACGACATAGAAAAGCAACAAAATAAAAAACGAAACATGACAAGCTTGACTCCGGGCTTGAACATCTTCATCTTGACCTCCTTCTTCCACCTTGGCCACGCGCACCCCTTCAACACCGTCTTCATCTTCACACCTCCTCCTCCTCGTCGTAGGGAAGGGAGTGCATCTGGCCTGGAGCGGGGAAGATGCGCTCGTAGTTGGTATAGTTGTTGTAGACGGTGATGAAGATGGCCTCACAGCCGCACCAAAAGACTTGTCCGAGGAGCTCGCGCGCGTCTAACGGGTTGGTCAAGGTGACCGTGAGCAGTAGGAGGATGCCTCCATGATCACGAACCTCGTTGAGGGTGAACATCCTCGGCGAGCCCCGTGGGAGGTGGGCATAGCCGGCTCTGAGGAAGGCGCAGGTGAGTTCGACGGAATCCCTCCACCTTGAAATAACTCACACATGGAGCTCCCTCTCCATGAGCACGCCCGGTGGGTAGCGCAGCTCCGGCACGACAGTCGGACGGTTGAAGGTCGGCCCGTTGAACTGCATCTTCACTTGGTCTCGCTTGGGGAGGGCTCGATCGCTTCGGTGTTTGAAGTTGGAGAGAATGGATCGGATCTGGCTTGTGGGTGGGAGAGGAAGAGAGGCACCCCATTTATAGGCCTGTGGGTGGGAGAGGAAGAGAGAAAGGATGAGAACGGTGTGTGTGTGAATCCGGACGCGTGTGTGTATCCGGACGCGTGTGTGTATCCGTTACGTTTTGCACTCTTAAATTTTTGCACAAAAACGATGCATGGGGCACGTGTGTGCATCTGAATCACTGCATAGCTCTTTTGACCGGGTGGTGCATCTGAATCGCTGCCCTGAACCACTGCCCTGAACCACCTAGCTCCCCTCGCTAGCCTAGCTCGCCTAGCGCGCCTCGCTCGCATGCATGCACGTCGCCGCCTCCCGCACATGCAAACCCACGTCACCGCCTCCCATGCATGCAAGGCCTGGAAAGGCTGAGATGGGCTATTTACTGCGGTCTCAGGCCCATACAACAAGACGGCCCAACAGTCCATCCAGCGCGCCTGATATTTGTTTAAAAAACAATCTCCCAGCCAATCAGATTGCATCTCGTGGATCACCCCCTCCTCCCCGCAGATTCCTTCTAGAAGGGTTAGATCGACGGCCCTTGATCGCCGCTAGGGTTAGATGAACGTCCTTGTTCAACGCTAGGGTTAGTGGGGTTTGGGAGGGGTTTGGAGCAGTGAAAGCTATCTTTGACCAGATTTCAAATGAGCATAATAAATTAAATAAAAATTAGAAAAATAAAAAAACCTGCGCACATAGTCTTCTTATGTCATATACTAACGATTGAAGTTGATAAACAAGGTTTACATACATTTAAACGATAAGTTCATGTGTATTGTGTGATATCTCGAGTATCTCAAACTCTCTTGTATGAAGTGAAGAGAAGTGTTTTGGGGAAATGAACATGAAAATTTCAAAAAACTCACCACAACTTCATTTTGGAGTGACTAAGAAGGATCCATGCTTAGTTTTTCATTTTGATGTTTTATACTTGTTTAAATCTTGGTCAAAGTTCAGTTTGAGCAGAATTCAAATGAGCAAAACAAATTTTAAAAAATCAAAAAATGAAAAAACCAGCGCACATAGTCTGTATATATAGAATATATGTGTAGGAAAGTTATTTGGCTGATTTAGACAAGGTCAAAAAAACCTTGCTTACAAATGAGACCGTTTACCCTACCTTTGGACCCCTCTTTTTAGCACATTTTTCATGAAAATTTCAAAAACCTCACCACAACTTTATTTTGGATTGACTAAGAAGGATCCAGGCTTAATTTTTCATTTTGATGTTTTAGACTTGTTTAAATCTTGGTCAAAGTTAGGTTTGACCAGAATTCAAATGAGCAAAACAAAATTCAAAAAAAATCAAAAAAAGGAAAAACCATGTGCTCATTCAAACATCATCCAACAGATTTAAACATCAGGTCAAACATACTTCTAACATAGGTTCAACATCATCCAACAGAAATACAACATGTCAAGTGATAAATGTTTCATAATGTTTCATAATACAACATCATCCCTTATTCATAATGTTTCATAATTATTCATATATAGCTTTGGGGCTTCTGTCTGTTCCTTGAGCTTCTTGCCATCACTTTGCTCCTCGTGCACCTTGTGCTCATTGCTTCTTCTCTTCTCCTCTTGGTTGTCGGTACCTTGCGTGTCTTCTTCAAACCTATCATAGAGCTGTGCAAAACATAAAGGGTAATGAGATCATGTCAAGTGATAAATGTATATTAGTATTTGACCCTTGCAAGATTTACATACCTAGCAGAACTCACAACAACAGAAGGTTGGTCACCATTTGGAGCCTCACATGGATCATCATTTGGAGCCTCACTTGGATCACCATGATCACCATTTGGAGCCTCACTTGGATCACCATGATCACCATTTGGAGCCTCAATTGGATCACCATTTGGAGCCTCACTTGAATCATTATTTGGAGGATATTTTGGATCATCGTCAAAGTCATGCGGCTGTTGACCATCATCATTTGGAACCTTGTCAAAATCCTCATCTGATGCAACCGGCTGTTGACCATCATTTTCATCATCTGTTGAGGCAACCGGCTGCTGACCAACATTTTCATTGAATCCTTCATCAAAACTCTCTCCGAACGTTGGATCTACCGTGTTATCACAATACTTACCGAAATGACCAGACCCACCACACCTTGTGCTCTTACGCTTCCTCGCTCCAAGTCCAGCTCCCTTGCTGCAAGGTCTGATTCGACTCTTCCTTGGTCTACCTGCTGCTCTCTTCAGAACTAGAGCGCAAAGCTTGAATCCAGGGTCCACCATGTCCCATTGTTGTTTTCCCTCCATAGCAGGCAAGGCATAAGCATATGTGGCTTTGAACCTTGCAACAGAGTAGTAATCATGCACATACTGCTGTATGTTCCCTGCTGGACCTGTGAGAGAAATGATGAAAAACAAGGCATGAATGCATGGCAACCCAGTTATCTTCCATTGCCTACAACCTAGCTTCTAAATCCACAGGATATCTCCATTCCCTCTTCTCTTTATCCAAATATGATATCGCTGCTGTGGTACCCGAGCAAAGAGTCATGTTCATTTCCAAGCCTGTTGTCTTCTGCTTCAGTTCATTCATCACGACAGGGATGATAATGTGGCCCATGAATTTTGCCTCGGATATTCCTGCACGATAACGAAATTTCTGCATGTATTCTATCCTTATCCTGTCAAGCAAATCCACCACATAATGACCCTTTAGTTATCGAATCGTTGAGTTGAAAGACTCTGCTAGATTATTGTGCACATAGTCAACTTTGCTCACTTCACTGAATTGGCTTCTAGCCCATAACTTGGAGTGGCGTGTTTCCAAGTATTCTTTCACTTTGGGATTCATGTATAACTGCCTCAAGTGGTAGTTTTGCTTCTTCACACTGCAAGTCAAAGATGCTAGCCATAAATTGTTGGCATACACCTTTCCTTTGAATTTCTTCATGAAATTTGCAGCAAGGTGACGCATGCATTCCCTATGCTCTACTCCAGGGAACACATTGTCCACGACCACTTCTAAACCTTTGTAGGCATCTGTATGAATGACCAACCCATTGGGATGTGTAATAGCCCAGCGCAGATTATGCAAAAACCAAGTCCAGCTCTCCTCAGACTCTGTCTCCAGCACACCGTAGGCAACTGGAAATACAAAACTGTGTGCATCAACTGTACAAGCTGCTACTAACTATCCTTTAAACCTCCCTGTGAGAAAAGTGGCACCAATAGCCAAATAAGGCCTGCAGCCTACCAAAAAACCCCGGCGACAAGCCTCAAAGCAGACAAAAACCCTCCTAAAGCATTCCTTGGTCTTTGTCACTCCCCTGAATGTGTACTCCACAGTGTGGTGATCAATATCTACAATACTACCTGGGCTTGTCCTCTCCACTTCACCTTTGAATGAATACAACAATTGAAAACTTTCCTGCCAGTTACCATAAATAGAATCCATAGCATGTTGTTTACCATTGAACAATCTCATGTATGGTAAATCTATCTTGAACTTATCTTTGATGTTCTTCTGCAATTCCTTTGGACCCACTTGCTGGTTTTCTTTCACCCACTTCTTTACTTTTTCTGCCACCCATCTTGACTTGGCTCTACTGATTGTACCCTTCCTAAGGGTTGATTCCTGGCATGTGTGCTTAAAAGGTTCACTTTGACCTACACATTAGTGCTATTTCGCATTTTAGATGCAAGCAGCCAACATGGACAACCCTCAGTCAGACAGTGCACTCTGTAACGTACTTGATCGCTCTTGTCAACTTTGAAAGTATGTTCTTGTTGGAAATATGCCCTAGAGGCAATAATAAATTAGTTATTGTTATTATATTTCATTGTTCATGATAATCATTTATTATCCATGCTAGAATTGTATTGATAGGAAACTCAGATACATGTGTGGATAAATAGACAACACCATGTCCCTAGTAAGCCTCTAGTTGACTAGCTCGTTGATCACTAGATGGTTACGGTTTCCTGACCATGGACATTGGATGTCGTTGATAACGGGATCACATCATTAGGAGAATGATGTGATGGACAAGACCCAATCCTAAGCCTAGCACAAGATCATGTAGTTCGTTTGCTAAAGTTTTTCTAATGTCAAGTATCATTTCCTTAGACCATGAGATTGTGCAACTCCCGGATACCGTAGGAGTGCTTTGGGTGTGCCAAACGTCACAACGTAACTGGGTGGCTATGAAGGTACACGACAGGTATCTCCAAAAGTGTCTGTTGGGTTGGCACGAATCGAGACTGGGATTTGTCACTCCGTGTAAACGGAGAGGTATCTCTGGGCCCACTCGGTAGGACATCATCATAATGTGCACAATGTGACCAAGGAGTTGATCACGGGATGATGTGTTACGAAACGAGTAAAGAGACTTGCCGGTAACAAGATTGAACAAGGTATCGGATACCGACGATCGAATCTCGGGCAAGTACAATACCGCTGGACAAAGGGAATTGTATACGGGATTGATTGAATCCTCGACATCATGGTTCATCCGATGAGATCATCGTGGAACATGTGGGAGCCAACATGGGTATCCAGATCCCGCTGTTGGTTATTGGCCGGAGAGTTGTCTCGGTCATGTCTGCATGGTTCCCGAACCCATAGGGTCTACACACTTAAGGTTTGGTGACGCTAGAGTTGTTATGGGAAATAGTATGTGGTTACCGAAGGTTGTTCGGAGTCCCAGATGAGATCCCGGACATGACGAGGAGCTCCGGAATGGTCCGGAGGTGAAGATCGGTATATTGGACGAAGGTATTGGAGTCCGGAATTGTTCCAGGGGTACCAGGTGATGACCAGCGTGTCCGAAAGGGGTTTCGGAGGCCCCGGAAAGCGTTGGGGGGCCTTATGGGCCAAGGGGAGAGGGTACATCAGCCCACTAAGGGGCTGAGCGCCCCTCCCACCCCATCTCACGTAACCAGGAGAGGTGGGGGCGCCACCTCTAGGGCAGCCGCCCCTCCCGGCTTGGGGGCAGGTTTCCTAGGGGGTGGGGGCGCCCAAACTCATCTAGGGTTTCCCTGTGGCTGCCGCCCCTCCCCTAGGGAACCCTAGGGCGCATCCCCCTCCTCCCTTCCCCCTATATATAGTGAGGGAGAGAGAGGGCAGCCGCAACCCTTCCCCTGGTGCAGCCCTCTTCCTCCTCCAACACCTCATCCTCCTCCGTAGTGCTTTGCGAAGCCCTGCCGGAGAACCACGAGCTCCATCACCACCACGCCGTCGTGCTGTCGGAGTTTTCCCTCAACTTCTCCTCTCACCTTGCTGGATCAAGAAGGAGGAGACGTCTCCCAACTGTACGTGTGTTGAACGCGGTGGTGCCGTCCGTTCGGCGCTAGGATCATCGGTGATTTGGATCACGACGAGTACGACTCCATCAACCCCGTTCACTTGAACGCTTCTGCTTAGCAATCTACAAGGGTATGTAGATGCACTCTCCTTCCCCTCGTTGCTAGATTACTCCATAGATTGATCTTGGTGATGCGTAGAAAATTTTAAATTTCTGCTACGATCCCCAACAGTGGTATCAGAGCTAGGTCTATGCGTAGTTTCTATGCACGAGTAGAACACAAAGCAGTTGTGGGCGTCAATATTGTCAATTTACTTGTCGTTACTAGTCTTATCTTGATTCGGCGGCATCGTGGGATGAAGCGGCCCGGACTGACGTTACACGTACTCTTACGTGAGACTGGTTCCACCGACTGACATGCACTAGTTGCATAAGGTGGCTAGCGGGTGTCTGTCTCTCCCACTTTAGTCGGATCGGATTCGATGAAAAGGGTCCTTATGAAGGGTAAATAGAAATTGTCATATCACGTTGTGGTTTTCGCGTAGGTAAGAAACGTTCTTGCTAGAAACCTATAGCAGCCACGTAAAAACTTGCAACAACAATTAGAGGACGTCTAACTTGTTTTTGCAGCATATGCCTTGTGATGTGATATGGCCAAAAGGATGTGATGAATGATATATGTGATGTATGAGACTGATCATGTTCTTGTAATAGGAATCACGACTTGCATGTCGATGAGTATGACAACCGGCAGGAGACATAGGAGTTGTCTTAATTTATTTATGACCTGCGTGTCAACATGAACGTCATGTAGTTACTTTACTTTATTGCTAAAGTGTTAGCCATAGTAGTAGAGGTAACATATGACGAGACAACTTCAAGAAGACACGATGATGGAGATCATGGTGTCATGCCGGTGACAACGATGATCATGGAGCCCCGAAGATGGAGATCAAAAGGAGCAAAATGATATTGTCCATATCATGTCACTATTTGATTGCATGTGATGTTTATCATGTTTTACATCTTATTTGCTTAGAACGACGGTAGCTTAAACAAGATGATATCTCACTAAAATTTCAAGAAAAGTGTTCCCCCTAACTGTGCACCGTTGCGAAGGTTCGTTGTTTTGAAGCACCACGTGATGATCGGGTGTGATAGATTCTAACGTTCGAATACAACGGGTGTAAGCCAGATTTACACACGCAATACACTTAGGTTGACTTGACGAGCCTAGCATGTACAGACATGGCCTCGGAACATGGAAGACCGAAAGGTCGAGCATGAGTCATATAGAAGATACGATCAACATGAAGATGTTCACCGATGTTGGCTAGTCCATCTCACGTGATGATCGGACACGACCTAGTTAACTCGGATCATATTTCACTTAGATGACTAGAGGGATGTCTATCTGAGTGGGAGTTCATTAAATAATTTGATTAGATGAACTCAATTATCATGAACATAGTCTAAATTGTCTTTGCAAATATGTTGTAGATAAATAGCTCACGTTGTAGCTCCCTGTTTCAATACGTTCGTAGAGAAAGATTAAGTTGAAAGATATTGTAAGCAATGATGCAGACTAGGTCCGTAGTCCGAGGAGTGTCCTCACTGCTACACAGAAGGCTTACGTCTTTGATGCACCGCTCGATGTGCAAACCCCTACAACGTCGTCGGTGGATGTTGTGAACACCTGACAGACACATCCTGATGACTACTTGATAGTTTAGTGCACCATACTTTATGGCTTAGAATCGGGATTCCAATGACGTTTTGAACGCCATAGAACATATGAGATGATCCAAGAGCTGAAATTGGGATTTCAGGCTCATGCCCGTGTTGAGAGGTGTGAGACCTCTGACAAGTTCTTTTGCCAACAAGATGGAGGAGAATAGCTCAGCTAGTGAGCATGTGCTCAGAATGTCTGGGTGCTACAATCACTTAAATCAAGTGGGAGTTAAACTTCCAAATAAGATAGTGATTGATAGAGTTCTCTAGCCACTATCACTAAGCTACTAGATCTTCGTGATGAACTATGACATGCAAGGGATGGAGTTGATCCCGGAGCTGTTCGCGGTGCTTAAGACCGCAAAAGGTAGAAATCAAGAAGGAGCATCAAGTGTTGATGGTTTAACAAGACCACTCGTTTCAAGAAGGGCAAGGGCTAGAAGGGAAACTTCATGGATGGCAAACCAGTTGCCGCTCCAGTGAAGGAACCCAAGGTTGAACCTAAACCCGAGACTAAGTGCTTCTATTGTAAAGGGAACGGTCACTGGTAGCGGAATTATCCCAAATGCATGGTAGATAAGAAGGCTGGCAACTTCAACAAAATTTATACGTGTTATTAATGTGTACCTCACTAGTACTCCTGGTAGCACCTGGGTATTGGATACCGGTTCAGTTACTATTATTGGTGACTTGAAGCAAAAGCTACGACTAAACGGAGACTGGCTGAGGGCGAGGTGACGATGTGTGTTGGAAGTGTTTCCAAAGTTGATGAGATCACCATCGCACGCTCCATCTGCCTTCGGGATTAGTATTGAACCTAGATAAATGTTATCAGGTGTCTATGTTGAGCATGAATATGATTTGATCATGTTCATTGCAATACGGTCATTCATTTAAGTTAGAGAATAATGGTTATTCTGTTTACATGAATGATACCTTTCATGGTCATGCACCCTATGTGAATGGTTCATTGAATCTCAGTCGTGGTGATACACATGTTCACACCAAAGGATGTAGAGTTAATAATGATAGTACCACTTTCTTGTGACACTGCCGCTTAGGTCATATTGGCGTAAGATGCATGAAGAAACTCCATGTCGATGGATGTTTGGAGTCACTTGATTTTGAATCGCTTGACACATGTGAGCCATGCCTCATGGGCAGGATGACTAAGACCTCGTTTTCAGGTACAATGAAACGGGCAAGTGACTTGCTGGAAATCATGCATGCTGATGCGTGTGATCCAATGAGAATTGAAGTGTGCGGTGGATATCGCTATTTTCTCATCTTCACTGACGATTTGGGTAGATGTAGGTATATCTACTTAATGAAGCACAAGTCTGAAACGTTGAAAAGTTCAAGCGTTTTCAGAGTGAAGTTAAGAATCATCATAACAATAAGATCATGTTCCTACGATCTGATCAAAAGGGGATTTTCTGAGTTATGAGTTTGGCAATCACTTAAGACATTGTGGAATTGTTTCACAGTTGAAGCCACCTGGAACACCACAAGGTAATGGTGTGTCCGGACGTCGTAATCGAACCCTATGAGATATGGTGCGATCTATGATGTCTCTTACCAATCTACCATTTTCATTTTGAGGTTATGCGTTAGAGACAACTGCATTCACTTTAGATAGGACACCATCTAAGTCCGTTGAAACGACGTTGTGTGAACATTGGTTTGGCAAGAAACCAAAGTTGTCGTTTCATAATGTTTGGGGCTGCGATGCTTAAGGCTTCAGCCGGATAAGCTCGAACCCAAAAGCGGACAAACACATCTTCATAGAATACCCAAAGGTGACAGTTGGGTATACCTTCTATCTCAGATCCGAGGGCAAATTGTTTGTCGCTAAGAACGGGTCCTTTCTCGAGAAGGAGTTTCTCTCGAAAGAATTGAGTGGGAGGAAGATAGAACTTGATGAGGTTGTCGAACCTTTAATTCAACCAGAGAATGATGCAACACAGAAAGATGTTTTCTGTGGCGCCTACGTCTGTTGAATAGGAAGTTAATGATAGTGATCATGAAGCTTTGGATCAAGTTGCTATCGAACCTCGTAGGTCGACAAGGATATGTACTGCTCCTGAGTGGTACGGTAATCCTGTCTTAGATATCATGTTGTTAGACAACAATGAACCTACGAGCTATGGAGAAGCGATGGTGGGCCCGTATTCCGACAAATGGTTAGAAGCCATGCAATCCAAGATAGGACCATACATCAGAACAAAGTATGGACTTTGGTGGACTTGCCCGTTGATCGGCAAAGCCATTGAGATAAATGGATCTTTAAGAAGAAGACAGACGTGGGCGGTAATGTTACCGTCTATGAAGCTCGACTTGTGGGAAAGAGTCTTTTCACAAGTTCAAGGGGTTGACTACGATGAGAATTTCTCGCCCGTAGCGATGCTTAAAGTCCGTCGGAATCATGTTAGCATTAGCTGTATTTTTCGATTATGAAATCTTACAGATGGATGTCAAAACAAGTTTTCTTACCAGTTTTCGTAAGAAAAGTTGTATGTGATACAATAAAAGGTTTTGACGATCCTAAGGATGCTAAAAAGTATGCTGGCTTCAGCAATCCTTCTATGGACTAGAGCAAGCATCTCGGAATCGGAATATATGTTTTGATGGAGTGATCAAAGCTTTTAGGTTTATACAATGTTTGTTAGAAACTTGTATTTACAAGAAAGTGCGTGGGAGCACTACAACATTTCTGATAAGTATATGTGGATGACATATTGTAGATCCAAAATAATGTAGAATTTCTGGACAGCATAAACGGTTGTTTGAAGAGTGTTTTTCAAAGGAAGACCTGGATAAAGCTGCTTACATATTGGGCATCAAGATCTATAGAAATAGATCAAGACGCCTGATGATACTTTCAAAGAACGCACACCTTGACATGTTTTTGAAGGAGTTCAAAATAGATCAGTCAAAGAAGGGGTCCTTACCTGAGTTGTAAGGTGTGAAGTTGAGTAAGACTCAAAGCTTGACCATGGCAGAAGAAAGAGGAAGGACGAAGGTCGTCCCCTATGCTCTTGTCATAGGCTCTATATGGTATGCCATGCTGAGTACCGCACCTGATGTGTGCCTTGCCACATGTCTGGCAAGAGGGTACAAAGGTGATCTAGGACTGGATCACCAGATAGCGGTCAAAATTGTCCTTAGAGGAATAAGGAAATGTTTCTCGGTTATGGAGGTGATAAAGAGTTCGATGTAAAGAGTTACGTCAATGCAAGCTTAACACCTATCCGGATAGCTCTGAGTAGAGATACCGGATACGTATAATGGAGCAAAAATTTGGAATAGCTCCATGTGGAACGTGGTAGCAGCATCTATGATATGACATAAAGTTTTGTGAAATACATAAGGATCTGAATATGGCAAGATCCGTTGACTACAACCTCTCTCACAAGCATAACATGATCAAACCCAGAACTCATTGAGTGTTAACCACATAGTGATGTGAACTAGATTATTGAGTCTAGTAAACTCTTTGTATGTTGGTCACATGGTGATGTGACCTGTGAGTGTTAATCACATGGCGATGTGAACTAGATTATTGACTCTAGTGCAAGTGGGAGACTGTTGGAAATATGCCCTAGAGGCAATAATAAATTAGTTATTATTATTATATTTCATTGTTCATGATAATCGTTTATTATCCATGCTAGAATTGTATTGATAGGAAGCTCAGATACATGTGTGGATAAATAGACAACACCATGTCCCTAGTAAGCCTCTAGTTTACTAGCTCGTTGATCAATAGATGGTTACGGTTTCCTGACCATGGACATTGGATGTCGTTGATAACGGGATCACATCATTAGGAGAATGATGTGATGGACAAGACCCAATCCTAAGCCTAGCACAAGATCGTGTAGTTCGTTTGCTAAAGCTTTTCTAATGTCAAGTATCATTTCCTTAGCCCATGAGATTGTGCAACTCCCGGATACCGTAGGAGTGCTTTGGGTGTGCCAAACGTCACAACGTAACTGGGTGGCTATAAAGGTACACTATAGGTATCTCCGAAAGTGTCTGTTGGGTTGGCACGAATCAAGATTGGGATTTGTCACTCCGTGTAAACGGAGAGGTATCTCTGGGCCCACTCGGTAGGACATCATCATAATGTGCACAATGTGACCAAGGAGTTGATCACGGGATGATGTGTTACGGAACGAGTAAAGAGACTTGCCGGTAACGAGATTGAACAAGGTATCGGATACCGACGATCGAATCTCGGGCAAGTACAATACCGCTGGACAAAGGGAATTGTATACATGATTGATTGAATCCTCGACATCGTGGTTCATCCGATGAGATCATCGTGGAACATGTGGGAGCCAACATGGGTATCCAGATCCCGCTGTTGGTTATTGGCCGGAGAGTTGTCTCGGTCATGTCTGCATGGTTCCTGAACCCCTAGGGTCTACACACTTAAGGTTCGGTGACGCTAGAGTTGTTATGGGAAATAGTATGTGGTTACCGAAGGTTGTTCAGAGTCCCGAATCAGATCCCGGACATGGCGAGGAGCTCTGGAATGGTCCAGAGGTGAAGATCGGTATATTGGACGAAGGGTATTGGAGTCCGGAATTGTTCCAGGGGTACCAGGTGATGACCAGCGTGTCCGAAATGGGTTTCGGAGGCCCCGACAAGCGTTGGGGGGCCTTATGGGCCAAGGGGAGAGGGCACATCAGCCCACTAAGGGGCTGAGCGCCCCTCCCACCCCATCTCACGTAACCAGGAGAGGTAGGGGCGCCACCCCTAGGGAAGCCTCCCCTCCCGGCTTGGGGGGCAAGTTTTCTAGGGGGTGGGGGCGCCCAAACCCATCTAGGGTTTCCCCTATGGCCGCCACCCCTCCCCTAGGGAACCCTAGGGCGCCTCCCCCTCCTCCCTTCCCCCTATATATAGTGAGGGAGAGAGAGGGCAGCCGCAACCCTTCGCCTGGCGCAGCCCTCTTCCTCCTCCAACACCTCATCCTCCTCCGTAGTGCTTTGCGAAGCCCTGCCGGAGAACCACGAGCTCCATCACCACCATGCCGTCGTGCTGCCAGAGTTTTCCCTCAACTTCTCCTCTCACCTTGCTGGATCAAGAAGGAGGAGATGTCTCCCAACCGTACATGTGTTGAACGCGAAGGTGCTGTCCGTTCGGCGCTAGGATCATCGGTGATTTGGATCACGACGAGTACGACTCCATCAGCCCCGTTCACTTGAACGCTTCCGCTTAGCGATCTACAAGGGTATGTAGATGCACTCTCCTTCCCCTCGTTGCTAGATTACTCCATAGATTGATCTTGGTGATGCGTAGAAAATTTCAAATTTCTGCTACGATCCCCAACAGCTCTACCTTGATGCAGTATGTCACAAGTGCATTTCCACACTCATTCATGGATGCAAAAACTGTACCTTCTTCGATATGAGGGTTCAAAGGGTCCCATTCAACAGCTGCAAGGACTTTGTCCTCACCCACCGCGTCATCATCCACACGGACTGCATTGTGAGCCTCATCTTGGTTTTCAGTCCGAGGTGCCCGTCGTAAATTCCGAATAACAACAGAATATAGCTTCTCTTCATCAACCCCAGAATTGTAGTCATCAGGCTCCACTTCAAGGGGGACCCTACTGCTATTGCCCACACTTGTCGAGCCACCACGTCGCCGTGGACCAACTGAATTGTTCTGGCTTGAGATGCCATTACGATGACTTGGTTCTCCCCTAGATGTTGCACCCGTCATCCTAGGTCCAAATGCCTGCTCAAGCACATCAACTTGCAGCCTCACATGAAAATTCTTTCTCTTTATGCCTAACAAACATGGTAGCTAGCTCTTCATCATTACTAACTGTCACCCAATTCTTTTCCCCATCATAGTATTTGTATACCACTTCATCAAGCAAACCCCAAGGATATTGGCTACAAATTACCTCCCCAAATTGTCTGAAACTCCAATTACTAGCCATTGGCAACCGACAATCAAAACCTCCTTGGTATTTCTTCTTATACTTTGCATCGAACATGTACCGGTCCCTTCTAATGTGCACCATGAAAGCAAACTGCAACTCCATCCTAACCGGCGAAAAACAAAGATGCAATCAGCACACTAATTTGGCAAACCTACTCGAATCGAGTGTTCAAATGCACAACTAAGCTCAATCTAAACAAGAGGCGAGACTTACCCCTCGGGAACCCAGTCGTGGACGCGGCGAATCTCCGGCCCGATGCCTGCCTCGCCAAATACTCCGGGGTCGCCGCTGCTCGCCATTTCGCCCTAGGGTTCTTCCTCCTAGTTCAATAGCTCCAGCAGCGCCCCCACCTTTGAGTGCTCCGGCAGGGCGCACGGAAGGAGGCCGCGCCGTAGGTCAAGCAGGTGGCGGGCGCCCCACCCATGGTGTCGTAGGAAGGTGGCGAGCGTCGCAGGTAGCCGTGGAGCGTAGGCGCAAGACAGTAGCGGCGAAGCAGGCCGTGCAGCTGGTGGTGGGGCAGGTGCTGGCCGCGGCACAGGTGGCGGCGGCGGCGCAGGACAGCCGGCCGGCGGATGGGTAGAGTAAGCTAGAATGATTTGGGGATTTAGTTGCACGGGCCTACATGTCAGCTCCGGGCCCACGTCCACACGGTCCCACGTGTAAGCTCCGGACCCATAACCACTAACGCTGGCGGACGGAATGGACTCAAATATGGCCGTTTGGCCTCGTCATAGTTGTTGTGCATGGACTAGGGGCAAAACTGAGCACAATTCGCATCTAAGGGCAAAACTGAGCACATGGACACCACGGAGGGCAAAAGGATAATTAACCCTTTAATAAAATTACTTTATTTTACTATATATAGAAGTAGTTTATTTTTAGTAAGTACTACTTTATTTTATTTATAGTAAGTGCTTAGTAGTTGAACTAGTTGATTTAATAAAACTACTTTATTTTACTATATACAGAAGTAGTTTATTTTTAGCAACAAAATTAATAGAACTAGTTTATTTTTTTAGTTCAAGCAATTATTCCCGCATCGATGTCGACGATGCCTATCCCACATCCTCATCGTCGACTTGGCGGAGGAGGCCGGCTTGATCAGAGGGGCCATGTCCGGGACTGGACTCCGCCAGGCTGGTATTGGGAAGTGCTACCTTCCGCGGGGCGTAGGTTGGTGAGGAGCCAGCCCCACGTTGACCCGATCCTTATTTGGTGGCGGTCGCGTGGGCCAATGATGGTGCCAAGTAGGCTTCCGGACACCGCGGAGGTGGTACGTCACCGTGTCAGCGAGGAGGACGAGCACGTCCGACGCTACATGGTTGCGTTGGAGGGCAGGTTCGACAATACCTGGTAGGTTCTTCAGGGATCTCACTGGAGCGATCCTGTGATGGTTCCTTCTCTTTGAGTGTCCATCGCCCGTGTCGATACCCGTCGGGCGCTACGGTTCTAGCTGTACTAGCGATGTTATATGTATGATAGTATTCGAGGTGTATTAGTGATAATATTCGATGATGTACGGACGCAAGAGATGATGTAGTTTTGCTTATAATTGAATGCATCCTAATTTGAATACTACTTTATTTTGCGATTTGATTTTGCTTATCGAATGCTCAAATTGGAAAACTACTCCTATTTTGAATGCTAAAATTAGAGGGCACTATGCAAGGCGTATGCATATGATTAGTTGATAGCTTATAGAGTTTTTGTTTTCGCAAAAATCTAGGAGCCCCCCTCCATCATCCCCGCCATCGTCCCCCCGTCACCGACCCCCTCCGACCTCGAGGTGAGACCAGCCAAATCCTTTTTTAGAAAGATAATTAAACGATATTTCTGGTTGACTTTAAGTCTGTCGAGTCTCCACCATATATGAGAGGACGAAGAAGCCAGACTGTTGTCGTGGGGGTCGTTTCTCCTTCTTCTCCGGGTGCTAGACCTTTGTTATGCACTAGGGGAAGAAGGAGTAATGACCATCACCGACGGTCGCAAATGTCAGAGAGGAATCAGTGAGGGAGAGTTCCACCATATATATATGAGAGGACGAAGAATCCCGACTGTTGTCGTGGGGGTCGCTTCTCCTTCGTTCCCGTGTGCTAGACATTTTGGTGTAATGCACTCGGGGACAAAGTGAGGAGCGACCATCACCGAGAGTCGAATATATACACCACGTGAGCTGAGAGTTTTCAAGAAAAGACTCGACAGACCGATAGTTAACCTGTGATGAATAATAATGATCTAATTTAGTTTTTGTAGTACATATATTTAATTGTACAAGTTTAATCTTTGAATTATGAACGTAGAAAATGTCGTCATCAGACGGCGGAAGTCTCCCGGGGGAGTGCAGCTGGTGCCATGACGATCGAGGTCTGTGCAACATGCCTCACCTGGACGATGATCGGCGCTTCAACATTAAGCTTGAGGAGACCTTCGATGTTGAAATGATATGCAACGACGACAAGTGTTTTTTTTGTAATTAAGCATGACTACAACTATTTCAACGTGTAATTTTCATCTTTTACAATTCGAGTAGCTTATCCCATGCCATGCAAGGCGCTATGTCTTGGAGATGATGAGTTTTGAAGACCATGAAAGTATCGAAACAAAGAAAATTCACCTAAGGACTCATCATGATGTGTATTTTGAAGTAAAGATGTACAATTCTGAGAGTGTAACCCATTTTGGTTGCAAAAGATGGGAAGCACTTTGCAAGATGTATGGTTTTGATGATGGTATGCTTGTCACCATGGATCTTGGTGATCCTGAAATCAAGCAAGACAATATGGACATTTGGGTCCTTGTTGACACGCCTCCAATTCTACCGCTATGTGAGTTTCTCAAACATAGTTATTAGCTATTGTTTATTTCAAAATAATTGACAGCTTATTTTCATTCTTCAAGGAATGTGCGGGAGATGGTAGACAAAACCCACTACACTGATGGCTCCGAATTAACTTACAAGGATAAAAATCATCTGGTCGGATTTTGTACTGACTTTGAGAATTACAATATCTACAATCAAACTCCTCAACATTATGGTCAATACGTGCCACTAGTGCATGTGTTGAACAACGGTAACTACCATGGAGATACCCTGGTAAGATTTTTACTATTACGACATCCATGCATCTTTTGCATACTTCTAAAACTAGTACATCATTGCTAACTATGAAGTTATTACTATGTTTTTCAACAGATAATCCCAGAAAATTATGTGCCTCATTTGATGTATCATAAAGGTAGCCTTAATGTTTTGAACATGCAGCCAGGTCATCCTACGAATCTCAATTGTCCATACCAGATTTCTAAAAGGAATGGAGACATGCAAATCAAAGGATGGAAAAAATGTATGGACAGTCGTAAGGAGGTTCTTGGAAGCAAAAGGAAGCGAAGCGTAAGAATTGGAGACAGGATGATCTCCATTCTCCATAATGGAGAGTCAGAGTCTATATTGTTTTATGCTATTTTACCTTAAAGAGGGTATTTAGGTCCTACCTAATACTGATGATCATGTGCTAAGAACAATTAAGTAGGGTTGGTTCGATGACTATGAGGATGATGATCGTATGACTTGTTATTAATAATGAGTAGAAGTTGTATGATGATGATTAGTAGACTTGTTATTATATATGATGATGCATGATGCGAGCATGAAGAGTTATTATATATCAGCGGGTGAAATGAACATGGATTGGATTGAAGTGAAGACAACATGCATGTGGTGCATGTCGAAAGTAGTACAATCCAAACTTGATCAAGTTAGGATTAGTATTACTTTTGACATGCACCACATGTTGCCTCACTTCAATCTAAGTCATGTTTAGGCATAGCAGTAGCAGTACCACGGAGATAAGAGAGGACACATCTCTCTATTATTACCTACCTATACCAACCTAAATTAACCCCCAAAACCCCTAAACCACCTCCTTTAAAAAAAAACCAGCCCCTGAAATGCGGACGCGTGGAAGCTTATTGGTCCCAGTTGGTGCTACCAACCGGGACCAAAGGCCCTCGTGCCTGGGCTCGCCGGAGCGGCCACGTGGAGGCCCATCTGTCCCGGTTAGTATAAGAACCGGGACTAAAGGCCTAGGGCATTAGTAACGACCCTTTAGTCCCGGTTCCCCAACCGGGACAGATGGGCCTTATGAACCGGGACAAATGGTTCTTTTTCTACTAGTGTCTGGTTGGTATAAGAACCGGGACTAAAAGTATTGGGCTTTAGTACCGACCCTTTAGTCCCGGTTTCCGAACCGGGACAAATGGGCCTTATGAACTGGGACAAATGGGCCTTTTTCTACTAATGGGGGAGAGGGCCCAAGGCCTCTCATAAGTCAGGGGGTGTTTGTTTCCAGGGACTTTTTGGTGTAGGGACTAGAAAAAGTCCCTCTTAAAGACTTTTTAACCAAACAGGAGGGACTACTAGGCACTAAAAGTTGCTTTGGGGACTAAATGAATAAGACTCTCAAGGAGAGTCTTTTTTGAGACTTTTTGAGACTTTTCCAACAATGCCTTTCCCTGCACCCATTGCCCCGCCGCCCCATGGTGTTGTTTGGTTGTTATTTTTTTTGTATGCTAGGGGTAACATGATCTTTTACATGTCATTTAATAACCTCTAAGGAGGGACTAGGGACTTTTTAGTCCCTGGAAATAAACAGGAAGGGACTTTTTAGGGACTAGGGACTTTTTAGTTGGGACTAGAAAAAGTCCTAGGACTTATGAACTAAACAGAGCCTCAGTGTCGCTTTCTAGTTGGGTCTGGTTGACGCATGTGGGTCAGAAACGCTGGTGTTAGTGGACCCAGAATTACGTAACAAGTAGATCGTTCCGTTGCATGCTTTTGTATGAAAATACAAATCGCGAAATGGGTAGTATGGTTGTGGGAGGTGAAATATGAGGTACGACCAATCACCGTCCGTAGTTGTTTGGCAACTCCAATTAGCTATGTGTAGTTGTAGATGCTGCATGCATAGCGCCGCCGAGGCATACGCTAATAATGTGAGATCGCTTGATTCTAGCGATTTGCAGTAAAGGGATCTCAGTTGATTCTTCCCCGTCTCACGTCAAGCACTGAGATCCTACGTGACCATGCCTGAGCACGACAAGTTCGTCGATTGTTCTGTTCAGCTCTTCCCGGCTGGCCCAATATCGTACGCCATGGCCGCATCATTCCTTCCGAATTTCCCCATGTTCACCCAACCTGATTCCTCCTACCTACGTGGCTACACCTCCATCTAATCCATGACTATCTGATGTCTATGTATCGAGACTCCTTATGTGATGAGGATGGAAAAGTTGAACAACAAAATTTATTGCTAATACAGGTAAATTTCCAGGTACTCCCTCCGTAAAGAAATAGTGATTAAATGCTCTTATATTTCTTTACAGATGGAGTAATGAAAATGCAGGGCAGCAGCAAAATGAGAAAGGGATGGACAGAGGCAACATTATCTCCTTTTCTGGATTCTATCAAGGAAGATCACAACTAGGCTTTGAGTAGGTGGACATTTGACTGACTCGTAGTTCTGAAGACAGTGTGAGGTATTGTTGATTTCTTTTCCTGATACATATTTGCAAATTACACTTACCACACACATCATGATTCATAAACCATCAAATCTTGGCCACTGTTTTATTTTCGAAAAAATGATAGCCCCATTCTCGTTATGCTACTCCGACCGTGCGACCAGACCTATGCATGTCGTTTAATCTCTAGACTCCGAGATTTCCCATCGCCGGTCCGCACACTACTACCACGTCGAGAGGTTTAGAGGCCGAGTCACCAAGAGGAGACTGCACATCGCCAGAAGATATGTCCATATTTCATATGAACATTCTTTTTGATGCACTTCAAAGTGTTTACTATAGTAAGATTTCATGTATAAATATGTACATTGGTTATTATTGATGTTTATGTCAAAGGGCCCCTGGTTATAGGTTCGCCCAGGACCGGCCCTGGGTCACCCTGACGGACTCCACATCTTGATTGGAATTGCTCTCCCAACTCCACATTCATTAGGATGCGAGCATTTCAGGTTTCCAAAGTAAAATTCTGAAAATAGGTGCTAAATCCAATACAGTAGGTATTTAAAACAAGTGTTTAAATATATTACCCATAAGTTTTTCTCACTACCAATATCCAAAACTAGCCAAAAATTACAACTGACTAGGCGCAATCATCGCTCTAGTAGCAGCCATGAGCACTTATTTTAAGAGATTGTTATAATTCTTTGACAATCAACATATTGTTATCTTGACAGACAAGGAGAATTCATGTGTGAGTCGCTCCTTAATCCGATACCTGCTAGCTTTGTCAACAAGGGATCTTGTGGACTCAAGTTCAAGGTCCATGGCATTACACTCATCACAAGGGTGTTTACCACGCAGCTCGATTCTCTTCAAGCCCACGGCTCGTTCCATGAACAACCTTAGATAGTTTGTCACCTTGTCTTCCTCCTCGAACCCTGCCATCACCAGTAACTTCAAGTTCAAGTGCTTCCAATCCTTGGATGGTTCCCACAACATGTTGGTCTTCTGGGAACTATACTCAGACGGTTTGACACATGGATGTTGATTTCGAAACAACTTCATGCATGCACACAGAAGATAAATACATATTACAGAATAACGTAGAAACAATTGAAGTTACATATCAGGTTATAAAAGAAATGAAACCAGCAATATCAGTATTTAAGTTCAACGTGAAGCTTACTGTAAAATTCAGTAGGGCAGGTGCAGCTTCGACAATAAACATGGTCCAGTTCAGATCGCACTCAGGAAAGATAAAGTAAAGATACACCTCGGTCAGGTTTCTGAATATTGTAGTGAGGTGCTTAGGATGCTCTAGTTGAATCCAAATCTGCAGCAAAAGCAAGAACACAACAGACAACCATAATTAGTACTCCCTCTGTAAATTAATATAAGAGCGTTTAGATCACTAAAGTAGTGATCTAAACGCTCTTATATTAGTTTACGAAGGGAGTAGGTACTAAGAAAAGAACAAAAAGGTGTGGTAGCTCCTGGGACTCCCGGCACCCCCTTATCTGGCCGTGCAGTTCCGTTGAGATTTGTGCTGGAGTCTGACTGGGATCAGGCCATTTGCAGATTCAGCCAACTTTGTCAGCCCATTTATGCAGGTAGGCGCCTAGTAGTAGGGTAGGGCATAGGGCTGAGCAGTGGCAACTGCGCGCTATTTCCTCACCGGTTGCCGACAAATGTGGCAGGTAAATTCACTGTAGTCACGTGACCACCGATGCACCCTCTAGTGTTTGAATGATTGAGCAAGGCAACATCCTCATCTGTGGCCCTGTTTGAATACTCTAACTCGGTTAGAGGTTAGAGTTAGATTCTAACTCTAAACTAATCTTAAACTAACTCTAACCAAAAAGGTGTTTGGATGACAGGGTTAGATGGAGCGCGAATACGGCGAGGCGCTTTCACGGGCGGTGCGAGAGGGAGGGAGGGAGAGGATGAGAAGCTTCGTGAAAGTGGGGAGGGATCTGCTGCGGGAAGAGCAAGAGAAAAATATGTTTTTTAGTGGTCCCGAGAAGAACTAACCCAAATAAACACCTCTTGGATGGGTTAGTTTTTTGGATGGGTTAGATGCATCTAACCCAAACTAACCCTTCTATTTGAATATTTTTGAGTTAGTTAAGTCTAAACTAACCGATACTAACTCTACAGTTGCCATCAGTAGAATATGGAACGAAGACAAGACTCTGCTCTTTTCCTTCTCTCTTGCATTACCTCTCTCTGCTTTTTTTTTCTTTCACCCACACGCCTCTCTCTGATCCTCTTTTTATCTCACAGATTCACACACAACGGCTCACTCCCTTCTCTCTCATAGCTCCTCTGTGAGAGAGAAAAGCTACCTCTCTCTCCTGTCTCACTCTCACTACTTTCTCACACGTGAAAGTGACAAGTCTTGGGAGAAAAAGTATGGTTGCTGTGATGGGATGGAACAGAAGGTGGCCCTACGTGCGTCGGTTGGCTAATACTGCAGCACTGCAAATCACAAACGCTGTGGCAGACTAGGGACCGGATCACGATGCAGGACAGCCATAGCAAACGGTTAAGATAATGGGGTGTCTAGACACCCTGGTGTTAAAAAACCAGTCTCAAGAACATGTACTAGATGCGTAAGAGGAATTCATGTGGAGTGTAGAAATAAACTTACCATTTCGCAACTAAAATTGAGATACAATCTCGACAGATTTGTGGCACTCAAGCACTCGCTTAGCGCAAATGGTGCCTGCCACACCCGAGCACGTGAACCGAGGTTCACTTCAAGAAGTTGGGGAACGTGGCCGAAGTGCAGTGGAGGGCTCTCGCAGTCGCAGGGCCAAGACCAGCACCATATTTCTCTTAGCTTGGGGACGGAGATGAGCTCGATACATGTGCAAGCAAAGTCAAGGAACTGAAGCTTCTGGAGCCCGGAGCACGGTGTGTCGATCTTGAGTGCGGAGTGATGGTCAACCAGTCGGCAAGATATCAGGATGAAGTGCTTGAGCTTATCACAAGCTTTAATGAAGCCCGCGATGTCATCGTCTCCAAACGCTAGGTTCTGGAGGGTTAGCCTGGTGAGCCACCGGAAGGCGACGGGGCAGGCACGGGAGAAGGACATGAACCGCTCCGCCAGCCCCAACTAGGCGAGCAGCTGAGTGGTGTTGTCGTTGCTCGAGGCCGGCGGTAATATATAAAACTCGAGCCATTCAGTCTCGCCGCGGCTGACGACGTCCTCAATGACGCCGCCGATGGAGCTCAGTTGCAGAGGGTCCGACATGTAGAAGCGTAGGACGAGGGTCTTGATAGCACGACTGCACGCGGGGCACGGAGGAGGACACACGGAGAGCAACCTCCGCACCGCACCCGTGAACGCGTCCATGATCTCGACCGGCGTGGTGCCATGGAACTGGTCGACCCCGAGCTCTAGGTGCGAGAGCTGGTGTGGGAGGTGGCGCCAGCGCGTCGAGGCGGCGCCGACACGGAGCGCCTCACGCAGGTGGAGGCGTTCGAGGATTCCGAGGAGGAGGTGGTCGGGAAGCGTGCTGATCACGTCCTCATCCTGGCCGATATCGATGTTGGACGGCGATGACTTGTTGCGCGGCGGCAGAGAGGTGAGGCGGCGGCCCGATCGCAACTCCATCGATGCAAAACCCTCCTCGATCGTCTCGTCCCGTAATGGAGCACTTCTCCTCCCTCTGGTAATACGTACGGCGGCGGAGATGGATTTTGGTGGACTCCTTAGGTCCTGCTCGACCTTTCAATTAATTCAACCAACTTCCCTAAAAAAAATTAGTTCAACCAACCGGCGTGTTGGATTCCTGATTTTTTTTTCATGGGAAAAATCGTATACGACCAGGGTCGTACATACCCAATCTGAAGACCCTCTACCATATGTGCGCCAGCTGGCAAACCGAATCTCAAAGCAGCAGTCGTTGTTCCAATCGTTCGCGTCGTTCATCAACGGCCCAGCTCGCGTCTCGCGTCCCCACTCCTTGACACCGGGGGCAACTCCCTTCCTCGTGGTGCTCCATTCAATAATGCTAAACATACAAAGAGTTACACGCAATTACATGCTGACTAGGATTTTTTCTATCTACTAACACTACTAAGGAAAAGCCTAGCAGCAGCGCGGGTTTTAGGCCTATCAATAGCGCGGGGCGATGCGCTACTGATAAGGCGCTGCAGCTAACGTATAGCAGTAGCGTGCCTCCGCCCACGCTACTGCTAAATCCACTTAGTAGTAGCGACTTCCCGGAGGAGCGCTACTGGTAATTAGTAGTAGCGCTTCTCCCTGCCCGCGCTGCTACTATTATTTCGTATTTTATTACTTTTTTATTTCATGTTGTATTCGTACACCTTTACACAAGTTTTCATACAACAGGAATTTAGAAAGTGTTTTTACATCATAATGAGTTATTACATCACGGGGTGAAAGAACCATGGACTAGTTTCAAATGGATGTTCATCCATTTGAAACTAGTCCATGGTTCTTTCACCCAATGATATAATAAATATCATCATCATCATCATCATATCATTAACAACTTATCATCATAATACATCATTGTCATATAACACCTCCTCAAGATCATCGTTTTCATCAATGAGACATCACATGGCAAATTGGTCACTAGTCGTAATCACAAGTACTCATAATCATCAACTCTAACACATTGTATCACATAATAAACATATTGTACCTCATAGGACCTACTACATTGTCTTAGGACCTACTATATTCTGTAAGGTAAAATAACAAAAAACAAGATAGCCCCTGACTCTCCATTATGGAGAATGGAGATTATCCTGTCTCCAATTCTTGCCTTTCGCTTAATGTTACTTCCAAGAACCTCCTTGTGAATGTCCAAACATTTTTTCCATTCTTTGATTAGCATGTGTTCGCCGGTTTTAGAAATCCGATATGCATAGGTGAGCTCCTTAGATTGACCTGGCTGTATGTTCAGAACTGCAAGGCGACCATTCTGATATATCAGATGAGGCACACAATCCATCGAGATTTTATGTTGAAAAACATAGTAATAACTTCGTAGTTAGCAATGATGTACTAGTTTTAGAAGTATGCAAAAGATGCACGGATGTCATAATAGTAAAAAATCTTACCAGGGTATCTCCATAGAAGTTACCGTGGTTCAACACGTGCACTAGTGGCACGTATTCACCATAATTTGGAGGAGTTCGATAATAGGTATTGTAATTCTCAAGATAAGTACAATAAGCAATCAGATGACTTTTCTCCTTATAAGTTAATTAAGAGCCATTAGTGTAGTGGGTTTTGTCTACCATCTTCTGCACATTCTTTGAAGATTCAAAATAAGCTATCAGTGGAAATAAGCTGTTAACTATTTTGAAATAAACAATATAAATTAGTTAATAACTATGTTTGAGAAACTCACATTGCGGTAGAATCGGAAGCGTATCAAGAAGGGCCCAAATGTCCATATTGTCTTGCTCGATGTCAGGATCACCAAGATCCATGGTGACAATTATACCCTCATAAAAACCATACATTTTGCAAAGTGATTCCCAATTTTGGCAACCAAAATGGGTTACGCTCTGAGAATTGTACATATTTACTTCAAAATCAATATCATGATGGGTCCTTAGGTGTATTTTCTTTGTTTGAAAATTTTCATGGTCTTCAAAACCCATCCTCTCCAAGACATAGCGTTTTGCATGGCATGGGATAAGCTAGTCGAATTGTAAAAGATGAAAATTAGACGTTAAAATAGTTGAAGTCATGCTTAATTACGAAAAAAACACTTGTCGTTGTTGCATACCATTTCAACATCGAAGGTCTCCTCGAGCTTAATGCTGAAGTGCCGATCTTCGTCCAGCTCAACAAACCTGTCGCACATACCTCGATCGTCGTGGCACCAGTTGCACTCCCCCGGGAGACTGTCGTTGTCCGAGTACGACATTTCCTACGTTCATAATTCAAAGATTAAACTTGTACAATTAAACATATGTACTAAAAAACCTAAATTAGATCATTATTTTTCAAGAAAATCCAGGTCACTCGATATTTCCTACATATTCTAGCACAAGTCATGCCAGAATTCACGGAAAAATCCGGCATGAACTTTGCTAAAAAAGGACATATCGAGCGCCTGAAATTTGCCGGAACGGAAATTAATCAACACTCCGGCAAAACATAGGCCACTCGGAGGTGTAAACTAAACATGAACGGCCACTTGGGCAACCACATATCCTATTTGAGCAATACAAGATATACATGGATATTTGGATGGTCTCACCTCGATGTCGGAGGGGGTCGGTGACGGGAACGACGGCGGGGATGATTGAGGGGCTCCTTGATTTCTGCAAAAGCAAAAACCATATATGTTATCACTAATACATCCCGAATAATTGCTTAAACTAAAAAATAACAACAAATATGACATGTTCAACTAGTTTTATTAATTCAACTAGTTCTTACTAAATATAAACTTACTATAAATAGAAAAAAGCTAGTTCTTTCTAAAAATAAAGTAGTTCAACTAGTTATATTAATTATCTTACTAAAAATACATTAGTTCTATTAATTCAACTAGTTCAACTAGTTTATTAATTTACTTACTAAACTAGTTCAACTACAACTAAAGTAGTTCAACTAGTTTATTAATTTACGTACTAATTATTTTAAACACTTACTAAAAAACAGTAAAAATAAACTACATTATACAATAGTTAACTAGTACCATCACTACTACTAATTAACATCTACTACTGCTAAAAATCATTATCTATGAACCCTAAATTAACATCTACTACTACTAA
>NC_041386.1:616408781-616501878 GCF_002162155.2 Triticum dicoccoides
GCTCGGGATCGGGAGGCGGCGGCGGGGTTGGGGGAGGCGGCGGCGATGGTGAGGTTGAGAGCGGCGGTGAGGTCGAGAGCGGAGGGGGTGGGGGAGGCGGCAGCGACGGTGAGGTCGAGAGCGGCGGCGGGCGGCGGTGTTGAGGTTGACGGCGGCCTCGGGCAACGGCGGTGAGGGCAGGCTCGGGCTCGGGCGACGGCGACAGAGGAGTAGGGGAACAGTGGGGGGGAAGGAGGACTTAGCGAAATTTTGAGCGGCCGGGTGGTTAAGTCGAACTAGCAGTAGCGCACTTCAGGAAACGCGCTATAGCTAAAGTAGCTATAGCGCGTTTTCAGGAAAAACGCTACTGCTAAGTCTAAGCACGCATCAAAAATATACGTTGGTTATCATTGATCTTTTTGTGTAGAATCTAAATAGTCAACATATTTAAGGTGGTAAACACCTTGTTCGCTTAGGAGTATGGAACTAAACTTAATTAGGTGCAACACTTAGCAGCAGCGAGTTTTGCAGAAACACGCTGCTACTAAGTACTTTAGCAGCAGCGCGTCCAGGGAAGGGCGCTACTACTATATCTAGCCTGGGGCAAATCATGGAAATTATAGTAGTAGCGCTTGTTTCACCTAGAGCGCTAATGCTATCTAGTTATTAGTATCGTGGTTCCTTTAAGCTCGCTACTGCTAGTTAGCAGTAGCGCCTGTTTTTAAACCGCGCTGCTGCTAAGATTCTGTGTATAACATTTTCCCTAGTAGTGTAACCAATCACAAACTTGCCCTCCTGATCGGTGGGGGGGGGGGGTGGGCCGCCTCCCCACCTATTGACCAATCAAATTAAGCCTTTTTGTAAAACCTTGTAACTCGTTTGTACGTGTAGCATTACTCTGCTCCATCCATCCTCGTAGCTACTATCTCCGTCCTTGTTATTGAACCCTCCTTTGTATTTTGTGCCTAGATTCAACTTACAATCAATGCAAAAAAATATTTAACTAACAAAATATTAATACATGTCACGAAAAAATATACATTACCATTGTGGTGCCTGGAAATGAGCAATGAAGCAGAATGACGCCTCATGGTGGTGCAGTGTCAGTGACCTGACGAAGGGGCAATCAACAACACACATGAAGTAGGACGCCAGGCCCAGTCGGCCCAGAACGGAGAAGAGACTGGACCATAAGTTCTCTGGGCTGCAGTGGGTCTCATCCATGTTCGAGCCCAAGAGTGGTGTGTTGGGGGAGAGGTACTTAGCAGCAGGGGCAGGTACATCCAACTTTCCCCTCACGCTAGGGTTTTCTCTCCTCTCGGAGGCGGCGGCGATCTCTCGCTCCTCGCCACCGTAGAGAGCCAGATTCCCCTCCCCCTCACCCCCTGCCGGTCTACGGCGAGGGCCGGAGGACTGCTAGGGTTTTTCCGCCCGCGGACAGCTTTTCTCAGGCAAGAGTACGATGGATGAATCTGCTTGGGATCGGGAACGGGTGTGCCCGTCTCTGACCTAGAGGCGATGATGGAAGAGTTAGGTCTGAAAGAAGATGAACTTGAGGATGTGGTGATGGAAGATGAGGAACTGCCAGAGGCAGCGACCTGATGGATGATTATTGCTAGGGTTAATACTGAAAAAACCTATAGTCAATACTGGTTTTATAGAACCATGAGGGTGGTCTGGGACCTAGCAAAGGAAGTCAAGATCAAGCCATTGGAGGAGAACTTGTACATGATGCAGTTTGGCTGTCTGGGTGATTGGGAGCGCGTAATGGAGGAAGGACCGTGGGCTTACAAAGGGAAAGCGGTGGTGCTGGCGCCGTATGATAGTTTTACTAAGCCATCGACGATTGATCTTAATAAAGTTGAGATGTGGATTTAGATCCATGACTTCCCAGAAGGATACTTTTCCAAGATCAAGGCTTTGTCTACAATGGTCGGAGAGTTCATCTATGTCGAGCCAAGTTCACATGACTTTGAGGGGAATTTTGTCAGAGTGCGGGTCAAGATTGATGTCACAAAACCACTCAAAAACGATATCTCCCTGGTGATCAAGAAGAAGGACACCATCCAGCGACTCATATTTAGGGTGAAATACGAACGACTCCCTGATTGGTGTGCTGTATGTGGCCTTCTGGGTCATCTTTTCAAGGAGTGTGGTGATGGAGTCCATCCTCCAAAGGCTCTGGTGTTTAAAGATTTAAAAGCGGCATGGTTCAGAGGGCCTGGTAGAGGTCCTAGAGAAGGACGAGGACAAGGAGGGAACACTACTAGAGGTGGAAGAGGAAGAGGCAACGCTGGCACAGGCAGGGGCCGCGGTTATGAACAGCAGAATACCACGTAGGACCCGGACATAGATATGGAGGAATTGGATGGGAATAGAAAGAGGAGTGCTGAGGCAAATGACCCAATGGCATCGATTGTGAAACCAGCGGCAATAGGGGATGGGGCAAATAAGCTTCTGCTGCTGCCCCCCTCGGAAGATCCATTGAGCCCCTCGTCAAAACAGGAGCCAAAATGGAATAAGGTATCCTCTTCAACTTTCCGACACAAACAGTGGGAAGAACACAGTCACAAAGAAAAATGATGCGTGTATGGCGGGCCTCCAAGGGGGGTCTCGCCCAGCGCAATGAGTCTCCTATGTTGGAACTGTCGCGGTGCTAGCAATCCCGCGACAGTTCGCGAGCTTCGTGAGATGACAAAGCAGTTTGCCCCCTCTGTACTTTGTATTCTAGAAACTCAAACAGAGGGTACGAGAGTTGAGAATTTGGTTGGTTCACTAGGGTTCAATACAAGCTTTGATGTATACAGTTCGGGCCGTAGTGGTGGTTTAGGAGTTTTTTGGAATGAAGAAATAAATCTTGAGATTATTGGTTATTCACAGTGCCACATTGATGCAATGATAAATGATCTAGTCGAGGTCGGGACGAGGGTTACATTTGTGTATTTTCGATAAAGGATGTTTTTATTGACTCATAATGTAGCATCAAGGGATACAATCATAATGAGTACACACCCGACCTCTGCATATCTAGGATGCACACAACCAACACAAACACACACACACACACAAAGATCACGCCAGCAAAAGCAAAGTCATAACAGACCGAAGCTATGCGGATGAAGAAAAAATAACCAAAGTGACGATATACAATAGCGACCATCGGCAACAACATTTCTCGACAACATCAAGACTACGAGAAAGAATCTCCAAAAATGATGCCTTCAAGAAGGGAACGTCATTGTAAGTGACGCCGTCGTCGGATCCAACTACTAAAGGTTGGATCAAGTGTTTTCACCCTAGGGTATTCACCTCGGAGCTCAAGACCGGGTATTCGAGAGCCATCCAATTGAAGAAACCAATGTTGTCTCCTTCACTTTCCATGATCCCAGCAGCTATAGATGTGCATGGCTCTGACATCGAGAGATGACCATGTCCGCAGGAGCCGGCTGATGAGCCCCAACAAGAGCCGGTTTCCACACTACGACGGCAGTCTTTGACTGGGAGGAAGAAAACCGGTACTTCTGTCCTTAATGACGTTCATGACGATCTTCTATACTTAATGGTTTCCTTCATTTGCTTACTAGCTAGCGTGTCGAGTCCTCTCTATACGTATAGTACGTAGCGTCAACCAAGCACAGATATAAGAGAGGACATTTCTCTCTATTAATTAGCTAGCTAACACAATATATGAAACACCTAAATTAACCCCCCAAAACCCCCTAAACCCATCCCCTTTTCAAAAAGAAACAAAAACCTCAGGTCCTGCCAGCTGTTGATGCATGAATGCCTTTTGGTCCCGGTTGGTGCTACCAACCGGGACCAAAGGCCCTCCTGCTTGGGGTCGCCACAACAGCCACGTGGAGGCCCATCTGTCCCGGTTGGTATAAGAACAGGGACTAAAGGTATAGGGCTTTAGTACCGACCCTTTAGTCCCGGTTCCCCAACTGGGACAAATGGGCCTTACAAACCGGGACAAATGGCCCTTTTTCTACTAGTGAGCCATTGACAATGTTTGATCGAATAATCTTAAAGGAAAGGGCCACTCTGGTCAACAAGAAAGATAATCAACTCATAGGCAACAAGGGTCTTTTGATGGATCATGTCACTAATTAGCACCTCGTGTGGTGCAATGGTTCTTGTTTTCTCACACTATTGTTCTTTTGCTAGTAAGTTGACAACTCCTTGTGTTGTTGGCATGTGCGAGCGGGTGAATGAATTATGTTGTAATGAATCTCAATTTTCTCGCAACATCAATTTTGTGCTTTGTGATTTAATCGCCTTCAAAATTTGTTTGTAGCTAGTAGCTTAGTCTTTCCATGTGAACTCTACAACTTGCACTCCTTGTTTTGATCTAGTCTCTAAATTGGTCTCCGAAAAGATGTGACATTGATGAGAAAATGGTGATGGCATGTACACAACCAGTGGTTTCCATCGCCCAAGACATGATATGATGATGGTTTTGCATGATGACTCACTGGCATGTCTTAATTAATCTTTTGAATTTAAGTACATGTTACTACAGTTTTATTTGTTTATCAAACAATGTTACTGAATAGTAATAACATATGAAGTAAAACCTTGAGCTCGGAACTAACATGCTGGTTGGATATGAGTTGCATGACCGCATGAAAATCTCATAGAGCTTTTACTTTCTTCAGTTCCTCCACAAATCTCTTTGGTGTTTGTGCAGTAATTGTGCCAATGTGGACACAATTAATAGTAGATTGTGATGTCCATGAAGTGAGATGGAGATGTTGATATGCTTGGTCACAGGTCACATATTTTGAGGCTATAGTGATCATTATATGTGTTTTGGATCTATCATATTCTAGACTGATTGGACATTTTACTGAAAATCATGAACACACATTTTTTCTATATTTTCTGTACCTATATATGGAAGAGGCATGGCTCCATTCCAAGTACCTTAATAGCAGATGACTAAGACTGTTCATCGTTCATGGCCAAAAATAAATCTTATTAGTGTACATTGTTGGTTGAGTATGTCAAAGAGCAAGTTGCCACAACAGGTAATGAAGAATGTACTACTGTTGTATGGTTACACCATGATCCTCCGTGTATTGAGGCACTTTTACCACTAGACCGTAACTCTATCATTACTAGTTAGCGTGCACGTGCAATGCACGTAGTATCGTGTGAATAAAATCATCATACATTTTAGAAAAATAATATATTAATAAAATGAACAAAAATAAACTAATAGTAAACATTGTTGTAATGAAAATGTAAATTGGAGTACAAATTCAGTGGACATATTTGTCATCAATCATGGTGAACCGACTATCACCGGGAGATATTTACAAATAACCACGTAACGTGATACACATGGAAACTCAATTGGCGTAACATATCGGGGCACTTGTGTAACCATGGTAATAAAACAAACAACTTTGCCCTGAAACAAAACATTGCCCATCAAATGCAAACCAAGCCAAAACAGTGCCTTGCATTCATACTTTTTAGAGAAAAGACGTACACCTAACTTTATAAATAAAGCCATCAAGCAGAGTCAATCACAATCACCAAACCCACAACCACACACACAGTACCATCAGCACATTGGCCGAAAGACATACATGACAGGATAAAGGGCACGCATGCCACCAAATAGTGCAGAGACTAGCGGCACTCACAGGAAATCAAGCCTATATGATGAAAACAAAAAAATCACTCACAGGAAAACACCTTTGAAGTTATTAACACCCACCTCCCTGTCCTTTAAATGCACCTATTTTTTATTTTTTGCGAGAGCAGTGGTACATAAACTAAATCCTTACAAGTCAAATACTAAATTCATCCTCCAAATGCACCTTTAAAGAGTCTAGAATGATGTATCCCGTTGCACCATCTTCATCCAAAAGTTCCTTCAATCGGTCCTTCGCGAAGCCTCAGTATGTTGGGAGCATTGATCTTGAGAAGCTCATCTCCCTACTTCATCTCCTTCGCACTATCTCCCTTCTGAAGAACTGCCCAATACACCAAGATAGAACAGGCGGCGAAAACAATTTTAAAATGAGACTTGATCATCTTCTTTTCAAAGGTTGCTTTGTTACAAGCCAACCAAATAGTCCAGCATATAAGCCAACCCAACCGGGAAATAAGCATAACACCAATAATGAACTGCCAAATACTATTGGGGTGGCATTCAATCCCCAAAACGGATCTAACAACAAGCCAAACCACTCTAGCAATAGAACACAAAAAGAACAGGTGTTGCGCCAATTCCTCTTGGTTACATAAATAGCATATATTATCACCATGCCACTTTTTCGGTTGATATCATCTCTAGTTAGGACTGCATTTCGGAGAAGTTGCCACAGAAAAATCAGCATTTTAAGAGGAATTTTTACTTTCCATACCATTTACCATTTTATAATTAGCACCCTGCAAGAGAAAAACTACTAACCAGAGTTACAGTAAGACTATCATGCCTGCACAGATTGGACGGAGCTGTAGGAGTAGATGTCGACAGGAGTGCTTGTGTCGTTGTTGCTCGAGTCCATGACATTGGTCTGACGGTGACCCCTGTGCCGGTCGAGATACACCATGATGACGTTGATGTCGTCGTGGAAATGGCGCAACACCCCCACTCTATCTTCTTCATGGCCTCTTTCAAGGCAACCTGGATTAATCGGTTTGCTATACCTTGCACAAATTATTCACACAACCTTGGCGTTATTTGACCGGTCTAACAGATCATTCATATGAAGAATAACACCCCATGGTGGGATGGTCAAATGGTACCGGAATATTAGAACCTAGCATTTTTGGGTTCTTGAAGACAATTTGCACAGCAACAGCCTCGCTAAGATGCTCTCAAAGACCGTCTGAGGCAAATATCAGAAACCGGTCAGTTGGTTTGAGCTTACAAACATGATTTTGTGGTTCAGCGGTAAGAGTTGGCTTCTTCAATGCAATAACAAGACCAATTTTCCGAAATATTAGGTCCATGATGTACTTCGGCTTCTTCAAGTAAACATCATCAATGGATCTTGACATCCGGTAGTACGTCAATCAAATGTTAGCTCATGTTATCTATCTATTTTTGCTTTGCTTTATATTGAACTTCATATCAAAGGTTCTTCTCAGAGGACAAACTGCTAGAATTTTGTCTATTTTGGGCCTAGCCCAATAGCAGTTTCGGAAATTCCTAATAAATCCTAGAGGCCCACACAGCCCATTCGTGCAAGTCAAGAGGTGGAACTAAAGTTTAGTCCCACATTGCTAGTTTAGAGGGGGTTGGACCTCCTTATAAGGGAGGCTCTTTCTCCACATGTATAAGGATGAGAACAAGAGGGACATCCACGCGCGCTCCTCCTCCACCGCCCGCCACGCAACGACGCGACGCGCCGCGCCGCGCCATGGGTTGAATGAGTCGTTTCGTCTCCCTTGTTCTCTTCATCTCCCGGTGCAGCCTCTTGCCTCCTTCTCTTGAGCCTATAAAAGGAAGGTCGCTCCTCTCAGAGAGACGCACCAAAACTTCTTCTTCCTCTCGCCGGTTTCTGGGGAGCGCTTCGCACAACTACTGACTTCTTCCTCACGGACACCCCGGACTCTGACGACATCTGCCCCGACGTCGACAACCTCCTCGACAACATGGCTGGCGACGACACCGAACCCAAGTCCAGCGCTTCTGCAGCTGCTGTCCCGTACGTGTTCTTCCTCTTTCTATTAAAGGCCCTGCTACAGTTTCTTGTTCTAGTGTTTTCCCTAGATTTGTTAGACTATGTTTCATATATGCAACTTGCTATACTGTTTGCTCTAGATGTGTTTAGTTACAATTCATATATGAAGTTGTTGTTTACCTTCTCTTTGTCAAATTGCATGACTTGTTTTATCACTGCTATACTAGTCGTGCTTCATCTAGTATTTATGTTAATAAAATCATTTGGTAAATTGCTCATATTTCCAACAATCCAAAAACCTTCTTATAGGCAATTTACCCCAAGTGGTTTTGCTGCTTCCATGAAACCTCCTATGTATGAGGGTATTCACTATAAGAGGTGGCGCGTGAAAGCAGTCTTATGGTTTCAAACCATGAGTTGCTATGACGCCACTCTTGGCAAACCTGAAGGAGAGCTTGATGCTCAACAGGCAAAAGCTTTTCAGAAAATGGATACTCTTTTTAAGGCTGCTCTCTTCAGTGTTCTTGGTGAGAACATAGTTGATGCTTATGCATCAATTGACAATGGAAAAGATATGTGGGATGCACTCAAGGCCAAGTTTGGGGTCTCGGATGCTCGCACTGAGTTGTACATCATGGAGCAATTCTATGATTACAGGATGACTGAAGAGCGCTCCGTGGTTGAGCAAGCTCATGAGATACAGTCATTTGCTAGAGAACTTGAGCACTTCAGTTGTATGCTACCGGACAAGTTTGTTGCCGGAGGTATCATCACTAAGCTTCCTCCTTCATGGAGGAACTTTGCTACCTTACTGAAGCATAAGAGACAGGAGTTTTCCGTTCCAGATCTCATTGGTACTCTTGATGTGGAAGAAAAGGCAAGAGCAAAGGACAGACGTGCTCGAGGAACTGAGGGAGGATCTAGTGCCAATCTGGTACAGAAGCGGAACTTCCAGCCCCACAACTTCAAGAACAAGGGCAAGTTTGATGGTAAAGCAAAGTTTGATGGGAAGAAAAAGGCCGTGCAGCACAAGAACTTCAAGAAGAAGAATGACAAAAAGAAAGGTGTTTGTCATGTGTGTGGTGTTGGGGAACGTAGCAGAAATTCAAAATTTTCCTACGTGTCACCAAGATCTATCTATGGAGTCATCTAGCAACGAGGGAGGAGTGGATCTACATACCCTTGTAGATCGCGCGCGGAAGTGTTCAAGAGAACGGGGTTGATGGAGTCGTACTCGTCGTGATCCAAATCACCGATGATCCTAGCGCCGAACGGACGGCACCTCCGCGTTCAACACATGTACGGAGCAGCGACGTCTCCTCCTTCTTGATCCAGCAAGGGGGAGGAGAGGTTAATGGAGATCCAGCAGCACAACGGCGTGGTGGTGGAAGTAGCGGGATTCCAACAGGGCTTCGCTAAGCGCTGCGGGAGGAAGGAGATGTGTCACGGGAGGGAGAGGGAGGCGCCAGGCCTTAGGTTTGGTTGCCCTCCCTTCCCCCCACTATATATAGGGCCAAGGGAGAGGGGGGAGGCCCAGCCTTGGCCCTTCCTCCAAGGAAGGGTGCGGCCAGGGGAGGAGTCCCTCCTCCCCAAGGCACCTCGGAGGTGCCTTCCCCCTTTAGGACTCTTCCTTTCCCTCTTCTCTTGGCGCATGGGCCTCTTGGGGCTTGTGCCCTTGGCCCATATAGGCCAAGGCGCACCCCCTACAGCCCATGTGGCCCCCGGGGCAGGTGGCCCCACCCGGTGGACCCCCGGGACCCTTCCGGTGGTCCCGGTACAATACCGGTGACCCCGAAACTTGTCCCGATGGCCGAAATAGCACTTCCTATATATAATTCTTTACCTCCGGACCATTCTGGAACTCCTCGTGATGTCCGGGATCTCATCCGGGACTCCGAACAACTTTCGGGTTACCGCATACTAATATCTCTATAACCCTAGCGTCACCGAACCTTAAGTGTGTAGACCCTACGGGTTCGGGAGACATGCAGACATGACCGAGATGACTCTCTGGTCAATAACCAACAGCGGGATCTGGATACCCATGTTGGCTCCCACATGTTCCACGATGATCTCATCGGATGAACCACGATGTCAAGGACTTAATCAATCCCGTATACAATTCCCTTTGTCTAGCGGTACGATACTTGCCCGAGATTCGATCGTCGGTATCCCGATACCTTGTTCAATCTCGTTACCGGCAAGTCTCTTTACTCGTTCCGTAACACATCATCCCGTGATCAACTCCTTGATCACATTGTGCACATTATGATGATGTCCTACCGAGTGGGCCCAGAGATACCTCTCCGTTTACACGGAGTGACAAATCCCAGTCTCGATTCGTGCTAACCCAACAGACACTTTCGGAGATACCTGTAGTGTACCTTTATAGCCACCCAGTTACGTTGTGACGTTTGGCACACCCAAAGCACTCCTACGGTATCCGGGAGTTGCACAATCTCATGGTCTAAGGAAATGATACTTGACATTAGAAAAGCTTTAGCAAACGAACTACACGATCTTGTGCTAGGCTTAGGATTGGGTCTTGTCCATCACATCATTCTCCTAATGATGTGATCCCGTTATCAACGACATCCAATGTCCATGGTCAGGAAACCGTAACCATCTATTGATCAACGAGCTAGTCAACTAGAGGCTTACTAGGGACATGGTGTTGTCTATGTATCCACACATGTATCTGAGTTTCCTATCAATACAATTCTAGCATGGATAATAAACGATTATCATGAACAAGGAAATATAATAATAATAACCAATTTATTATTGCCTCTAGGGCATATTTCTAACAGTCTCCCACTTGCACTAGAGTCAATAATCCAGTTCACATCGATATGTGATTAACACTCAAGGTCACATCCCCATGTGACTAACACCCAAAGAGTCTACTAGAGTCAATAATCTAGTTCACATCATCATGTGATTAAGACTCAATGAGTTCTGGGTTTGATCATGTTTTACTTGTGAGAGAGGTTATAGTCAACGGGTCTGAACCTTTCAGATCCGTGTGCACTTCAAAAATCTCTATGTCATCTTGTAGATGCAGCTACTACGCTATATTTGGAGCTATTCCAAATAACTGTTCTACTATACGAATCCAGTTTACTACTCAGAATAATCTAGATTAGTGTCAAAGTTTGCATCGGCGTAACCCTTTACGACGAACTCTTTTACCACCTCCATAATCGAGAAAAATTCCTTAGTCCACTAGTTACTAAGGATAACTTTGACCGCTGTCCTGTGATCTATTCTTGGATCACTCTTGTACCCCTTGACTGACTCATGGCAAGGCACACTTCAGGTGCGGCACACAGCATAGCATACTGTAGAGAGCCTATGACAAAAGCATAGGGGACGACCTTCGTCCTTCCTCTTTCTTCTGCCGTGGTCGAGCTTTAAGTCTTAACTTCATACCTTACAACTCAGGCAAGAACTCCTTCTTTGACTGATCCATCTTGAACACCTTCAAGATCATGTCAAGGTATGTGCTCATTTGAAAGTACCATTAAGCGTTTTGATCTATCCTTATAGATCTTGATGCTCAATGTTCAAGTAGCTTGATCCAGGCTTTCCATTGAAAAACACTTTCCAAATAACCCTATATGCTTTCCAGAAATTCTACATCATTTCTGATCCATAATATGTCAACAACATATTCTCATCAGAAATTCTATAGTGCTCCCACTCACTTCTTTGGAAATACAAGTTTCTCATAAACTTTGTATAAACCCAAAATCTTTGATCATCATCAAAGCGTACATTCCAACTCCGAGATGCTTACTCCAGTCCTTAGAAGGATTGCTGGAGCTTTGCATACTTATTAGCATCTTTCAGGATTTACAAAACCTTCCGGTTGTATCACATACAACCTTTTCTCAAGAAAATCGTCGAGGAAACAATGTTTTGACATCCTATCTGCAAGATTTCATAAATAATGCAGTAATCGCTAATATAATTCCAACAGACTTTTAGCATCGCTACGTGTGAGAAAGTCTCATCGTAGTCAACTCCTTGAACTTGTCGGGAAACTTCTTAACGACAAGTCGAGCTTTCTTAATGGTGACATTTACCATCATTGTCCATCTTCCTTTTAAAGTCCATCTGCACTCAACAGCCTTATGACCATCGAGCTGTTCTGTCAAAGTCTACACTTTGTTTCCATACATGGATCCTCTCTCGGATTTTATGGCCTCGAGCCATTTATCGGAATCCGGGCCCACCATCGCTTCTCCATAGCTCGTAGGTTCATTGTTGTCTAGCAACATGACTTCCAAGACAGGATTACGTACCACTCTGAAGTAGTACACATCCTTGTCATCCCACGAGGTTTGGTAGTGACTTGATCTGAAGTTTCATGATCACTATCATAAGCTTCCACTTCAATTGGTGTAGGTGCCACAGGAACAACTCCCTGTGCCCTTCCACACACTAGTTGAAGAGACGGTTCAATAACCTCATCAAGTCTCCACCATCCTCCCACTCAATTCTTTCGAGAGAAACTTTTCCTCGAGAAAGGACCCGATTCTAGAAACAATCCCTTATTGCTTTCGGATCTGAGATAGGAGGTATACCCAACTGTTTTGGGTGTCCTATGAAGATGCATTTATCCGCTTTGGGTTCGAGCTTATCAGCCTGAAACTTTTTCACATAAGCGTCGCAGCCCCAAACTTTTAAGAAATGACAGCTTAGGTTTCTCTAAACCATAGTTCACATGGTGTCATCTCATCGGAATTACGTGGTGCCCCTTTTAAAGTGAATGTGGTTGTCTCTAATGCCTAACCCATAAACTATCATGGTAATTCGATAAGAGACATCATGGTATGCATCATATCCAATGGGGTGCAGTTATGATGTTCGGACACACCATCACACTATGGTGTTCCAGGCTGTATTAGTTGTGAAACAATTTCCACAATGTCTTAATTCTGTGCCAAACTCGTAATTCAGATATTCATCTCTATGATCATCTCATAGATATTTTATCCTCTTGTCACGACGATCTTTCAACTTCATCCTGAAATTACTTGAACCTTTCAATAATTCAGACTCGTGATTCATCAAGTAAATATACTCAACATCTACTCAAATCATCTGTGAAGTAAGAACATAACGATATCCACTACACGCCTCAGCACTCATTGGATTGCACACATCAAAATGTATTACTTCCAACAAGTTGCTTTCTAGTTCCATTTTACTGAAAACGAGGCTTTCAGTCATCTTGCCCATGTGGTATGATTTGCATGTCTCAAGTGATTCAAAATCAAGTGAGTCCAAATGATCCATCTGTATAGAGTTTCTTCATGCATATCTACCAACAAACATGGTTTGCATGTCTCAATCCTTTCAAAAATGAGTGAGTCCAAAGATCCATCAACATGGAGCTTCTTCATGTGTTTTATACCGATATGACTTAAGTGGCAGTGCCACAAGTAGGTGGTACTATCATTACTATCTTATATCTTTTGGCATGAACATGTGTATCACTATGATCGAGATTCAATGAACCATTCATTTTAGGTGCAAGACCATTGAAGGTATTATTAAAATAAACAGAGTAACCATTATTCTCTTTAAATGAATAACCGCATTGCGATAGACATAATCCAATCATGTCTATGCTCAACGCAAACACCAATCTCGATGGTAGAGGGAGCGTGCGATGCTTGATCATATCAACATTGGAAACACTTCCAACACTTATCGTCAGCTCACCTTTAGCTAGTCTCCGTTTATTCCGTAGCCTTTTGTTTCGAGTTACTAACACTTAGCAACCGAACCGGTATCTAATACCCTGGTGCTACTAGGAGTACTAGTAAAGTACACATCAACACAATGTATATCCAATATACTTCTATCGACCTTGCCAGCCTTCTCTTCTACCAAGTATCTAGGGTAATTGTGCTCCAGTGGCTGTTCCCTTTATTACAGAAGCACTTAGTCTCGGGTTTGGGTTCAACCTTGGGTTTCTTCACTAGAGCAGCAGCTGATTTGCCATTTCATGAAGTATCCCTTCTTGCCCTTGCCCTTCTTAAAACTAGTGGTTTCACTAACCATCAACAATTGATGCTCCTTCTTGATTTCTACTTTCATGGTGTCAAACATCGCGAATAACTCAAGGATCATCATATATGTCCCTGATATATTATAGTTCATCACGAAGCTCAAGCAGCTTGGTGGTAATGACTTCGGAGAACCATCACTATTTCATCTGGAAGATCAACTCCCACTCGATTCAAGCAATTGTTGTACTCAGACAATCTAAGCACAAGCTCAACAATTGAGCTTTTCTCCTTAGTTTGTAGGCTAAGAAAAATCGTCGGAGGTCTTATACCTCTTGACGTGGGCACGAGCCTGAAATCCCAATTTCAGCCCTCGAAACATCTCATATGTTTCGCGACATTCCAAAACGTCTTCGGTGCCTCAACTCTAAACCGTTTAACTCAACTATCACGTAGTTATAAAAATGTGTATGTCAGATGTTCGCAACATCAACAGACGACATTCGAGGTTCAGCACACTGAGCGGTGCATTAAGGACATAAGCCTTCTATGAAGCAATGAGGACAATCCTCAGTTTACGGACCTAGTCCGCATAATTGCAACTATCAACTTTCAACTAAATTTTCTCTAGGAACATATCTAAACAGTAGAACTAAAGCGCGAGCTATGACATAATTTGCAAAATCCTTTTTGACTATGTCCAGGATAATCAAATTCATCTTATGAACTCCCACTCAGATAGACATCCCTCTAGTCGTCTAAGTGATTACATGATCCGAGTCAACTAGGCCGTGTCCGATCATCACGTGAGACGGACTAGTCAACATCGGTGAACATCTTCATGTTGATCGTATCTACCATACGACTCATGCTCGACCTTTCGGTCTTCTGTGTTCCGAGGCCATGTCTGTACATGCTAGGCTCGTCAAGTCAACCTAAGTGTTTGCATGTGTTCCGAGGCCATGTCTGTACATGCTAGGCTCGTCAACACCCGTTGTATTCGAACGTAAGAATCTATACACCTGATCATCACGTGGTGCTTCGAAACTACGAACTGTCGCAACGGTGCACAGTTAGGGGGAACACTTTCTTGAAATTTTAATGAGAGATCATCTTATTTACTACCGTCGTTCTAAGCAAATAAGATGTATAAACATGATAAACATCACATGCAATCAAATAGTGACATGATATGGCCAATATCATATTGCTCCTTTTGATCTCCATCTTCGGGGCTCCATGATCATCATCGTCACCGGCATGACACCATGATCTCCATCATCATGATCTCCATCATCGTGTCTTCATGAAGTTGTCTCGCCAACTATTACTTCTACTTCTACAGCTAACGGTTAGCAATAAAGTAAAGTAATTACATGACGTTTAAGTTGACACGCAGGTGATAACTAAATAAAGACAACTCCTATGGCTCCTGCCAGTTGTCATACTCATCGACATGCAAGTCGTGATTCCTATTACAAGAACATGATCATCTCATACATCACATATATCATTCATCACATCCTTTGGCCATATCACATCACATAGCATACCCTGCAAAAACAAGTTAGACGTCCTCTAATTGTTGTTTGCATATTTTACGTGGCTGCTATGGGTTTCTAGCAAGAACGTTTCTTACCTACGCAAAACCACAACGTGATATGTCAATTGCTATTTACCCTTCATAAGGACCCTTTTCATCGAATCCGATCCGACTAAAGTGGGAGAGACAGACACCCGCCAGCCACCTTATGCAACTAGTGCATGTCAGTCGGTGGAACCGGTCTCACGTAAGCGTACGTGTAAGGTTGGTCCGGGCCGCTTCATCCCACGATGCCGCCGAATCAAGATAAGACTAGTAACGGCAAGCATATTGAACAAAATCAACGCCCACAACTACTTTGTGTTCTACTCGTGCATAGAAACTACGCATAGACCTAGCTCATGATGCCACTGTTGGGGAACGTAGCAGAAATTCAAAATTTTCCTACGTGTCACCAAGATCTATCTATAGAGTCATCTAGCAACGAGGGAGGAGTGGATCTACATACCCTTGTAGATCGCGCGCGGAAGCGTTCAAGAGAATGGGGTTGATGGAGTCGTACTCGTCGTGATCCAAATCACCGATGATCCTAGCGCCGAACGGACGGCACCTCCGCGTTCAACACACGTACGGAGCAGCGACGTCTCCTCCTTCTTGATCCAGCAAGGGGGGAGGAGAGGTTAATGGAGATCCAGCAGCACAACGGCGTGGTGGTGGAAGTAGCGGGATTCCATCAGGGCTTCGCTAAGCGCTGCGGGAGGAAGGAGATGTGTCACGGGAGGGAGAGGGAGGCGCCAGGCCTTAGGTTTGGTTGTCCTCCCTTCCCCCCACTATATATAGGGCCAAGGGAGAGGGGGGAGGTGCAGCCTTGGCCCTTCCTCCAAGGAAGGGTGCGGCCAGGGGAGGAGTCCCTCCTCCCCAAGGCACCTCGGAGGTGCCTTCCCCCTTTAGGACTCTTCCTTTCCCTCTTCTCTTGGCGCATGGGCCTCTTGGGGCTGGTGCCCTTGGCCCATATAGGCCAAGGCACACCCCCTACAGCCCATGTGGCCCCCGGGGCAGGTGGCCCCACCCGGTGGACCCCCGGGACCCTTCCGGTGGTCCCGGTACAATACCGGTGACCCCGAAACTTGTCCCGATGGCCGAAATAGCACTTCCTATATATAATTCTTTACCTCCGGACCATTCCGGAACTCCTCGTGACGTCCGGGATCTCAGCCGGGACTCCGAACAACTTTCGGGTTACCGCATACTAATATCTCTATAACCCTAGCGTCACCGAACCTTAAGTGTGTAGACCCTACGGGTTCGGGAGACATGCAGACATGACCGAGATGACTCTCTGGTCAATAACCAACAGCGGGATCTGGATACCCATGTTGGCTCCCACATGTTCCACGATGATCTCATCGGATGAACCACGATGTCAAGGACTTAATCAATCCCGTATACAATTCCCTTTGTCTAGCGGTACGATACTTGCCCGAGATTCGATCGTCGGTATCCCGATACCTTGTTCAATCTCGTTACCGGCAAGTCTCTTTACTCGTTCCGTAACACATCATCCCGTGATCAACTCCTTGATCACATTGTGCACATTATGATGATGTCCTACCGAGTGGGCCCAGAGATACCTCTCCGTTTACACGGAGTGACAAATCCCAGTCTCGATTCGTGCTAACCCAACAGACACTTTCGGAGATACCTGTAGTGTACCTTTATAGCCACCCAGTTACGTTGTGACGTTTGGCACACCCAAAGCACTCCTACGGTATCCGGGAGTTGCACAATCTCATGGTCTAAGGAAATGATACTTGACATTAGAAAAGCTTTAGCAAACGAACTACACGATCTTGTGCTAGGCTTAGGATTGGGTCTTGTCCATCACATCATTCTCCTAATGATGTGATCCCGTTATCAACGACATCCAATGTCCATGATTAGGAAACCGTAACCATCTATTGATCAACGAGCTAGTCAACTAGAGGCTTACTAGGGACATGGTGTTGTCTATGTATCCACACATGTATCTGAGTTTCCTATCAATACAATTCTAGCATGGATAATAAACGATTATCATGAACAAGGAAATATAATAATAATAACAAATTTATTATTGCCTCTAGGGCATATTTCTAACATGTGGGGATCCTGATCATTGGGCTCCTAGTTGCCCTAATCGCTATGACAAGCGTCATCCTGGGAAAGGTGGCAAGACCGCTAATGTTGTCATTGGAGACACTGACATGAAGTATGTTTGGTATGGTATATTTCCCACTATTCTTTCAATATGTCATTCTCCTGATTGGTTGATTGACATGGGTGCTAATGTGCATGTATGCGGTGATATTTCCATGTTTTCCTCTTATCAGACCGCAGGGACTTCAACCGTGCTGATGGGCAACGGTTCAAGTGCTTCTGTTCGTGGTGTTGGCACGGTCGATCTGAAGTTTACTTCGGGGAAGATCGTGCGGCTAAAGAACGTGCATTATGTCCCCTCCGTCAATAAAAGTCTTGTTAGCGGATCTCTTCTGTGTAGAGATGGCTACAAGCTTGTTTTTGAGTCGAATAAATTTGTAATATCCATGGAACCTTTGTTGGTAAAGGCTATGAGTCAAGAGGCCTGTTTCGTTTATCCTTATCAGACTTTTGCAATAAAGTTGTTAAGCATGTTTGCAACAATAGTGAATCAAATGTATGGCATTCACTTCTTTGTCATGTTAACTTTGGTTGCATGTCGTGACTACCGAAGTTGAACTTAATCCCTAGTTTCACCACTGTCAAGGGATCTAAGTGTCAAGTTTGTGTGCAAGCTAAGCAACCTCGTAAGTCTCACACGACTGCGGAAATGAGAAATCTTGCACCACTAGAACTCATACATTCAGATCTATGTGAAATGAATGGTGTTTTGACAAAAGGTGGAAAGAAATATTTCATGACGTTAATTGACGACTCCACTAGACACTGACATGTGTATCTTCTGAAATCTAAGGATGATGCTTTGAACCTTTTCAAGGTCTATAAAGCTGAAGTGGAAAACCAACTTGATTGGAAAATCAAGAGGCTTAGGTCCGACCATGGTGGAGAGTATTTTTTCAATGAATTTGATGATTTTTGTGCGGAACATGGTATAATCCATGAGAGAACGCATCCCTATTCATCTCAGTCAAATGGGGTGGCCGAAAGAAAGAACCGTACTCTAACAAATTTGGTTAACGCCATGTTAGACACATCGGGTCTCTCCAAGGCATGGTGGGGGGAGGCGATATTGACTGCATGTCATGTTCTAAACCGAGTGCCCACAAAGAATAAAGAGATAACTCCATTCGAGGAATAGGAGAAGAAAAGATTAAAACTCTCTTATCTATGAACCTGGGGTTTTTTGGCGAAAGTCATTGTGCCAGTTCCAAAGAAGCGCAAGCTTGGACCAAAGACCATGGATTGTGTTTTCCTGGGATATGATTTTCGTAGCATTGGCTATAGATTCTTGGTTGTAAAATCTGAAAGTACCTGACATGCATGTCGGTACAATCATGGAGTCGAATGATGCGACTTTCTTTGAAGATATCTTTCCAATGAAGATGTGGCTACCTCATCTAATCAGGAGATACCTAGTTCATCGAATCAGGAACCAGTTACAATTACCGAACCTGCCATTTCGATGGAACACTTTGAAAATCCTGTGGAGGAGAACAATAAAGTTCCTACTAGGAGCAAGAGACAGAGGACTGCAAAGTCCTTTGGTGATGATTTTCTTGTGTATCTCATAGATGACACTCCCAGTTCTATTTTAGAGGCCTATGCATCTGTAGATGCTGACTACTGGAAGGAAGCGGTTCGTAGCGAGATGGATTCCATCTAGGCGAATGAAACTTGGGAGATAACTGGTTGTCCTTATGGGTGCAAACCTATAGGGTGCAAATGGGTATTCAAGAAGAAGCTTAGGCCTGATGGTACTATTGAAAAGTACAAGGCTCGGCTCGTGGCTAAGGGTTATACCCAGAAGGAAGGTGAAGACTTCTTTGATACTTACTCACCTGTGGATCGACTGACCACTATTTGAGTTCTACTTTCACTAGCTGCCTCACATGGTCTTCTCGTTCATCAAATGGATGTTAAGACTGCTTTCCTAAATGGATATTTGGACGAGGAAATTTATATGGAACAACCAGATGGGTTTGTACTAGATGGTCAGGAAGGAAAAGTGTGCAAGTTGCTGAAGTCTTTGTATGGACTCAAGCAAGCACCCAAACAGTGGCATGATAATTTTGAAAGAACTTTAGCAACTGCAGGATTTGTTGTGAACGAAGCTGACAAATGTGTGTACTATCGCCATGGTGGGGGCGAGGGAGTTATCCTTTGCTTGTATGTTGATGATATACTGATTTTCGGAACAAACCTGAATGTTATTATGGAGGTCAAGGATTTCCTATCTCGCTGTTTTGAGATGAAGGATTTAGGAGTGGCTGATGTCATTCTGAACATCAAGTTGTTGAGAGACGATGATGGTGGGATTACATTGCTTCAATCTCACTATGTGGAAAAGATCTTGAGTCGCTTTCGCTATAGTGACTGCAAGCACTCTTCAACACCATATGATGCGAGTGTGTTACTTCGAAAGAATCGAAGAATTGCTAGAGATCAATTGAAATATTCTCAGATTATTTGCCCTCTTATGTACTTAGCCAGTGCTACAAGACCTGACATCTCTTTTGCTGTTAGCAAACTGAGTCGGTTTGTCTCAAAACCAGGAGATGTGCATCGGAAAGCTCTAGAGAGAGTTTTGCGTTATTTGAAAGGCACTATGAATTATGGAATTCACTACACCGGGCACCCAAAGGTGCTTGAAGGGTATAGTGACTCAAATTGGATCTCATATGCTGATGAGATAAAGTCCATGAGCGGTTATGTATTCACTCATGGAGGTGGCGTTGTTTCTTGGAAGTCTTGCAAGCAGACCATCTTAACGAGGTCAACAATGGAAGCAGAACTCACAACACTAAATACAGCTACGGTCGAAGCAGATTGGCTTCGTCGGCTCTTGAATGACTTGCCGGTTGTTGAGAAACCTGTACCGGGTATCCTTATGAACTACGACAATCAAATTGTAATCACGAAAGTGAGTAGCTCAAAGTATAACATGAAGTCATCAAGACACGTTCAGAGAAGGTTAAAGTCTGTCAGGAAAATGAGAAACTCCGAAGTTATTGCATTGGATTATATCCAAACGTCTAAAAGTCTGGCAGATCCTTTCACTAAGGGTCTATCACGTAATGTGATAGATAATGCATCGAGGGAGATGGGTGTGAGACCCACAATATGAGTTGTTCACAGTGGTAACCTAGTCTATGTGATCGGAGATCCCGTGAATTAGATGTGGAAGACAAGCTGTTGGTCAACTGAGAGGAGAGTATCCTTACTATTAACAATACCACTCGATGAAGATGCAATACTCTCCTAATTAATCTGCATGGCAGGTTGATGTATATCTTAATGTGTTCTAAGTGGCTCATTGAAGCAGAGATGTCGTCCTGCAGAACATCTTTTGAAGAACGCACCTATATGAGTCTGATTGTTAAACGTCGCAATGTATGATAGTAGGGTTCTCTCTAGTAAACTCATGAAAGGTCTCGGAGTATGACGCATAAGCTCCACCCATGGGGAAGACCCACGGTAGCCACGTATCGGTCAAGGCTTTATGTGAAGCTAGATTCGCAGAAAATTTGCAGTTCAAGGCCTAGTCCACTGTTCAAGTTGATTACTAGTGTAGCATAGAGTTCTAGGTGGAAGTTCAACTTAACAGTCTCCACTGTAGTACCGGTATATAAAACAGTGTTTTGGAACCAAAGGCAAATTTTGTGTGCCTCTAGGATCTGGTGGGGGATTGCTGGAATTTTGTCTATTTTGGGCCTAGCCCAATAGCAGTTTCAGAAATTCCTAATAAATCCTAGAGGCCCACGCAGCACATTCATGCAAGGCAAGAGGTGGAACTAAAGTTTAGTCCCACATTGCTAGTTTAGAGGGAGTTGGACCTCTTTATAAGGGAGGATCTTTCTCCACGTGTATGAGGATGAGAACAAGATGGACATCCACGCACGCTTCTCCTCCGCTGCCCGCCTCGCCTCATCTCATCACGACGCGCCACGGGTTGCGGGAACGAGCCGATGCCTAAATTTTTTCCATGCACGACGGGTATACGAAAGGTCACGCGGAAGCTGAAACGTTTTTGCTGTAGTGGAGATTGAATACGAACGGCACACCTCTTTGCCTGCTGCCTATTCGTTTCGTCTCCCTCGTTCTCTTCAGCTCCCGGCGCAGCCTCTCGCCTCCTCTTGCGCCTATAAAAGGGAGGTCGCTCCTCTCAGAGAGACGCGCCAGAACTTCTTCTTCCTCCCGCCACAAGTTCCTGAGCACTGCGCTGCTGCTACGTTCTTCCCCATCCCGGCTTGCGGCGGGTACTGCAGGTCGGGACAGTAGGCCTCCAAAACCGTACCTCTTTGAGTCCTGTACGAGAGAAGGGTGATAAGGTTTTGGGGGAGCGCTTCGCGCCACTACTGACTTCTTCATCACGGACGCCCCGGATTCCGATGACTACTTCCCCGACGTCGACAACCTCCTCGACGACATGGCTGGCGATGACACCGACCCCAAGTCCAGTGCTTCTGCTGCTGCTGTCCCGTACATGTTCTTCCTCTTTCTATTAGAGGCCTTGCTACAGTTTCTTGTTCTAGTGTTTGCCCTAGATTTGTTAGACTCTGTTTCATATATGCAACTTGCTATACTGTCTATGCTATATTTGTTTAGTTACAGTTCATATATGAAGTTGCTATTTACGTTCTCTTTGTCAAATCGCATGACTTGTTTTATCACTGCTATACTAGTCGTGCTTCATCTAGTATTTCTGTTAATAAAATCATTCGGTAAATTGCTAATATTTCCAACACAAACTAAACGATGAGTGATGACAAAATGGCAAGCATAAGCTAATCACCAAACAATGACAAGTTTATTAGCTCTATAACAATAAATAGAGTATCTTATCACCAAAAGAGAAAGAGTAATATGGACTATGATACTAGGAATCCAAGATCGGTTATGATCCCATGAATCCAGGATTTAGGATAATATATATGCAAAGTTGCAGCCACCAGGATTGCTACAATAGAGTGTCAATTTCAGTATTGATAAGAGAAAAATTCTTCAGCTAGTTTCCAGGAACACTGTGAAAATCTTTTTAATTGGGATAGTACCATTTCTAAAATATGACATACTTCATCTAACCCCTAACCCCTTACACACCCTTGACTTATTAACAAACCTAACTAAAATGAAAGTCGAAGAGAAGCGGTCAATTTCTTTCCAATTGTTACATGGAAACACACTCAAAAGTCAAGGACATTAGTCAAGTTCCACGATATGGCATCTAATGGCTCTATGCCATAAATTAGGGAGCTTTGAATCTCTGATATAGAATTTCATTATGTACAATTATTCATATACCATATCTCAGTGTGCAAACAAAGTAGCCAAAATCATAACGCAGGCAAACCGACGAAAAACAAACAACTGCAAATGTTATCATCAATCAGTGATTTTTGCTTCTAATCTCTGATATGGAGGCATGAAACTAATCAGATGGAATGGTATCTTAATCATGCTCCCACCTGAACTCCATTGTAAATAAACAAAATTATATGTACTTCCCCAAGGATATCAATCAAGGTTCAAATGGATAAAACCTCAAGAACATGCAGGACTTCACATCTTCTTAGAAAATCCATCAATACTAAACCAGGATCGCTTCATTTTTTGGAAGAACTGAAGGATGGCCCAATGATACCAACATGGATCATCTTTCCCCAAGACCAAAACCAAAAATCAATCATCACACTGCCTACCATGAGTGCTTCCATTTTGAATCACCAACTTCGCTAACAAAAATTGCTTACTCAGATAAAGAAACAAACCACATTTCAATTTGAAAGTAAATCAGATCAACTCAGCCAAAACCTTCTGACGTTCCAAGTTGTTATGTTATGCTCCAAATTCAAGTATAAAGAGAAAGGCTTGAAGGAAATATGCCCTAGAGGCACTATAACGCCCCGAATGTAACTTGCCATATTTGTAACTCCGACTCTTGCCCTTTCCGGAGATGTGATATGATTTTCCCTCGTGGTTGGGTTTTGTCTTCGTTTTGCATTTTGTCCATGTCATGCATTTCATATCATGTCATCATGTGCATCGCATTTGCATACGTGTTTGTCTCATGCATCCGAGCATTTTCCCCGTTGTCCATTTTGCAATCTGACACTCCTATGTCCTCCGGCGCCCCCCTTTTGTCTCCTTTAAGGAGCGGGTGTTAAATGTTCTCGGAATGGACCGAGATTTGGCAAGCGGCCTTGGTTCACCACCGGTAGACCGCCTGTCAAGTTTCGCACCATTTGGAGTCCGTTTGATACTCCAACGGTTAACCGGGGAACCGTAAAGGCCTCGTGTGTGTTGCAGCCCAACACCCCTCCAAAGTGGCCCAATAACCCATCCAAACCCCCTATATCCTCTCGGACGTTCGATCACGATCGCATGGCCGAAAACCGCACCTCATTTGGACTCTCCTAGCTCCCTCTACCTATAAATATGTGCACTCCTTCGAATTTTCGGGTCCAACCCTAGCCTAGCCTCTCCTCGCACCGCCGAACATTTTTTCCTCCGGAAACCGGATGTGTCCGCCCTCTCCCTCGCCCAATCAGGAGCCGCCACATGTTCCCCTCGCCGCCCCACTTCGCCGCTGGCCCGCGGGGCCCAGATCCGGCCCCCGCGGCCGCCCGCGGACGCCGCGTCCGCCGTCACTTCGCCGGCGCGGCTCCTCCGCCGCCTCACCGCGACCATCCGCGCCGCCGCCCAGAGTCCGCCTTGCTCCGGTCGCCACCGTGCCGGTCCGGTGCCCCGCCGTCCTCCTCCATCCGAAGCTCCATGTCGTCGGCCTCCTCCGTCCGAAGCTCCGGCCGCCGCCCCCTGCCTTCTCCGGCGAGCCCGACACTGGCCATCCTCGATCCACGCACGAGGAACCCTAGATCTGAAATCTGAGGTTGACCCCGAGATATTTCTAAGTAATTTTATTTTGCATTCTGAAGCCCTGTTCATTGCATCATAACTCTGTGCCCGTAGCTCCGTTTTGTGCGTGTCATATATCAAAATGTTCATCACGATGTGCTCTTAATTTTGTTCCATTGTGACTTGCTTTGAGTCCATATTGATGCCCAAATCGTTGGTGCAAGAGTGTTGTAAAATGTTAGGTGCTGATTCTTAGCAGATTATGAGCTTTTGTCATTTTTGCTACATTTATTGTGTGCTGCATATGCGCATGAGCTCTACATGTGTTTTGGGCTATGCCATGCCATATTTATAGGGGTGCTTGCCATGTATTTTTGTGATAAGTGTGGTGACTAGCACAAGCATGCAAAGTAGCCCTCGTGATATTGCTGATTTCAGGGTCTTAGAATTTTACTAAGGCATTGCTCTGCTGATATTTTTATGCCATGTATTCATGTTGCTACAGTGAGATCCATGCCGCTTTTGAGCATGTTCATTAAGGATGTTTTGGACATATGATTGTGCTCTATCCATCCATGCCCCTGTTTGCAATTATGGAGTGCCCTAGCATGTCTTAATCTTGCTCTACTTTTGCTATAAAATGTTCCTGGCAGATTGTTTACTTGTTAATCAATTTTGCCAAGGTTATTGTAGTTGATCCATGCATGCTTTGAAATTGCTCTTGCCATGGTTAGCTTCTTGAACATGTCTTCTTGCTGGTAGTATGCTTAGCTTGTCATGCAATGCTTTGTGATGAGTGAATCGAGCTCGCAAAGATGCCTTCATAATTCTGTTTATGCCATGCTCTGTTTTTTGCGAAGTCTGAATCTGTTAACGAAACTTTCTATGTTTACATGGGTGTCATCATATCTTCTGATCCTTTTTGGCGCATGGTCAGTAAGGGACTTTTGTCATATGCTTTGAGTAGATTCATTCCATGCCTTTGTTTTCTATGATACGTTCCTGTAGCATGTTGTTTGCTAGCTCTAAACATGTCTTCCTGATGTTAATTCCTGGCATGTTGTTATTTTCACTAAGGTTGTGTTTGGTTGGACTTTTGTAGCCAACTTCTGACTTTTCAAAGCTATAAGCTAGCCAACGGGTGGAAATGAGAAGCAGAAGTTGTAAAAGTTGTAGCTTCCTCATAGTCCAATTGTCACAGCCGGTGTACCCCCAACTTTAGCTTGGTGTTTTTAGTTGTCCCCTGATAGTTGTGTGGTATTTACCCACCTTTGCCACTTGTAAGTGGAAAACCTTTCAATTTTTCTCTCCTAGCGAACGTGAACCCACCACAACGGCATGAGAGGGCCTCGTCCCCTTCTCTTTCCAGTCATCCAGAGCACGGGCAGCCGCCGCAAGCGCCACCGCTTACCCTCGACTGTCGGCGCCGCCGCCTACCCTCCGCCGTCGGCATCCCCTCCCGTGTCCGCTACCACGCCGGACCCTCCTCTGCCCCGCCTCGAGCGCCTCCCTCGAGCAGCCGTTCCCCATCCCTGCAGCGTCGTCGCTCCCCGAAGCCGTCGCTCCAGCCCAACAACACCGCCCCTGCACCTACGCCGGTGCCGCCTCCCACGTCCTCCGCCATGCAAGACCCCCTCTGCCTCGCCTCGAGCACCTCTCTGGATCAGCCGCCCCCATTCCAGCAGGGTCGTCACACCCGGCAGCCGCCGATCCTGCACAACAACGCTGCCCCAAGAGCTACACCGGCAGGTAGCAACCTCCTTCCTCCTTCCTCCTTTCTCCATCTTCCCTCATCCCCTCCCTCCCTCCATCATCTTGTGTTTGTTCAGTACATGGTATGGAGTATGCTTGCAAGGTGTTTGTGAGAATTCCTATAGGAAGAATATTGTTCGTTCTATAATGTTCTGTCGGTGCAAGAGGGAGATGTGTGTACAGAATGGTTAGTTGGCATGTGATTCATTGTTAGATTGTACATGGATGCCATATTTTCACATGAGGGCAGGAGCGATACATGCCCATGGCGTTGTTGTTTCATGTTGTAGTCAGTATAGAGTTTCTTGTTTGTTTGAGATCGAATACACACGACCCTTGACCTCCTGTGCTCAAAGATTGCAGGTAAAATCTGGCGATCTATGTAACGACGACAAGAGAGTTTGTGAAGCATTGCATATAAAGTATTTTCTTGAAGAACATTGCATAGCAAAGTTTGCCTTCAAGATTGTTAATTCAGCACGATTATTGGCTTGTTGCATATGAGCTCAGATTCTAAATGAGCGATTGATGAAAGCTAGGAGATCACCATCAACTTCAGTGTTTATTAGTAGTTGAGCTGATTATAGTCAGATTTCTTATACAACTTATCTAATTAATTTTTTGTCTTGTCTTTGGCTAAATTGGATCCAGAGCTACATTGTATATCATGTGTGTATGAAAATAAATTGCTCTCAGTGTTCTATGACCAATTAGCATATAAACAGTCTCTACGGCCAATTATAGTTACGCACCTTGGTCGCCGTGCCCAAAATAATACACCTTACATAAAGAAACGGAGGGAGTATATGTCAATTAACTTGCATTATTAGTTTTATACGGCCAATTAGCATATAAAGACTCTCTCATGCTCTCGGGGGCATTACAGACAATTCACAGTCAAATCTACAGTTTCATAGTTGTTTCAACCAAACAGCTTTCAGCTTTTTCACAGCTGAAAGTTCATAGCAGCTTTCTCACAGCTCACAGCTCACAGCAGCTTTTTCAGAATCTACAGCTCAACCAAACACAGCCTAAGTCTATGATGCTGGTATCTTTTGCACTTTTGCCATGCTTGTTTGAACCTGTTCTAGTGTGATTTAGCCGTAGCTCATTGTTCATCTTTTGACAAGCATCTTGAGTAGATCTCTGCCGTGTGCTTTGTTGCTATGTTGGGGTGCAGTAGCTTAGTTTATTGTTGCATTCTAGATGGCATCGTGTTGTTAATCGCATAATTGTGTCATTATTGTTTTGCTTGCCATTTGCAAACCGTGCCTCCGATTCTGGTGATCTTTATATCGATTTCGACCGAAATCATCTCATCTTTCCAGCGGCACACTTGGTTTGCCAAGTTGATGCCTTGATCAATCTTTCCCTTCCGAAGGATGCATATGCAGTGCATATCACATCTTGCATATCATGCCATGTTTTGCATCATGTTGCTTGCGCATTGCACCGTGTTTGATTGTTGGTTCCTTTGCTTGTGTTCTTGTCTTGGGTAGAGCCGAGAGACGAATACGTGATCGAGGAACCTGTTGAGTATGCTTACGAGGATCAAGCTTTCATCAACTCTGAGAACTTTGCAGGCAAGATGACCATACCCTCGAAATCACTTCTATCTTTGCTTGCTAGTTGCTCGCTCTATTGCTATGCCGCGGTACCTACCACTTGCTATATCATACCTCCCATATTGCCATGTCAAGCCTCTAACCCACCTTTCCTAGCAAACCGTTGTTTGGCTATGTTACCGCTTTGCTCAGCCCCTCTTATAGCGTTGCTAGTTGCAGGTGAAGATGAAGTTTGTTCCATGTTGGAACATGGTTCTTGTTGGGATATCATTATTATGTTTTGTTTAATTTAATGCATCTATATACTTGGTAAAGGGTGGAAGGCTCGGCCTTATGCCTGGTGTTTTGTTCCACTCTTGTCGCCCTAGTTTCCGTCATACCGGTGTTATGTTCCTTGATTTTGCGTTCCTTACGCGGTTGGGTGATAATGGGAATCCCTTGACAGCTCGCTTTGAATAAAAATCCTCCAGCAAGGCCCAACCATGGTTTTACCATTTGCCTACCTACCACCATATACCTTCCCTTGGGTTCTACAGACTCAAGGGTCATCTTTATTTTAAACCCCCCTCGGCCAGTGCTCCTCTGAGTGTTGGTCTGAACCGACTAGACTGCAGGGCCACCTCGGGGCAACTTGAGGTTTGGTTTTACTCGTAGGATGTCTTGTCCGGTGTGCCCTGAGAACGAGATACGTGCGACTCCTATCGGGATTTGTCGGCACATCGGGCGGCTTTGCTGGTCTTGTTTTACCATTGTCGAGATGTCTTTTAACCGGGATTCTGAGTCTGATCGGGTCTTCCTGGGAGAAGGAATATCCTTCGTTGACCGTGAGAGCTTGTGATGGGCTAAGTTGGGACACCCCTGCAGGGTTTTGAACTTTCGAAAGCCGTGACCGCGGTTATGGGCAGATGGGAATTTGTTAATGTCCGATTGTAGAGAACTTGACACTTAACTTAATTAAAATGCATCAACCACGTGTGTAGCCGTGTTGGTCTATTTCCGGCGGAGTCCGGGAAGTGAACACGGCTTTGGAGTTATGTTTGAACGTAAGTAGTTTCAGGATCACTTCTTGATCACTTCTAGTTCATGACCGTGCTTTGCTTCTCTTCTCGCTCTCTTTTGCGTAAGTTAGCCACCATATATGCTAGTGCTTGCTGCAGCTCCACCTCACTACACTTTTTCCTACCTGACGGAGTCCTGGATTAGGGGTGTCCGGACAGCCGGACTATATCCTTTGGCCGGACTGTTGGACTATGAAGATACAAGATTGAAGACTTCGTCCCGTGTCCGGAAGGGACTTTCCTTGGTGTGGAAGGCAAGCTTGGCGATACGGATATGTAGATATCCTACCATTGTAACCGAATCTATGTAACCCTAACCCCATCCGGTGTCTATATAAACTGGAGGGTTTTAGTCTATAGGACAACATACACATCAACAATCATACCATAGGCTAGCTTCTAGCGTTTAGCCTCTCCGATCTCGTGGTAGATCTACTCTTGTACTACCCATATCATCAATATTAATCAAGCAGGACGTAGGGTTTTACCTCCATCAAGAGGGCCCGAACCTGGGTAAAACTTCGTGTCCCTTGCCTCCTGTTACCATCCGGCCTAGACGCACAGTTCGGGACCCCCTACCCGAGATCCGCCGGTTTTGACACCGACATTGGTGCTTTCATTGAGAGTTCCTCTGTGTCGTCGTCATCAGGAAGGATGCCTCGCCCCGTCTTTACAGACGGCACCGTTTCTAAGGGAGCTTTGGCTGTCGGCCAAACCCTCCGGCTAGGTGGTTTTCTTATGACCGCCCGTTCGGCTTCTGCGCCGATGATGACCTCTCGGGCCATCGATAACAATCTTCATGTCAGCTCAGAACTCGCCGAGCAGTTAGATCCAATGGAGCTCTCCTCCATAAACGAGCTCTTGGATTGCTTCGCCGCCCTGGGAGTCGCTACGGATTACGACCAGATTGAGCCTAAACCCGATCTGAGAGAGATTAACTCTCCCCAAGTCACCCATCATGTTGCCGTGGTAGAGGGACAGTGCGGCGACCCTTCATCTATCTTAAGGACTCGTTACATCCGGATTCCTAATCCCTCCAAGTTGGATACCCGCGGAGGGGAGGATATCACTCAGAACCTGAACTTAGAGTCAGGCGACGGACTGGATTCGTTGGACAACATCCAGAAAAAAGAAATTTTCGAATTCGGAAATTCCTCGGCCTCTGAGCCTCAGATGGGGTTAGGCTTCGGATTTAATTCCACCCACCCACCCGAACATTAGCGATCTATCCCAAATTAGGCAAGAGCCCGAAGAAACAGTACATCATTATTGGGCCAGATTCCTCCTGGTTATGAACAGGATAAAGGACTGCCACGAGGAAGATGCGATTTCATTCTTCTGCAATAATTGCACGGACAAGGGAATCCTCAACGCCATAAGTCGCCGCGATATTACACGCTTCGCTGACTTGGCATCCATAGTACGAAAGTACTGTGCGATGGAAAGCGCCCGGAAAACCGAAATAAAATTTTGGGACAATCCGGCCATGAATGCAAAACCAGTCCGAAATAAAAGGGTGCATCACCGCCAAGCACCCGGGTCAAAAACCAAAAAGCAAAAACCCTCTACAGGGCACGGAACCGTATTGGAAGGATGGCTTAATGGACCCTGTAAAATTCACAGTACAGAGGACGCCACACCAACTCACAGCCTTAGAGCATGTTGGATACTCCTGCAGGTGGCCAAAATTGGCGAAAATCTCCTAATTCCGGAGGCCACAGAAGGCCACCCCAGAGACACCAATATGGTATTAACAGTCTTCGAGACCTTCACATCAAATAATATGCGAAAAAGGACACTCCACAGCCTTGCCAAAGTCTACCAAGTAGCAACAATAAACCCATGGAGTGACACGGCTATTACCTTTAACGCCAGTGATGAACCTCAATTCCGAACAGCCCGAGCACCAGCCGCATTGGTCCTCAGTCCAATAGTGGACGGCTTTCGTCCTACCAAGGTACTCATGGACGGTGGCAGCGGATTGAACCTCATTTATGAGGAAACTCTTCAAAAAATGGAAATAGACTGGAACCGCATCAAGCGAAGCAGCACAACCTTTAGAGGAATAATCCCCAGTCGGGAAGCGCGCTGTACAGGAAAAATAACACTAGATGTGGTGTTCGGCATGCCGGATAATTACAGGTCCGAAGAGGTCATGTTCCATGTGGCCCCGTTAAGCAGTGGTTATCATGCTCTGCTAGGGCGGGAAGCGTTTACAATCTTCCAAGCAATACCCCATTACGGGTACATGAAGCTCAAGATGCCCGGGCCCAACGGGATCATCACTCTCGCTAGTGATCCGGACATAGCACTCAGCGCCGAAAACAAGACAGCCGCACTGGCCCTCGAGGCACTATCCGAAGCCCTAGCAGTTGAGGAACTGATTGCGCTGCGCTCTACGGTGAACAGGGACGACATGGTACTCGACAAAAGATCCAAGTCCACCTCCTTTAAACCAGCGGACGAAATAGTCAAATTCCAAGTCCATCCAACGGACCCCAATAAAAGAGCTTCCATCGGGGCACATTTAAACCCTGATGTAGATGCCGCACTGCGAGAGTTCCTACGAGAGAACTGGGACATTTTCGCCTGGCACCCTTCAGACATGCCAGGAATCCCACGTAGGCTGGCCGAGCAGAGCTTAAATATCCAAACAGGATTCAAACCTGTCAAACAGGCTCTTCGGCGTTTTTCCGAACCTAAGAGACAGGCCATGGGAGAGGAGCTAGCAAAGCTATTGGAGGCCTGATTCATCAGAGATATAAAACATCCGGACTGGCTAGCAAACCTGGTGATGGTACCAAAGAAGGACAAATCCTGGTGCCTGTGTGTTGATTTTAAAGACCTTAACAAGGCCTTCCCAAAGGACCCCTTCCCCCTCCCCGGCATCCATCAAATTATCGATGCTACCGCAGGACACGATTCGTTGTGTTTCCTCGATGCATATTCCGGCTACCATCAAATCAAGATGGCAGAACTAGACCAAGCCGCAACGGCATTTATCACACCATACGGCCCATTCTGCTTCAACACGATGCCCTTCGGGCTCAAAAACGTCGGTGCAACATATCAGCGCATGATTCAGACATGTCTGGCAAGACAGATCGGCAAAACAGTGGAGGCATATGTACATGATGTGGTCGTCAAAACAAGACATGTTGAATCTCTAGTAGACGACTTGAGGCTCACATTTGATAAACTCGGAACATAAGACATCAAGCTCAACCTGGGAAAATGCATTTTCGGCGTTCCAGCCGGAAAGCTCTTGGGCTTCATTGTATCCGGTAGAGGAATCGAAGCAAATCCAGCCAAGATCCAAGCTCTGTCGCAACTGGACATCCCAAAGGACCTCAAACAAATAAAAAAGTTAACCGGATGTGTGGCGGCTCTAAGCCGCTTTATCTCCCGATTGGGAGAAAAGGCCCTACCCCTTTACCGCCTCCTTCGGCGCACCGAACACTTCAAATGGACAGATGCAGCCACGGCCGGCCTCGATGAAATAAAAGTCATACTGGCAACAAACCCAGTCCTCGCCGCGCCAAACATTGGCGAACCAAAGTTATTATACATTGCAGCAACACATGAGGTTGTAAGCGCAGTGCTTGTCATCGAGCGAGAAGCGGACGGACACAAATTCCCCCTTCAAAAGACGGTCTATTACGTGTCCACTGTCCTCACTCCTTGCAAATCACGGTACCCGCATTACCAAAAGATTGCGTACGCGGTATTCATGGCATCTCGGAAGCTACGACACTACTTTCAAGAGTGTTCAATAACAGTAGCCTCGGAAGTACCACTTAACGATATTATAAACAACCGTGACGCAACGGGCCGGATTGCAAAATGGGCCATTGAGCTCCTCCCGTTCGACATAACTTATAAGCCACAACGAGCCATCAAGTCGGAAGTCTTGGCCGACTTCATCGCAGAATGGACGGAGGTCGAACTCCCTAAAGAGTACGGCACATATTCAAATTGGATCATGCATTTCGACGGCTCCAAGATGTTGGCCGGACTGGGGGCTGGCATCGTTTTGACGTCCCCCACAAGAGACACAGTTCAATACATACTCCAGATTATGTACACGGACTCCAACAATGCAGCCGAATATGAGGCCCTTTTACATGGTCTCCAGATGGCGGTATCCATGGGCATTCAACGCCTAGAGGTGCGCGGGGATTCGAACCTCGCAATATCCCAAATAAATGGAGACTTCGATGCCAAGGATCCAAAAATGGTAGCTTACCACAACGTTGTCCTAAAAATGTCAGCTCGATTCGAGGAGCTCGAATTTCACCATATAGCCCGGGAAAATAATCAGGCGGCAGATGTCTTGGCACGCGTCGGCGCAAAACGCGATGTAGTCCCCCCCCCCCCAACATCTTCTTGGAAAGGCTGTTCAAGCCATCCGTAGTATGGGAAGGGGAGCCGAACAATAATAGCCTGGACCCAACCGCACTGCCCGACACCGAACATTCTAACACAATCGGAGGCTCTGCCAATGAAATAACACCTTCAGCCCATGTAATAATGGCCGTCATCGCCCCATGGAAAGAACCATTCCTCACCTACCTTATTAGGCAGGAACTCTCGAGGACCAAAGCGAGGCACACTACATCGTGCGGCGATCCAAAGCCTACAAAGTCCACGAGGGAGAACTTTATAAGAAAAGCACTACCTGAGTCCTTCAAAGGTGCATCTCCGAAGAGGAAGGGCGGAACCTCCTGGCCGAAATTCATGCCGGACTCGGCGGTCACCATGCTGCAGCTCGGTCCCTTGTGAGCAAGGCTTTCCGCACAGGCTTTTACTGGCCGACGGCCCGGGCAGACGCCCAGGACTTAGTCCAACGATGCACCGGTTACCAGCTCTTTGCAAACCAAAGCCATATGCCACCCACCGCCCTCCAAACTATCTCCATCACTTGGCCCTTCGCGATCTGGGGGCTTGACATGGTTGGACACCTTAAAGGCGGAACCCACAAGCAAAAATACTTACTGGTCATGGTGGATAAGTTCACCAAATGGATAGAAGCCAAGCCTGTCAAGACCGGCCGAATCCGGACTTGTGATAGACTTCATATCCGGGGTTGTACACCGTTACGGTGTCCCCCATAGCATCATCACTGATAACGGCACGAACTTTACGGCCGACGAGGTAAAACTCTGGTGCAAAAACATGGGCATCAAGCTCGATTATGCTTCCGTCTACCACCCACAAACTAACGGCCAGGTCGAACGTGCAAATGGTCTTATCATGAGCGGCATAACCAAGATTAGTGCGGTCCCTCACAGAATCCAACACGCACTGGGTAGAGGAGCTCGACTCCATACTCTGGGGGCTGCGGACCACGCCGAATCGCACCACCGGATACACACCATTCTTTATGGTGTACGGCGCAGAGGCAGTTTTGCCTTGCGACATAATTTATGACTCACCTCGAGTGCGCATGTATGAAGAAAGAGAAGCCGAGCTCGATCGGCCGGACAGTTTGGACGCATTGGAGGAGGAGCGTGACGTGGGAAAAGCCCATTCCGCATTCTATCAATAGCAGGCTCGACGATACCAAAGCAGAGAAGTACGGGCCAAAAATTACAATGTTGGCGAATTAGTTCTACGCCTGCCGGACAAGAAAAAGGACAAACTCAAGCCCAAGTGGGAAGGTCCCTTCATAATTGACCAAGTTCTGACTGGTGGAGCGTACCGCCTGCGAAATGCATCGGATAACCGACTCGAGCCAAACCCTTGGAACGCAGCCCGTCTCCGAAGATTCTATGCCTAGCGCCGGACTCTATGTTCGTCTCCTTCCTCTGTCCATTTTTTATATACTTTTTGTCTTACATTCCTCTTCTTCTCTCTCCATCTCTTATAGCCTTTAAAAGCTCATAAAGTGATGCGTTGTCCGCGCTCAATAAACCTGGGGGTTTCTTTAAACAGAAGCTTATTTATACGGGCTTCATGCCCAACACATGTGTCACACTTCCGCATGTACCTTTTATTCGCCATCATATGCATCCATATGACTTAAGTTTTGGCCAAGCTGGGTTGCCTGGCTCCTGTGCTTACCCCTACATTTTCCGATTTTTCGGCTAGGTGGTAAAGGGAGCACCTCTGCGATTGTTACTGCCGGGTCAGCCGGGCGTGTACCTCATACTGGGTGAAGCCGAAAGCTAGCGTTCTTAAGGGAATATTCGGTCGGTGAACTAAAGATGATCTTTTTTTATTTATCTATATGCCCCCAGATGTTTTTCCTGCGTTTTTTTTGCAGCATGGACATGCACTTTAGGGCATGCCTCCCAGGGAAAGGAACCCCTAATGGAACTATTCTCCCTGGAAGATGTTTCTTAACCATGTAATATAACATAACTAGTCGGGCACTTGTCTGTTCATGCACTAATGACGCCTACGCCTGGTCTCCATGCATTCCTCGGTTCCTATATAACCGCATGAGAATTCGGACACACTCCGGACCGTCAGGTCCCGAGGCTGAAGCGATAGGGTCGGCCATGACAAATGATCTATAATCCGGCTAGAAGGCATCATAAATGTCAATTAAATTACATAGTCATTTTGACTGACTGTATTCCTCTTCAATACCATCTAACAGGCTGTCTAATTTACAGTCCTGCTAGGAATACTTTGCGACCAACTCTACTTGGCCGTATACTAAGCTTACAGGGATCTCCTTCCCATCGGGTCCTATAGGACCGACCTCGGCCATATGGTTGGGGTCAGCCTTTGAGTATCGCATCTTCACCATGGCCCAGGCCTCCCTAGCGCCTTGACGGTAGGCTGATATCTTCCACAAGCGGAAGCGCCGCCGTGCTCCCTTTAGCTTCTCCGCAAGCTCTCCAAGAACTTCGGGCATGGAGACGGATGGCCACAGGGCCTGGGCGACACCTTGCATCGCCTGCCGAACTCGATCGAGCAGTTGTGAGAGCTCGGGAAGAAGGTCACCCGTAGAACCGGGCATCTCCTCTGCAGGACAACCTGTTAGCACACCTACAGACATTACTCTATTAGTCGACTTCCCCACCGAACTTTCTTTCAAAGGTTCGTTCAAGCACTTACTAAATATGCCGCGCCGAAGCCGCTGATTCTCCTTCACGGAGTCTGACAGCTGGGCACGAACATCTTTCAGCTCGACACCCAGCTTGGTGTTGGCATCTTGGAGATCGTTCTTCTCCCCCATCACCTTTATTAGCACCCTCTCACCTGCCTTTAGCTGGCGTAGGAGGTGTTGCTTTTCCGGATTCAATCCGGTGCCATCTGCAATTTCATTTGTCAGATTCGCACCAAAGCCGTGCTTCGCAAAATACTTATCTTTCGAAGTATATATTACTAGAGGGGGTCTCCTTGGGATCCCCTGCCGTGGCTAGTGCGGCCTCAAGTTGGGCTTTGCACTCTTCCAGCTCCTTGGACAGTAGGGAATTCTTTTCCGTAAGAACCTACATCACAAATGATCCTTAAATCAGTTATTCTAACTGTTTCAAGTCTCGGGGGCTACTGGTATATACATATAATTACCAAAATTTTCTTACCCGCATGTCTTTTACATACTGCTCCGTGGCTCTGGCTAGACCATTTTGAGCGGCACGGAGATAGGCATCTCCCGAGTTGAAGGCATCTAACGCCCCTTGGGAGAAACAAGCAACGCGAAGAATTGTCTGGCGACGCCTGTAGTTCATGGCACTCTCCACCTCAGAGTTGGTGGCAGATAACCCGTCCACATCCTCCGTCGGAGGAGCGTCTGGCGCACGCCTTGCGTTCGCCTCCGCCTCCTGACCAGGCTTTGGAGCCTAGCTGGTGGAGGCGCGATTGGCAGCCTCTCCGGATGTAGTCCAGCGAGGTCTCTTTGTCCTGAAAAGAGCATGAGTGTCAATATGCCTCGAAGGTATAACACCTGGGATAAGGGGGCGCGCCATACCTTTGCGCTGACGCCTCGGTCTGGACTGCACTTCTTTTCTGCCAGCGGGGCCCTATGGCCCCTCGTTGGCTTGTCGCCGTAGGTTCAGCCTTCCGCCTTAAATACCTCCCCTGCAAAGTTTGGTTGCAATCAGGAAACTGAACACGAGTGGGAGGATACCTATTCGGGGTACTGGGACTTCGATCTCAGGTACCTGGGGGGTCAGGATTAGCATTGGGTAATCGGCCGTAATGGCCACCAAGGCGTTGTCCTCGCTCAATTGATGGAACACTCCATCAATCAGCTCCACAGATATGTCCGGATCCTCTCGGGAGGCCGGGTCGAGGGACCATTCTGGGTCCTCGGGTTGTGGAGGAGGGCTGCTTATTTCCTTAACAGCCCGGCGCAGTTCCTGCGTTGAAGTCGTCAGACTGAATATTTAACAATGGGAATACAAAACGGATGGACAAGTAAATACGGCCGCTTACCCAGCTTGGGGGATTGTGCATGGAGAATCCGCCCTGAGGGTTGACACGGAGAAATTCCTCCTCTTCTCCCTTATACAAAGTGGACAAGATCTTCAGTAGAGCGGCAGCTGAATCTGGCCCCTTATGGCCGTAGCGGATTGCGTCGTCCTCCCCGTTGAAGTCCCACATGGGGTGGCTTCTATACTGAAGCGGCTGCACCCCCCGCATAATGCATTCGGCCATAACCCCGATCATGGTTAGTCCGGAATGGGCTAACATTCTTATTCGGCCCATCAAGTAAATGATGTCCCTGTCACCTCCCCTCTGAGGGCTTCGTGGGCGCCAGCTTAGGTGCTTCTTTAAGGGAGCACTGTTAAATTCAGGAAGGCCGATCCGGACAGGATCCGGCAGCGAGATGTCTTCTATATAAAACCACTCCGAGGGCCAGTCTTTGGATGCCTTCTTTGGGGTTCCGGACAGATATCCGGTCCCGGCGATGCGCCATACTTCGGCTCCGCCCACTTGATACATTGACCCCTTCTTGGAACAGGGCACGAGGCAAAATAGCTCCTTCCATAGACCGAAATGAGCTTCGACACCCAAGAACAGCTCGCAGAGGGCTATAAAGCCCGTGATATGCAGTACTGAGGCAGGCGTGAGATTATGTAGCTAGAGGCCGTAGAACTCCAGCAACCCCCGGAGAAATGGATGGATTGGAAATCCGAGCTCCCTTATTAAGTAAGGAACGAGGCACACCCGCTCTCCTTTGGAGGGCTTAGGGGCATTCTCTGCTTGCTCTCCGCCGTTGTAGACGGCAAGACCGGCTCGAACCGGGACCATATAGGCCGGGGGAGAAATCCCTTGGTCTTAAGTGTCACTAGCTCGCTATGCAGGGTGGAACATCTCTCCCAATATCCAGGCTTAGGGCTGGGAGGGCGAGAGGAGGAGTTGCGACGGCTGGCCATGGTGGAATGGACCTTTGTCGGATGCGCTCTGATGAACACTTGCGGAGGGGAGAAGGTGTGGATTGGATCTAAATCCTCGTCCCCTTAAATAGGGCGGCTCATTTACGCGGCTAGGGGTGTGAATGTAAAAACACTCAGACTTTTCATATTCGTTTGACACGGGGGAAGCGGCCATTATTGGGCGTAGAGGCCGAGGAGCGCAACATCTACAAGAAACCGGACTTTATTCAAACAGGTACACGGAATTTGGAGGAGAACCCGCCTTGCAATGCCGAAGACAATCTGCGCGCCGGACTCATCGTCATTGAAGCCTGGTTCGGGGGCTACTGAGGGAGTCCTGGATTAGGGGGTGTCCAGACAGCCGGACTATATCCTTTGGCCGGACTGTTGGACTATGAAGATACAAGATTGAAGATTCTGTCCCGTGTCCGGAAGGGACTTTCCTTGGCGTGGAAGGCAAGCTTGGCGATACGGATATGTAGATCTCCTACCATTGTAACCGAATCTATGTAACCCTAACCCCATCCGGTGTCTATATAAACTGGAGGGTTTTAGTCTGTAGGACAACATACACATCAACAATCATACCATAGGCTAGCTTCTAGGGTTTAGCCTCTCCGATCTCGTGGTAGATCTACTCTTGTACTACCCATATCATCAATATTAATCAAGCAGGACGTAGTGTTTTACCTCCATCGAGAGGGCCCGAACCTGGGTAAAACTTCGTGTCCCTTGCCTCCTGTTACCATCCGGCCTAGACGCACAGTTCGGGACCCCCTACCCGAGATCCACCGGTTTTGACACCGACACTACCCATAAGCTTAAATAGTCTTGATCTCGCGGGTGTGAGATTGCTGAGTCCTTGTGGCTCACAGATACTTCCAAACAGTTGCAGGTGCCGATGGTACCAGTGCAGGTGACACAACCGAGCTCAAGCGGGAGCTCGATGAAGACCTTTCCATTGTGGTGTTTCGTTTCCTTTTGATCAGTAGTGGAGCCCAGTTGGGACGATCGGGGATCAAGCATTTGGGGTGTCTTTCTTTTATGTTGGTTCCGTAGTCGGACCTTGATTGTATTTTGGATTATGTATGATGTTTATGTATTGTTTAAAGTGGCGATTGTAAGCCAACTCTGTATCCCTTTCTTATTCAGTACATGGGATGTGTAAAGATTACCCCTCTTGCAACATGCCTACCATGCGGTTATACCTCTAAGTCGTGCTCCGACACGTGGGTGTCGGTGTGGAACGACACCTATGGGATCACGAGGATCCCTACTACGGTTGCCGGGGCGCAGGGTTGCGAGGAGAGCAAGGCTAGTAGACAGCACAAGGATCGTTTACCCAGGTTCGGGCCGCAAGGATGCGTAAAACCCTAGTCCTGCTTTGGTGGGTGTATTTCTGAGAGTTCTTGAGCTCTCGAACTAGCTGTGGTCAGCGTGTGGTTCCAAAGAGACAAATCCCTCTCCTTGTCGCCTCGGGCCTCCTTTTATAGGAAAAAGGGGTTGCCACAGTGGCACACATGAGGTGGAAAGGTCTACAGTGGCACGAGGTTATCCCTCGTATTACAGGACAAGGTGCATTTAATGCACCACTTAGGTGTCCTCTTGCTTTATTGGGGACGGGGGTGAGGCCCGTCCCGTCCGTCGCCGCTTCTCCTCGCTTCGACATGCGCCTTGACCAGGGATGCATGCGGTGCCATGTAGGCAGGCATGCAGCTGAGTTGGCGCGGTGGTGGAGCCTTCATGAAGATCTGCATGCCGCCACGCAGGCACTTGATGAGTTGGCCTGGGAGCAGCATGTTGCCACGTAGGTGCCCGCCCAGCTGGTTGGGCTGGCAGTTGTATGTGAATGGCGGTGGGAGCTTGGTTGACGTGGGCTTGGCGGTGGCCTTGCCGGCGTCTTTGGCGAGGGCCTTGCCGGGTGGCCCGGCAAGGGGTCTCGCCATGGTGTGTTGTCGTGCCCGGCAAGGATCTTGCCGGGGGTCTGGTGGCCTTCCTTGGTAGGGATCTTGCTGAGGATCATCGTCTTCTAATCTGATTTTGAATATGTCTTCACAAAGATCTGTATGCCACCACAGGGGTGCCTTCCCGAGCCCTGGCCCCATGCTGATGATGGTACTTGGGGCCATGGGCTCAAGGGTGGCTTGCTTTGTTGGCGTGGGGCGAGCTGTCCTGGCAAGAGTCTTGCCGGGGCCGCTAAGGCCACCCGGCAAGGGTCTTGCCAGGGGAACCTGCTTCGTCCCTCTGCTCTTTGTGGTCTTGGCCTTGGCGTTGCTTTAATTGTCTTGGGCTTCGATCTTACCTTGGCTCATCTCCCTCATTCTGCTTGGTGTGGCCGTGGGCGCGGCTCTGACTACCCGTGCATAGGAAAAGGGGTACAAAGATGCGCCCCTATTTTTGTACACCGACCGGAGCCCCCGGGCCTGGGCCACACATAAGTCCAACACGTTGTTGGGCCAGGCCCAAAACGGTGCACGGGCAGGTGGGGCGGTTTTTACCGTAGTAAGTTTCTTCACGCGCTCCGCCTCCAATGACCCACGCGCGTGGCGCGGCGTGGGGGGGGTGCGTGACGTGGGCGACATGCGTGGGACGGTTGTTGGCGCCGCCTCTCCGTCGCCCGCCTCTTCTTCCTCTCGGCTGCCTTGCACAGCTTTCTCTTCCCTCAATCTGTATCATCTCTCTTGTACTTCCTCTCAAGAACATACACACACACATGGTGGGGAACTCAACACACACGCACACAACCAAGAAGAAGACTGGCTGTTACTTTGCACGAGAAGCCCTTCTCCTTGGTGGAACAAGAGACTACATTGTGTTTTTCCCAGCCCTCTCGGCCTCTCTTTTCATTCATCTGATCAACACATATATATACACCGGGCTGGCTCATGCACGCCCTAACCCAGCCTCCACTCGGGCCACTAAACCCACTAACCCATGCACACGCACAAAGCTAGCTAACCAACTACTTGCATGCAGCCAGTTTGTTTCCTTGATTCACTCCAACGTCCCAAGACTAGGACTTGCATGCAGCTCACATCCGGATCAACCCAGCCGGCTAAACATGCTCATAGAGCCCCACACTCCAGCCTTCGTCGCACTTGCCGCATCACACGGCCACGCTGCCTCACGCAGCACTGCAGCCTCACGCCGCCATTGGCATCTCGCCATCATCGTCGTATCGCACGACGCCTTGGCATCTCGCCTTCTTCGCACGCCTCTGCTGTAGTTTCGTTGGACAACTACTCCCTAGACAAACTAAGCTACATGCATAACGAAAAACAAACTATGCAGATACACGAATCAAGATTAAGTCTAACAACGGTTTCCACATGCATGCGTCACGTCGCAGTAAATGGGTAGCGCGCCTCGCGGCTTCCCCATAAAAAGGGGTAACCGCGGGCGCACTATTCCTTTTACCCTCCGCGCAACCCCAATCTCGGAAACTTCTGTTTGCCTTCCTCTTCTTCCTTAAGCTTCGTCCTCGCTTGCCGTCGTTGCGCTTCCGAAGCCCACTGCCCTGCCCCCCTCCCACAGTCGCCATGCCACCAAAATCCACCAAGGGCAATGGAGTGGCCAAGGACGCTGGAGCCGCGGAGCCGCCGGAGAGTGCGCTGGCGGTGCAGCGGACACAGTCCGCCTTCTTCCCCTCGAGGATCGACATGTTCGAGCTTTGAGACTCCTTTAGGCCCCTATGGGGAGTGAAGGCGGGGGAGAGAATTCGGGGCATCCGGCCACGTGCGTCGTCCCCGCCAACTGCGCCGAGGCTGCCCCAAATCGGTACCCCTTCTTTGTTGATTATTTTTCTTGCGGGCTCTGTCCTCCCTTCTCCGATTTCTTCAACAACATCATGCACACCTTCGGCTTCCACCTCCTGGATTTTACTCCGAATGCGGTGGCGTGCATGGCCCTTTTCGCGCACCTCTGCGAAGGCTTTGCCGGGGTTGTTGGGGAACGCAGTAATTTCAAAATTTTCCTACGCACACGCAAGATCATGGTGATGCATAGCAACGAGAGGGGAGAGTGTAGTCTACGTACCCTTGTAGACCGACAGCGGAAGCGTTATGACAACGCGGTTGATGTAGTCGTACGTCTTCACGGCCCGACCGATCAAGCACCGAAACTACGGCACCTCCAAGTTTTAGCACACGTTCAGCTCGATCACGATCCCTGGACTCCGATCCAGCAAAGTGTCGGGAAGAGTTTCGTTAGCACGACGGCATGGTGACGATCTTGATGTTCTACTGTCGCAGGGCTTCGCCTAAGCACCGCTACAATATTATCGAGGAGTATGGTGGAAGGGGGAACGCACACGGCTAAGAAAACAATCACGAGGATCAACTTGTGTGTCTAGACGTGCCCCCCTGCCCCCGTATATAAAGGAGCAAGGGGGGTGCGGCCGGCGATAGGAGGAGGTGCCCCGGAGGAGTCCTACTCCTACCAGGAGTAGGACTCCCCCCCCCCTTTCCCTAGTTGGATTAGGACTTGGGGGAAGGAGGAGAGGGAAGAAAGGAAAGGGGGGGCGCCGCCCCCCCCCCTCCTTGTCCAATTCGGACTTGGGAGGGAGGGGCACGTGGCAGCCCCTAGGCCTCCTCTCCTCTTCCTCCACTAGGCCCATTAAGGCCCATTAGGTTACCGGGGGGTTCCAGTAACCTCTCGGTACTCCGGTAAAATGCCGATTTCACCCGGAACACTTACGATGTCCAAACATAGGCTTCCAATATATCAATCTTTATGTCTCGACCATTTCGAGACTCCTCGTCATGTCCGTGATCACATCCGGGACTCGGAACAAACTTCGGTACATCAAAATATATAAACTCATAATGAAACTGTCATTGTAACGTTAAGCGTGCGGACCCTACGGGTTCGAGAACAATGTAGACATGGCCGAGACATGTCTCCGGTTAATAACCAATAGCGGAACCTGGATGCTCATATTGGCTCCCACATATTCTACGAAGATCTTTTATCGGTCAGACCGCATAACAACATACTTTGTTCCCTTTGTCATCGGTATGTTACTTGCCCGAGATTCGATCGTCGGTATCTCAATACCTAGTTCAATCTCGTTACCGGCAAGTCTCTTTACTCGTTTCGTAATACATCATCTCGCAACTAACTCATTAGTTGCAGTGCTTGCAAGGCTTATGTGATGTGCATTACCGAGAGGGCCCAGAGATACCTCTCCGACAATCGGAGTGACAAATCCTAATCTTGAAATACGCCAACCCAACATGTACCTTTGGAGACACCTGTAGAGCTCCTTTATAATCACCTAGTTACGTTGTGACGATTGGTAGCACACAAAGTGTTCCTCCGGCAAACGGGAGTTGCATAATCTCATAGTCATAGGAACATGTATAAGTCATGAAGAAAGCAATAACAACATACTAAACGATCGGGTGCTAAGCTAATGGAATGGGTCATGTCAATCACATCATTCTCCTAATGATGTGATCCCATTAATCAAATGACAACACATGTCTATGGTTAGGAAACATAACCATCTTCGATTAACGAGCTAGTCAAGTAGAGGCATACTAGTGACGTTTAGTTTGTCTATGTATTCACACAAGTATTATGTTTCCGGATAATACAATTCTAGAATGAATAATAAACATTAATCATGATATAAGGAAATAAATAATAACTTTATTATTGCCTCTAGGGCATATTTCCTTTAGTCTCCCACTTGCACTAGAGTCAATAATCTAGATTACACAGTAATGATTATAACACCCATGGAGCTTTGGTGCTGATCATGTTTTGCTCGTGGAAGAGGCTTAGTCAACGGTTCTGCTACATTCGGATCCGTATGTTTCTTGCAAATCTCTATGTCTCCCACCTGGACTAGATCCCGGATGGAATTGAAGCGTCTCTTGATGTGCTTGGTTCTCTTGTGAAATCTGGATTCCTTTGCCAAGGCAATTGCACCAGTATTGTCACAAAAGATTTTCATTGGACCCGATGCACTAGGTATGACACCTAGATCGGATATGAACTCCTTCATCCAGACTCCTTCGTTTGCTGCTTCCGAAGCAACTATGTACTCCGCTTCACATGTAGATCCCGCCACAACGCTTTGTTTAGAACTGCACCAACTGATAGCTCCACTGTTTAATGTAAACACGTATCCGGTTTGCGATTTAGAATCATCCGGATCAGTGTCAAAGCTTGCATCAACGTAACCATTTACGATGAGCTCTTTGTCACCTCCATATACGAGAAACATATCATTAGTCCTTTTCAGGTATTTCAGGATGTTTTTTACCACTGTCCAGTGATCCACTCCTGGATTACTTTGGTACCTCCCTGCTAGACTTATAGCAAGACACACATCAGGTCTGGTACACAGCATTGCATACATGATAGAGCCTATGGCTGAAGCATAGGGAACATCTTTCATTTTCTCTCTATCTTCTGCATTGGTCGGGCATTGAGTCTTACTCAATTTCACACCTTGTAACACAGGCAAGAATCCTTTCTTTGCTTGATCGATTTTGAACTTCTTCAAAACATTGTCAAGGTATGTGCTTTGTGAAAGTCCAATTAAGCGTCTTGATCTATCTCTATAGATCTTAATGCCCAATATGTAAGCAGCTTCACCGAGGTCTTTCATTGAAAAACTCTTATTCAAGTATCCCTTTATGCTATCCAGAAATTCTATATCATTTCCGATTAGTAATATGTCATCTACATATAATATCAGAAATGCTACAGAGCTCCCACTCACTTTCTTGTAAATACAGGCTTCTCCAAAAGTCTGTACAAAACCAAATGCTTTGATCACACTATCAAAGCATTTATTCCAACTCCGAGAGGCTTGCACCAGTCCATAAATGGATCGCTGGAGCTTGCACACTTTGTTAGCTCCCTTTGGATCGACAAAACCTTCCGGATGCATCATATACAACTCTTCTTCCAGAAATCCATTCAGGAATGCAGTTTTTACATCCATCTGCCAAATTTCATAATCATAAAATGCGGCAATTGCTAACATGATTCGGACAGACTTAAGCATCGCTACGGGTGAGAAGGTCTCATCGTAGTCAATCCCTTGAACTTGTCGAAAACCTTTTGCGACAAGTCGAGCTTTGTAGACAGTAACATTACCGTCAGCGTCAGTCTTCCTCTTGAAGATCCATTTATTCTCAATTGCTTGCCGATCTTTGGGCAAGTCAACCAAAGTCCACACTTTGTTCTCATACATGGATCCCATCACAGATTTCATGGCTTCAAGCCATTTTGCGGAACCTGGGCTCACCATCGCTTCTCCATACTTCGTAGGTTCATCATGATCTAGTAGCATGACTTCCAGAACAGGATTACCGTACCACTCTGGTGCGGATCTTACTATGGTTGATCTATGAGGTTCAGTAGTATCTTGTTCTGAAGTTTTATGATCATCATCATTAGCTTCCTCACTAATTGGTGTAGGTGTCACAGAAACCGGTTTCTGTGATGTACTACTTTCCAATAAGGGAGCAGGTACAGTTACCTCATCAAGTTCTACTTTCCTCCCACTCATTTCTTCCAAGAGAAACTCCTTCTCTAGAAAGTTTCCGAATTTAGCAACAAAAGTCTTGCCTTCGGATCTGTGATAGAAGGTGTATCCAATAGTTTCCTTTGGATATCCTATGAAGACACATTTTTCCGATTTGGGTTCGAGCTTATCAGGTTGAAGCTTTTTCACATAAGCATCGCAGCCCCAAACTTTTAGAAACGACAACTTTGGTTTCTTGCCAAACCATAGTTCATAAGGCGTCGTCTCAACGGATTTTGATGGTGCCCTATTTAACGTGAATGCGGCCGTCTCTAAAGCATAACCCCAAAACGATAGCGGTAAATCAGTAAGAGACATCATAGATCGCACCATATCTAGTAAAGTACGATTACGACGTTCGGACACACCATTACGCTGTGGTGTTCCGGGTGGCGTGAGTTGCGAAACTATTCCGCATTGTTTCAAATGTACACCAAACTCGTAACTCAAATATTCTCCTCCACGATCAGATCGTAGGAATTTTATTTGCTTGTTACAATGATTTTCAACTTCACTCTGAAATTCTTTGAACTTTTCAAATGTTTCAGACTTATGTTTCATTAAGTAGATATACCCATATCTGCTTAAGTCATCTATGAAGGTGACAAAATAACGATATCTGCCATGAGCCTCAATATTCATCGGACCACATACATCTATATGTATGATTTCCAACAAATCTGTTGCTCTCTCCATAGTATCGGAGAACGGTGTTTTGGTCATCTTGCCCATAAGGCACGGTTCGCAAGTACCAAGTGATTCATAATCAAGTGGTTCCAAAAGTCCATCAGTATGGAGTTTCTTCATGCGCTTTACACCGATATGACCTAAACGGCAGTGCCACAAATAAGTTGCACTATCATTATCAACTCTGCATCTTTTGGCTTCAACATTATGAATATGTGTGTCACTACTATCAAGATTTAATAAGAATAGAGCACTCTTCAAGGGTGCATGACCATAAAAGATATTACTCATATAAATAGAACAACCATTATTATCTGATTTAAATGAATAACCGTCTCGCATCAAACAAGATCTAGATATAATGTTCATGCTCAATGCTGGCACCGAATAACAATTATTTAGGTCTAATACTAATCCCGAAGGTAGATGTAGAGGTAGCGTGCCGACCGCGATCACATCGACTTTGGAACCATTTCCCACGCGCATCGTCACCTCGTCCTTAGCCAATCTTCGCTTAATCCGTAGTCCCTGTTTCGAGTTGCAAATATTAGCAACAGAACCAGTATCAAATACCCAGGTGCTACTGCGAGCATTAGTAAGGTACACATCAATAACATGTATATCATATATACCTTTGTTCACCTTGCCATCCTTCTTATCCGCCAAATACTTGGGGCAGTTCCGCTTCCAGTGACCAGTCTGCTTGCAGTAGAAGCACTCAGTTTCAGGCTCAGGTCCAGATTTGGGTTTCTTCTCCTGAGCAGCAACTTGCTTGCTGTTCTTTTTGAAGTTCCCCTTCTTCTTCCCTTTGCCCTTTTTCTTGAAACTAGTGGTCTTGTTGACCATCAACACTTGATGCTCCTTCTTGATTTCTACCTCCGCAGCTTTCAGCATTGCGAAGAGCTCGGGAATTGTCTTATTCATCCCTTGCATATTATAGTTCATCACGAAGCTCTTTTAGCTAGGTGGAAGTGATTGGAGAATTCTGTCAATGACGCAATCATCTGGAAGATTAACTCCCAATTGAATCAAGTGATTATTATACCCAGACATTTTGAGTATATGCTCATTGACAGAACTATTTTCCTCCATCTTGCAGCTATAGAACTTATTGGAGACTTCATATCTCTCAATCCGGGCATTTGCTTGAAATATTAACTTCAACTCCTGGAACATCTCATATGCTCCATGACGTTCAAAACGTCATTGAAGTCCCGATTCTAAGCCGTAAAGCATGGCACACTGAACTATCGAGTAGTCATCAGCTTTGCTCTGCCAGACGTTCATAACATCTGGTGTTGCTCCAGCAGCAGGTCTGGCACCTAGCGGTGCTTCCAGGACATAATTCTTCTGTGCAGCAATGAGGATAATCCTCAAGTTACGGACCCAGTCCGTGTAATTGCTACCATCATCTTTCAACTTTGCTTTCTCAAGGAACGCATTAAAATTCAACGGAACAACAGCACGGGCCATCTATCTACAATCAAATATAAACAAGCAAGATACTATCAGGTACTAAGTTCATGATAAATTTAAGTTCAATTAATCATATTACTAAAGAACTCCCACTTAGATAGACATCCCTCTAATCCTGTAAGTGATCACGTGATCCAAATCAACTAAACCATGTCCGATCATCACGTGAGATGGAGAAGTTTCATTGGTGAACATAACTATGTTGATCATATCTACTATATGATTCACGCTCGACCTTTCGGTCTCCGTGTTCCGAGGCCATATATGTATATGCTTGGCTCGTCAAGTATAACCTGAGTATTCTGCGTGTGCAACTGTTTTGCACCCGTTGTATTTGAACGTAGAGCCTATCACACCCGATCATCACGTGGTGTCTCAGCACGAAGAACTTTCACAATGGTGCATACTCAGGGAGAACACTTCTTGATAATTACTGAGAGATCATCTTAAAATGCTACCATCAATCAAAGCAAGATAAGATGCATAAAAGATAAACATCACATGCAATCAATATAAGTGATATGATATGGCCATCATCATCTTGTGCTTGTGATCTCCATCTTCGAAGCACCGTCATGATCACCATCGTCACCGGTGCGACACCTTGATCATCATCGTAGCATCGTTGTCGTCTCGCCAATCTTATGCTTCCACGACTACCGCTACCGCTTAGTGATAAAGTAAAGCATTACAGCGCAATTGCATTGCATACAATAAAGCGACAACCATATGGCGCCTGCCAGTTGCCGATAACTCGGTTACAAAACATGATCATCTCATACAATAAAATTTAGCATCATGTCTTGACCATATCACATCACAACATGCCCTACAAAAACAAGTTAGACGTCCTCTACTTTGTTGTTGCAAGTTTTACGTGGCTGATACGGGCTTAAGCAAGAACCAATCTTACCTACGCATCAAAACCACAATGATAGTTTGTCAAGTTGGTGCTGTTTTAACCTTCACAAGGACCGGGCGTAGCCACACTCGGTTCAACTAAAGTTGGAGAAACTGACACCCGCCAGCCACCTGTGTGCAAAGCACGTCGGTAGAACCAGTCTCGCGTAAGCGTACGTGTAATGTGGTCCGGGCCGCTTCATCCAACAATACCGCCGAACCAAAGTATGACATGCTGGTAAGCAGTATGACTTATATCGCCCACAACTCACTTGTGTTCTACTCGTGCATATAACATCAACACATAAAACCTAGGCTCGGATGCCACTGTTGGGGAACGTAGTAATTTCAAAATTTTCCTACGCACACGCAAGATCATGGTGATGCATAGCAACGAGAGGGGAGAGTATAGTCTACGTACCCTTGAAGATCGACAGCGGAAGCGTTATGACAATGCGGTTGATGTAGCCGTATGTCTTCACGGCCCGACCGATCAAGCACCGAAACTACGGCACCTCCGAGTTTTAGCACACGTTCAGCTCGATGACGATCCCCGGACTCCGATCCAGCAAAGTGTCGGAGAAGAGTTTCGTCAGCACGATGGCGTGGTGACGATCTTGATGTTCTACCGTCGCAGGGCTTCGCCTAAGCACCGCTACAATATTATTGAGGAGTATGGTGGAAGGGGGCACCGCACACGGCTAAGAAAATGACCACGAGGATCAACTTGTGTGTCTAGAGGTGCCCCCTGCCCCCGTATATAAAGGAGCAAGGGGGGTGCGGCCGGCCATAGGAGGAGGCGTGCCGGAGGAGTCCTACTCCTACCGGGAGTAGGACTCCCCCTCTTTCCCTAGTTGGATTAGGACTTGGGGGAAGGAGGAGAGGGAAGAAAGGAAAGGGGGGGCGCCGCCCCCCCTCCTTGTCCAATTCGGACTTGGGGGGGAGGGGCGCGTGGCAGCCCCTAGGCCTCCTCTCCTCTTCCTCCACTAGGCCCATTAAGGCCCATTAGGTTACCGGGGGGTTCCGGTAACCTCCCGGTACTCCGGTAAAATGCCGATTTCACCCGGAACACTTCCGATGTCCAAACATAGGCTTCCAATGTATCAATCTTTATGCCTCGACCATTTCGAGACTCCTCGTCGTGTCCGTGATCACATCCGAGACTCCGACCAAACTTCGGTACATCAAAATATATAAACTCATAATGAAACTGTCATCGTAACGTTAAGCGTGCGGACCCTACGGGTTCGAGAACAATGTAGACATGACCGAGACATGTCTCCGGTCAATAACCAATAGCGGAACCTGGATGCTCATATTGGCTCCCACATATTCTACGAAGATCTTTTATCGGCCAGACCGCATAACAACGTACTTTGTTCCCTTTGTCATCGGTATGTTACTTGCCCGAGATTCGATCGTCATGTCAATCACATCATTCTCCTAATGATGTGATCCCGTTAATCAAATGACAACACATGTCTATGGTTAGGAAACATAACCATCTTCGATTAACGAGCTAGTCAAGTAGAGGCATACTAGTGACGTTTAGTTTGTCTATGTATTCACACAAGTATTATGTTTCCGGATAATACAATTCTAGCATGAATAATAAACATTTATCATGATATAAGGAAATAAATAATAACTTTATTATTGCCTCTAGGGCATATTTCCTTCAGGGGCGCACCCCAACACGGCGCTCTTCCGCCATTATTTCTTCCCTCGGATCCAGATGGGAGGTGCCATCTCGGGGTGCGTCGCCTGGATCCCAAAATCCAAGGGAGTCTACCCGGACGGCGCCATGAAGGAGAGGTGGGAGGAATGGCGGGGCCGGTGGTGCTGGATCGAAGAGAAGGACCCGCCAGCGTTCTGCAGAGTTCGCCGGGCGCCGCCGGTTCGCGGAAACGGTTGGAGCGATGTCGACGCCGACGACGAAAAGCTGACGGTCGCCATCACCAGGATTCTCCGGCTTACCCAGGCTGGGCTCACCCTTGAGATGATTGGGGCGGACTTCATCCGTCGCCGGATCGCTCCTCTGCATAACAAGGGGAGGCCAGCCTGGCTCTTCACCAACCCCGCCGACATCATGCGGCTCCGCCCTGGCCTCAACCACAACTTTACAGTGATGGCTGTCACAGCCCCAGTTCTGGCCTTGCCGGTCTTGCATTAGACTCCATGCATCATGTCTAAATTTTTATGAAACTTTGAAATGGGGTGATGATAAATCCTAGCAGCAAATGAAATTCAACTAGGTTCAAACTTAAATCTTTTCAATGATCCCAAAATGCCCCTTTAGAAATGTTCATCATTTTTGAATTGGTCCAGCACCTCTGACAAAAATGGTGCACATTTTTCTAGATCAATTTGGATTTTTGAATTAAATCATAAAGTATTTTAATTTGGGCATTTAAATGCTATAACTATATTAAAATGCCCAAATAATTCTGGAAGTGGTTGAGGGTTGTTGGAAATAATTCTAACAGTGCCCACAATTTATTTCAGGAATATATAAAATGATTTAATATTTTTTACTAAATCAAAACAGAGCAAATAAATAGAAAAACATAATTAAAGAGGAGAGAATGGCCAGAGGCCACTTACCTGGACTGGGCCGGCCCATCTGGCCGTGCCAGTCATCACCTACCTCTGCCAGTAGGCAGAGGAGGGAGACAGCGCACGCACGCGCGAGGCGCCACACCTCCTCCCTGCTCGCCTGCCTCACCGGACGCCTCGAAGCCCCTCCTCGACGCCACGCGACCCTGGACCCTCTCTCACTCTCCCTTGAGCTCTCTCCTCTCCCCTGGTGCTCCCTCTCCCATTTGCCCGAGCGCGCCCGTCCCCGCCGCTCGCCACCGCCGCAGCCACGGCCATCCCCTAGCCCAACCACCGCGACCAATAGCTCTGCAAGGATGCGAAGCATCTCCTCGACGAGCCACGCAAGCCGGGTTTCACAGCAACACCGCCATCAGTGCCTTCTTCAACCTCGGGACTGCCGGCCATCTCCGTCAAATTCGTCGGCTACGGACCGTCCCCGACCTCGCCGAGCGTTCCATCGTCATCGCTGTGAGCCCCTGACCACTTACCCCCTTCTCCCCTTGACGAATTCATGCCGCAGCCATCGATCCCCGCCGTGCCAGAAGCTCACCGCCGCCCGGCCTTGTCGCCGCCGTGGCTTGAGCTCGAACGAGTCGCACCCGTGCACCTCACCGAGCTCCTGGCGACCCCGGGAGGCTGCGCAGCGTTTTACTTCGCTCGCCCGTGCTCCGCAACGCCGTTTCCGCCGAGGTCTGAACTCCGTCCGCCGCAGCCGAGCTCGCCGGCATCAACTCCGACCACCCCAGCTCGCCCCGCGTGCTCCAGAAGATGCGCCGCACCTCCAACTCGCCGTAGCCGCAAACCACGCGTGAAACGGTGCTCCGTACCGCTGTCCCGAGCAACTCCGGCGAGTTCCGGCCGTTGCTGTGGTCGCCGGCATCAACCGCTGACGTGGCAGATTATATTAGTATTAATTATGTTATTAGTCTAACCCATTGACACTGACAGCTGAGCCCCACCATCTAATTAAACATAGTTTACTTTCTGTTTAAGTTTAACTAACCACGGTGGGCCCACGCGTCAGCTTTGACCATGCTGACGAGGCAGTTGACTGGGCCCACACGTCAGTGACCCTAACCAGCATTGGTTCACTGACTAGTGGACCCCACTGGTCAGGTTTGACCCGGGGCAGCCCTGTTGACCTGCTGAGGTCAGCATGACATAATGCTGATGCAATAATGTAATTTTTGGATTTATTTCTATTCAGGAAATTCTAGAAAATTGCTTAAACTTCTAAAAATCATAGTAATTCAACCGTAACTCCAAATCAAACAAATTATATATGAAAAATTATCAGAAAAATTCAAGGAATCAATCTGTACCATTTTCATGCATGTTTGAGCAAGTTAACCTCACTGTTTAGGATGAAACATGATTAGGGCAAATTTCATAATAGGTTTGGAGTTGGAATTTGATGTAGTTTTGAATTCCACTTCAATTAAAATGACTTTCTGTTGCATTAGCCCAAATCACAGCATATTGCCATGTCATGATCATGCATCATATTGTTGCATTGCATTGATTGTATTCTTTCTGTGTTTGCCGGTGGTTGTTCCCCCGATAGACGTGGTTCCGACGATTGATCGATGACACCGATGAAGAACTATATTATCCTCAGAAGTGCCAGGCAAGCAAAACCCCTTGTTCATTCCGATACAATCCTACTCTCTCGCTCCTGCTCTCTTTTACTGCATTAGGACAACAACGATTCAACTGTTACATGCTGCGATAGCTGAACCCCTTCTCCTCTGCATGACCTGTCATTGCCACAGTAAATAGATGAAACCCACTAGCATGAGTAGGAGTTGTTTGAGCCCTGATGTGCCTACTCATTCATGCTTGTTTATCATGCCTGCTATTGCTTAGAGTTGAGTCAGGTCTGATTCATCGGAGATGAATTGGAATGTGGTGAACATGTCCTACTATTGAGAGCTAAGTGTGTGAACATGATTTGGTAAAGGTAGCGGTGAGAGGCCATGTAGGAGTACATGGTGGGTTGTCTCATTGCAGCCGTCCTCAGGAACTGAGTTCTATGTTTGTGGTCCATGAATAGTTACTACCACACATTGGGTTCCGGTAACTCGGCCCCTCTCGGCTTATTAGCCAACTCGATCTCTGTCTAGGAGTTGCAAGTAGTTTCTGGTGTTTGTAGGTAGTGTTAGTAGTCTACCAAGTGGCACCCGGTACAGGTGGGCTTGGGACAAACTAGGCACAGTGGCACGGTGTACCAAGTGGCACCCGGATGGTGGGCTTGGGAACCCTGCACACATCATTCGGGGCCGTGAGCGACACCCCGGCCGGATCTCCTTGCGGATGGAACCCGAATAGGCGATAAACCTAGACGAGAGACTTGTGTGGTTAGTCAGGTCGTGGCCGACTCCCTCGCCCGGCTTCCGCTTGAAGGTTGCCAAGGTACATGACGTGTATAGGGCGATAAGTGACGAGAGCGTGTGTGAAGAAGTACACCCCTGCAGGGTTATCATTATCTATTCGAATAGCTAGATTCCTCGGATATGGAAACTTGGACCCCTTGCATAGTTCATAGACAAGTGAAAGTGGATACTCAAAAACTCGCAAGATAAGCGTGAGTGCTATGGATGGCGTTCTCGCAGGGAGACGGGAGCGGATCCATAGTGGTGTATTGGTATGGTGAATTTGTGGACTCGTGTGTGCCACCTCAAAAGAGTTTCTTGCGGTCGTAGTTCAGGATAGCCACCGAGTCAAAGCTGGCTTGCTGCAGTTAAACTCCACCACCCCTTTGTTGATACCGATGCATATGTAGATAGTTCTGATGTAAGTCTTGCTGGGTACATTTGTACTCACGTTTGCCTATTTTATGTTTTGTAGAGAGACTTCAGTCTCGCTAGTAGTTCCGCGTGGACTTCGACGTTTAGCTCGTTACCTCAGCTACGATCTTGTACCCTTGGGAGGGTCTTGTAGATAGGCAGGCTTCTTAGCCTTTTTCATTTATAGAAGTCTGTACTCAGACATGTTAAGCTTCCACATGTGCTTTGACTTGTATGCTCTGAATGTTGGGTCATGAGACCCATGTTTGTAATATCTCGCTCCTCGCAGCCTAATGAATAATTACTCTGAGTCGTAGGGTCTTGTTGTGATGCCATGTTGTATTGCACATATTGAGCATATTGTGTGTATGATTGAAATGCTTGGTATGTGTGGGATCTGACAACCTAGTTGTTTATCTTTGGTAGCCTCTCTTATGGGGAAATGTAGTCTTGTGCTCCCATGAGCCTTAGTAGTCCGCTACAGCCCGGTTCACCGGAGTCCTGCTAGCCCAGCACTACTGCTCCAGAACACTTGACTGGACGGCATGTGATTCACTTTGTTCATGTGTCTGTTCCTTTGGGGAAATGTCACGCGGTGACATCCGGAGTCCTGCCTAGCCTGCTACAGCCCGGATTCCCGGAGTCCTGTTAGCCCAGTGCTACAGCCCGGATTCACACGCTGCTGACTGACATGCTCAATGTTGATTCATGTATGCCTGTCCCCGTAAGTTAGTGCCACTTTGGGTTCACGACTATTCATGCCGGCCCGGGTTCTCTGTCATATGGATGCTAGCGACAGTATCATATACGTGAGCCAAAAGGCGCAAACGATCCCGGGCCATGGTAAGGCGACACCCGTGGGAATACCATGCGTGAGGCCGCAAAGTGATATGAGGTGTTACAGGCTAGATCGATGTGACTTAGAATCGGGGTCCTGACAGCTTTGGTATCAGAGCCTGACTGCCTGTAGGATTACCAAGCCAAGCTGGTCGAAGTCGTGTCTAGAAATGCTTTAGTTATATAAGGGAATTGATTGTGGATGGGAACGTAAGGCTCTTTTTACTCCTTATCCTCATGACCTTCTGATCTGAGTCATCCTATCTTTTCTACGGGGTTAAGAACTAGGCTTCTCTTCTATCTCTCAGGATGACGAGTTACTATGCTAGAGTCTTACAGGAATGATGGATTCTAGTCTCAGCTCAGTTCCTAGTTTCTCCTGTGTTAGCAGTTGGTCTCGGAACCTTGCTATTGTGTTGCTGAGTGGTTATGCCACCATTTTGCAGGATGTCTCAAATCTTTTTGAGCATTACAGCCGTTATGCTGTCCGAGTCACCCCAGGTCTCTAAATAGTCTGATGCATTTGCAAACCCATTCTTTTTGTTCTCGACGTTCCCTTGGGCCAGATTAAGCACACCAATCGGTCTGTTGAGGTATTCCGTTGCCTCGACGTATATGTTGGAGATATTATTATGGCCCTAGATGTCTTAGAGAATCAACCAGTAATCTAGCAATGTTTTATATTCCTAGTGTGATGAATCTGGCCATTATTCTCGAAAGCATCCCGTGATGCCATTTAGTAGTAGGTATTCTACTCCTGGGTTCTTGACCCAAGATTCACTCTACCTACCTCGTGTTGATAGTGTTGATCGTACCTTTAGGATATTAGTAACCTTTGTGATAGTCTTCAAGGTCCGTGGTATTTCCTTCTTCCAAATACCATGAACTGCTTATGGTAGAAGTTCTTTTAAACCAAAAGTTCACAACCAGTGTGCTCTTGATGAGTTCTCCATTCTACATTCTGAATCTACCAGTTCTACCTTTCTGCATGGGTTATCCGGAAGAAATGTTGACCTTTGCTCGACATACTAATCTATGCATCCACAACTCAGAAAGATATATGTTCCTTTGAGTTGCCCCTCTCTCTAGTTGTATCCTAATCTCCATCTATCATTTGATAGTAAAGAGCATGTCATGCACTCATGCTCATCAATATCTCATATTCTTGTGGTCTGTCAAGCCATTCTATTCTGGAATGACAAGGAGAAACAAACTCCAGTACCTTGTCCACTTCGAGGATTGGGTCAAAGTAGTTGTATTCCGCAGATCAAATTGCCAATCCAGCCTTTGATCTGTTCTACCCTCGAGTATTACCATATTTTGTCAAGAATATCATAGGAATTACACCATCTCTTATAAATTCTTATTGCAGTGATACTTCTCGCCATCATCATTCGCTCCTTGGTTCCATGTTGTTGCAACCGAAATACCGACAAGTGTACTGTGATGTGCGAAATCAATACTCCTAGCAACGCCGTTGCTTGGTAGTTAATGGACAATACTCTCATTCTTAGCGTGCTGGTTATTGAATCATCAACCTAAGATTGATCGTGCTACCTAGTCCTTATTTCTGGTGCACTCTTTGGTCAATGACTTAGAATTTTGTCAAAGCCTTGCTATGTTGATCATATCGTCTTGCCCTGAAAAGCAAGATTGTTCTCGAGCTTAATAACATATCGGTGGGTTGTGATTTTCCAAATATCTTCTTGGAAGTATCACCAGGTTGTCACCTGATTGCTATGTTGAGTTCGTGATCAAGTTGGTTTCTTATAGCCACCCTTTTCTCCAAGAATCTGTGTTGGATACCCCTGAGCTAGTTGGTTAAGCTTAACAACAACTTGGAGAGTTGGGAGATAAAAGCTTGTCCTACCACGCTCATCCCTAAGGGATATCTGGTATCCATGTTGAAGATAATATCTTCATCGATTGATCCACGTGATCAATTGTTGGTGCTATTGTCTTATCAATCCTTTGATTTGAGTGTGGGCTATCGTCAAATCAAATTAGAACCAACGATGTTCGTAATGTTGTCTTACTCGTGGTTGATCCCTCGAGCATACACCATTACATCTTTTGGTCTGACCAATGCTATCACTGTGTTCACATGATGGTGGAAGTCCAGTGATATGGAAATTCCGATGATTTGTTGTTGAGCCCATCAGCAACATTTTGTCTTCCCCATGATTCATGTTGAACATCAACCTAGTATTGGAAACTTTGTAAGCAATGCCTTCGTGTTTCGTTCATGAAGCTTATGCTTGGATGGAAGAAGTGACTTCCTCAAATTCATGTGCATTAGGAGCAAGTTGCCGCCATAAGTTCGAGAAAGCTTGTTTTTGCTCCCTCTAGAATCATCCCAAGTTAGTCATGCCTATGTGCGAAGTACTCTATGGTATGATAGGTTGGCCGCCTCCATTTTGTATGTGTTCCTAGCACACCAAGCCACTGATTGATTTGTTCAAGGAGAAGAAGTTCCTTCTTAAGAGCTAATGATGACTTATGGAAGGACTTTGTTATCCTTGATGATGGTTCCCCACCTGAACTCGGTAGTGTTTTATTATAAGACTACTATGTGGTCATGCTTGTCTGGGACAACATGTTCACATGTGTTAGCAGAACCAGCTCATGTTTTGGAGCTTACTACCATAGTCCATTCCCGAGAATCTCGCAACGCCATCTCGTCGATTTGTGTTGCAAACTTTCATTTTCTTCTAGACTCGATGGGTCTGGAATATCCTGTTACCAACCAGATCTGAATCTCAGGCACATATGATGGTTGGAACTTTTCCAGGATCTATGATGTACGTCCCGACAAGGTTGATGTTCTGGCCGATGCACCTAGCCGGAAGATCTGTCATTGTAGTATCTTTGACCATCTTTCCATGAGGATTTCGTGCGACTTATTATAGAAGTTATTCCTTAGAGATCCTTGTGCTCTCAGTTTCTTTGATGATTCTATAACCATTGAAACGTTGGAAACACTCTCGACTGTTGAGTTCTTCCCCAGTTACCAGAATCATTCCCAACATTTGCATTTTGTTCCTAGCTTGCACCTCAGTAGTTGTTGTTCAGGATCATCTTAAAAATTGGACTTACCATGGGTCCCATCCTCCGCTGATAACCAAGATCATCCATTACGTTGTCTTCAACAAGGTAGTCCACATCATCCATCCTAGCCGGAGTATGTCATTCTTTCGAACTCCTTCAAATGATCGATTGTGATTGACTTAGGCTAGCATAAAGAGTTTCAATGATCATTATACCAAAAGTAATTCTTTTTGCCACTTAAGGGAATAATTCCACAAGTCACCTTTCCTGAGGTTCCCCATTATGGAATCATGGCAATTACCTCCTCGCTACTTTGAAACCATGCACCATCCTACTCCAGCGTGGAATTGTTGCCTACCAATTTGAACCCTTGTCATCTATTACCTCCCATCTCTCTCGATATGTGTTTTGTGTCTCAGCTCCAGAGATGTTTCTATGTCTCATTCCATGAGTTGATCTTGTGATCATTAAGATGATCCTAAGTTGCTCGAACCTCAGGAAGGTCGATTCTTCTTAAACTCTCCCTTTCTACTCGTTGTCATGTTGGATGTAGTTCTCAAAGCAAGACGTCAAGATCAAGGTGATGCAATGAATCAACATCCTCGAGAAGACATCCGGACCGTGAAGATTATGTTAGTTTGCGTTCCCCCTTCATCTTGCCCTACGCTTGAATCTCGGGACGAGATTCTTGTTTAGTGGGGGTGAGCTGTCACAGCCCCAGTTCTGGCCTTGCATGTCTTGCATTAGCCTCCATGCCTCATGTCTAAATTTTTAAGAAACTTTGAAATGGGGGGATGATAAACCCTAGCAGGAAATGAAATTCAACTAGGTTCAAACTTAAATCTTTTCAATGATCCCAAAATGCCCCTTTAGAAATGTTCATCATTTTTGAATTGGTCCAGCACCTCTGACAAAAATGGTGCACATTTTTCTAGATCAATTTGGATTTTTGAATTAAATCATAAAGTATTTGAATTTGGGCATTTAAATGCTATAACTATATTAAAATGCCCAAATAATTCTGGAAGTGGTTGAGGGTTGTTGGAAATAATTCTAATAGTGCCCACAATTTATTTCAGGAATATATAAAATGATTTAGTATTTTTACTAAATCAAAACAGAGCAAATAAATAGAAAAACAAAATTAAAAGGGAGAGAGAGAATGGCCAGAGGCCACTTACCTGGACTGGGCCGGCCCATCTGGCCGTGCCAGTCATCACCTACCTCTGCCAGTAGGCAGAGGAGGGAGACAGCGCACGCACGCGCGAGGCGCCACGCCTCCTCCCTGCTCGCCTGCCTCACCGGACGCCTCGAAGCCCCTCCTCGACGCTACGCGACCCTAGAGCCTCTCTCACTCTCCCTCGAGCTCTCTCCTCTCCCCTAGTGCTCCCTCTCCCGTTTGCCCGAGCGCGCCCGTCGCTGCCGCTCGCCACCGCCACAGCCACGGCCATCCCCTAGCCCAACCACCGCGACCAATAGCTCTGCAAGGACACGAAGAATCTCCTCGATGAGCCACGCAAGCCGGGTTTCACCGCAACACCGCCATCGATGCCTTCTTCAACCTCGGGACCGCCGGCCATCTCTGTCAAATTCGTCGGCTCCGGACCGTCCTTGACCTCGCCGAGTGTTCCACCGTCATCGCTGTGAGCCCCTGACCACTTACCCCCTGCTCCCCTTGACGAATTCATGCCGCAGCCATCGATCCCCGCCGTGCCAGAAGCTCACCGCCGCCCGGCCTTGCCGCCGCCGTGGCTTGAGCTTGAACGAGTCGCGCCCGTGCACCTCACCGAGCTCCTGGCGACCCCGGGAGGCTGCGCAACATTTTACTTCGCTCGCCCGTGCTCCGCAACGCCGTTTCCGCCGAGGTCTGAACTCCGTCCGCCGCAGCCGAGCTCGCCGGCATCAACTCCGACCACCCCAGCTCGCCCCGCGTGCTCCAGAAGATGCGCTGCACCTCCAACTCGCCGTAGCCGCAAACCACGCGTGAAACGGTGCTCCGTACCGCTGTCCCGAGCAACTCCGGCGAGTTCCGGCCGTTGCTGTGGTCGCCGGCGTCAACCGCTGACATGGCAGATTATATTAGTATTAATTATGTTATTAGTCTAACCCTATGACACTGACAGCTGAGCCCCACCGTCTAATTAAACATAGTTTACTTTCTGTTTAAGTTTAACTAACCACGGTGGGCCCACGTGTCAGCTTTGACCATGCTGACGAGGCAGTTGACTGGGCCCACACGTCAGCGACCCTAACCAGCATTGGTTCACAGACTAGTGGACCCCACTGGTCAGGTTTGACCCGGGGCAGCCCTGTTGACCTGCTGAGGTCAGCATGACATAATGCTGATGCAATAATGTAATTTCTGGATTTATTTCTATTCAGGAAATTCCAGAAAATTGCTTAAACTTCTAAAAATCATAGTAATTCAACTGTAACTCCAAATCAAACAAATTATATATGAAAAATTATCAGAAAAATTCAAGGAATCGATCTGTACCATTTTCATGCATGTTTGAGCAAGTTAACCTCAATGTTTAGGATGAAACATGATTAGGGCAAATTTCATAATAGGTTTGGAGTTGGAATTTGATGTAGTTTTGAATTCCACTTCAATTAAAATGACTTTCTATTGCATTAGCCCAAATCACAACATATTTCCATGTCATGATCATGCATCATATTGTTGCATTGCATTGATTGTATTCTTTCTATGTTTGCCGGTGGTTGTTCCCCCCGATAGACGTGGTTCTGACGATTGATCGATGACACCGATGAAGAACTATATTATCCTCAGAAGTGCCAGGCAAGCAAAACCCCTTGTTTATTATGATACAATCCCACTCTCTCGCTCCTGCTCTCTTTTACTGCATTAGGACAACAACGATTCAACTGTTACGTGTTGCGGTAGCTGAACCCCTTCTCCTTTGCATGACCTGTCATTGCCACAGTAAATAGATGAAACCCACTAGCATGAGTAGGAGTTGTTTGAGCCCTGATGTGCCTACTCATTCATGCTTGTTTGTCATGCCTGCTATTGCTTAGAGTTGAGTCAGGTCTGATTCATCGGGGATGAATTGGAATGTGGTGAACATGTCCTACTGTTGAGAGCTAAGTGTGTGAACACGATTTGGTAAAGGTAGCGGTGAGAGGCCATGTAGGAGTACATGGTGGGTTGTCTCATTGCAGCCGTCCTCAGGAACTGAGTTCTAGGTTTGTGGTCCATGAACAGTTACTACCACACATTGGGTTCCGGTAACTCGGCCCCTCTCGGCTTATTAACCAACTCGATCTCTGTCAGGAGTTGCAACTAGTTTCTGGTGTTTGTAGGTAGTGTTAGTAGTCTACCAAGTGGCACCCGGTATGGGTGGGCTTGGGACAGACTAGGCACAGTGGCACAGTGTACCAAGTGGCACCCGGATGGTGGGCTTGGGAACCTTGCACACATCGTTTGGGGCCGTGAGCGACACCCCGGTCGGATCTCCTTGCAGATGGAACCCGAATAGGCGATAAACCTGGACGAGAGACTTGTGTGGTTAGTCAGGTCGTGGCCGACTCCCTCGCCCGGCTTCCGCTTGAAGGTTGCCGAGGTACATGACGTGTATAGGGCGATAAGTGGCGAGAGCGTGTGTGAAGAAGTACACCCCTGCAGGGTTATCATTATCTATTCGAATAGCCGGATTCCTCGAATATGGAAACTTGGACCCCTTGCATAGTTCATAGACAAGTGAAAGTGGATACTCAAAAACTCGCAAGATAAGCGAGAGTGCTACGGATGGCATTCTCGGAGGGAGACGAGAGCGGATCCATAGTGGTGTATTGGTATGGTGAATTTGTGGACTCGTGTGTGCCACCTCAAAAGAGTTACTTGCAGTCGTAGTTCAGGATAGCCACCGAGTCAAAGCTGGCTTGCTGTAGTTAAACTCCACCACCCCTTTGTTGATACCGATGCATATGTAGATAGTTCTGATGTAAGTCTTGCTGGGTATATTTGTACTCACGTTTGCCTATTTTATGTTTTGTAGAGAGACTTCAGTCTCGCTAGTAGTTCCGCGTGGACTTCGACGTTTAGCTCGTTACCTCAGCTACGATCTTGTACCCTTGGGAGGGTCTTGTAGATAGTCAGGCTTCTCAGCCTTTTTCATTTGTAGAAGTCTGTACTCAGACATGTTAAGCTTCCGCATGTGCTTTGACTTGTATGCTCTGAATGTTGGGTCATGAGACCCATGTTTGTAATATCTCGCTCCTCGGAGCCTAATGAATAATTACTCTGAGTCGTAGGGTCTTGTTGTGATGCCATGTTGTATTGCACATATTGAGCATATTGTGTGTATGATTGAAATGCTTGGTATGTGTGGGATCCGACAACCTAGTTGTTTATCCTTGGTAGCCTCTCTTATGCGGAAATGTAGTCTTGTGCTCCCATGAGCCTTAGTAGTCCGCTACAGCCTGGTTCACCGGAGTCCTGCTAGCCCAGCACTACTGCTCCGGAACACTTGACTGGCCGGCATGTGATTCACTTCGTTCCTGTGTCTGTTCCTTCGGGGAAATGTCACACGGTGACATCCGGAGTCCTGCCTAGCCTGCTACAGCCCGGGTTCCCGGAGTCCTGTTAGCCCAGTGCTACAGCCCGGATTCACACGCTGCTAACTGACATGCTCGATGTTGATTCATGTATGCCTGTCCCCGTAAGTTAGTGCCACTTTGGGTTCACGACTATTCATGTCGGCCCGGGTTCTCTGTCATATGGATGCTAGCGACACTATCATATACGTGAGCCAAAAGGCGCAAACGGTCCCAGGCCATGGTAAGGCGACACCCGTGGGAATACCGTGCGTGAGGCCGCAAAGTGATATGAGGTGTTACAGGCTAGATCGATGTGACTTAGAATCGGGGTCCTGACAATGGCGCACGCCCATTTCTGCCGGCGGATCTTCTAGCTTGATGTGGGCCGCGACGGCTAGGTCGAGCAGACCGGCAAGGTTGCGAGGGCCGCCGCGAAGGCCGGCAAGGTCCACAAGGGGCCTCTGTTCAAGCTGCCAATGGGGGTGGTCCCATTGTGCAACAGCTCGCATCGGTCCGAGATCATCGCCATGATGCCGGACTGCAACGCGCACGGCCCCATCCCGAGCTGGAAGGAGCCGGAGGACACTGAAGTGCAGCAGTTCTTCGACACCCTGCACGAGGTGTATGTCAACACCGACGCCGAGCGGCTGCTTGTCCAGGACACTTCCCAGGCGGAGCTGAACTACATCGCCACCAAGGCGAGGGAGGCGCAGCTTGCCAGGGAGGCCGGCAACGCCGGTGGAGTGGAGGACAAGGCCGCGACGGCCGCGGAGGAGGAGGATCTCGCCCGGTGGGCGATGGCCGTCGGGGGAGTCAGCAGTGTGTGCGCTGAGGCTCTTTTGGTTGAAGACGTGACCGGCGGGTCATCGGAGGAGGAGGCCGAGGCCGCAGAGCCGACGCAACCTACAAGGAGGGGGCGAGTCCTGCGGCGGGCTTGTTCTGGCGAGCCGGTCCGGCCCGGCAGGGCTGCGCGGTCACAGCTGACCTTGGAGGAGCCCGGGCGCCAGACGAGGGCCGCGGCGGCAAAGAAGCCGGCGAAGGCCGCGGTGAAGAAGAAGACAGCCGCCCCTTCTTCATCCGCGCATGCCCAGACCCCACCCCCTTCCCCTCCTCCGGTGAATGTTGATATGGAGGTTACTTTTGATTACGGATCCCTCAACCCGAGGATAAAGAGGAAGACAGCAGAGGAGGAGGCGGACGATGAGTAAGTATCTGGTTCCTTTTCGTTATCTCCGCCTCCTTAATTTGCATTGCTTGTCTTGACTTGTTTTCATCTTTGCAGGGACGGGGAGACGCTGGCCCAGAGAGCGAAGAGGGCCATGGTCTCAGCGGGTGGCCAGCCCTCAGCTAGTACTTCGGGGGCGCCATTGGTGGTGTTGAGCAACCCGGACAGCAGCCCCCGGCAGAGCCCCAGCGTAAGTTCATCACTCTACTCCCGTCGACATGTGTCAGGGGCACGACACCTTGGCCCTGACCTTGTCAGGTACGCAGGAGGAGAGCAGCAGCAGGAGGAGCCACAGAGGACTACTCCCAACATGCCGCCCTCATCGACCACGCCGCCCCGGGGGGAGTCCCCGGCAAGGGCGCCAGGCACCGGGCCCACGCACGTGGAGGAGGAGGAGGAGGAGAACTTGGGCGACGGCGGCTTTGCCTCGACGCCAAATGTTGGCGGGGAGGGGGCTTCCGTTTCCCAGCCGGGTACTGGCACAGGTAAGCCGTTTGCCCTTCGTCCCCGCTTCCCCCCTTTCTTCTTCTTTTGCTCCTGGTCTTGGCCTTACCTCACCCCCTTCTTCGATGCCCAGATCTGTTCCCGGTGAGCCCAGAGGACGTGGACGTTGTCATTGAGGGCGTCGCCAAGGCCACCGAGGCGAACGCCACCGAGGAGGCCGCCAAAGACGCTGCCGAGGACGTCGTTGAGGGGCCCACCAGGGAGGCCGACAAGGCTGCCGCTGAGGAGGCCGGCAAGGGGCCTGCCGGGGAAGAGGAGGAGGAGGCTGGTGACCAGGCTTCCTCCTCTGCTGCTTCTGGCTTCGACAAGTACCTGAGGGTGAGTGATGATTTGTTCGTCCACCTTCCAGGCGCGTAGAGCACCAGGACACCCGTTGAGGGAGAGGTGTTCAATGATGAGGTGCTTGCCGCTGCCGGGCTTGAAGTCGTCGACGAGCCGATCGTTGGCGGTGACGGCTCGCAGGAAGAGCGGCTCCTCCACGCCATGGGTGCCAGCTTCCGGAAGCTCCAGGCGCTCCATCGCGCTTGCCTGGACAAGGCTAAGTCCAGGATGGCGGTGGTGGAGAAGGCGGAGACGGACCTCCAGGAGCGCGTTGCCGAGGCGCAGGACTGGTTCTGCGAGACCCACAAGGACCTCAAGGTGGCCCAGGGTGAGCAGGCCAGGCGCGACGTGGAGCTCACCATGAAGCTCGCCGACATTGAGAAAGCTCAAGAGGCGGCGAAGAATTTGGCCGAGGCCGTCGAAGCCGCTCGGACCCAGCGCGAGGCCGCGCTGAACTCCCAGGAGGAGGACATTGCTGTGTGCGAGGAGAAGCTTGCCGCCATGCTCCGCGGCAAGGATGCAGAGGTGGAGAAGCTTCTCTTGCAGCGGACCAGTGAGCTAGAGCAGAGGCACAAGGAAGCACTCAATGCCCAGGCCCAGGTTCATGCCGGCAAGGTGGAGGAGCTGGAGGTAGAGCGCGACAGGCTGAAGGAGCAGGCCCTGAAGCTGTCCCAGAAGCAGGACATGCTCAACAGTGCCCTGACAGAGGCACAGGGCGCAGTCGTCCGCAAGGCTGGGGAGCTCTCCGAGGCCAACAACTCCATCAAAGACCTCAAGCTGAAGCTGGAGGGTCTCGAGAAGGTGTTGTCGTAGGCCGCAACTCGAGAGGGGACCCTGGCCAAGGAGCTGGAGGCCGAGAAGCTGTTGCGGAAGAACGAGGGCCTCAACTTCGCGGACCACGTGGAGGATGAGAACCGTTGACTTGATGCCTTGCCACTGTCGCCAACCAGGCCGCCACGCAGCTGGCCACCATGGGGATGCCGGACGTGAGGTACGTCCCGGAGCGGGGCGTGAGCGCTAATTGCAGCCTGACCATGTTCTTCGAGAAGGTCGTCGGTGCTCTGGAGCGGCTCCACGCCAACCGGGCGGCCTCACTGGCCGACGTGTCCCGGAGGTTTTTCCAGGGTGCCATGACCAAGGTTCTCGACAAGATGGAACACTGGTACCCCGACCTCGACTTCGACGCCGCGTAGGAGAGCTTGCCGAGGGAACCGACCTTGCACCGCTCAGGGAGTGCATCGAGCCCATCATCAGCCGAGTCGGCGAAATTCAGAGGGTGGAGGGCCAGCGCCGGGATTAGGCATCCCGTTCTTTTTTATCTCCGCTGCAGGTTCACAACCAAGACAATTGCTATCTCTAGTTAGAACCGCAGCAACAATTTGATGTAACATAACTCTGCAGCACTTTTTAGTATCATGCATGTTATTTCCCTATTTGATTTTTCCTTGTATGTCCACCCTACACAACTAGGTAGGCTTGCCGGCGCGTAAACCCAGGGCGGCGTCGTGGGGACGGATCCCCATTGGCCTGTCGGGTGTGCTTGCTGCCGGGCAAACCACCTTACCGCCCTTAGCGCGGCCGTCCAAACTATCGAGTTTGACTCGAGTCAGAGTCAGGAGCGTTGCCAGGTGCGGAAGGCTACCCCACCACTCTCGACGCGGCAGCTTTGAGCTGTTGAGCGGACTCGAAACAGAACAAAGGCGTTGCCAATCGCGGGGGGACCCTTTGCGTGCAGGTTTCCCATACATAGGCCAGATCTCCGAGGATGATAACCTTAAGTGTAAGAGGAAATAATCCAAGGCTCTGAATGACTTAGCTTTTCTGTCACCGAGACGGCGTCGTTCCTCCAGCCTTCTTCTTCTCAGAAATTGAAAGCGATGAAGAACCGCTAGGCTAACTTCCAGACCATATTCTCACAATTGCGCCCCCTACCTGGCGCGCCAAAAGATGTTGGTGTGGAACGACACCTATGGGATCACGAGGACCCCTACTATGGTTGCCGGGGCGCAGGGTTGCGAGGAAAGTAGGGCTAGTAGACAACACAAGGATCGTTTACCCAGGTTCGGGCCACGAGGATGCGTAAAACCCTAGTCCTGCTTTGGTGGGTGTATTTCTGAGAGTTCTTGAGCTCTCGAAGTAGCTGTGGTCAACGTGTGGTTCCAAAGAGCCGAATCCCTCTCCTTGTCGCCTCGGGCCTCCTTTTATAGGAAAAAGGGGTTGCCACAGTGGCACACAGGAGGTGGAAAAGTCTACAGTGGCACGAGGTTATCCCTCGTATTACAGGCCAAGGTGCATTTAATGCACCGCTTAGGTGTCCTCTTGCTTTATCGGGGACGGGGGTGAGGCCCGTCCTGTCCGTCGCTGCTTCTCCTCGCTTCGACACGCGCCTCGGCTAGGGATGCGTGCGGTGCAATGTAGGCAGGCAGGCAGCTGAGTTGGCGCGGTGGTGGAGCCTTCACGAAGATCTGCATGCCGCCACGCAGGCACTTGATGAGTTGGCCTGGGAGCAGCATGTTGCCACGCAGGTGCCCGCCCAGCTGGTTGGGCTGGTAGCTGTATGTGAACGGCGGTGGGAGCTTGGTTGACGTGGTCTTGGTGGTGGCCTTGCCGACGTCTTTGGCGAGGGCCTTGCCGGGTGGCCCGGCAAGGGGTCTCGCCATGGCGTGTTGTCGTCCCCGGCAAGGATCTTGCCGGGGGTCTGGTGGCCTTCCTTGGCAGGGATCTTGCCGAGGATCGTCGTCTTCTAATATGATCTTGAATATGTCTTCACAAAGATCCGTATGCCACCACAGGGGTGCCTTCCTGAGCCCTGGCCCATGCTGATGATGGTACTGGGGGCCGTGGGCTCAAGGGTGGCTTGCTCTGTTGGCGTGTGGCGAGCTGTCCCGGCAAGAGTCTTGCCGGGGCCGCTGAGGCCACCCGGCAAGGGTCTTGCCGGGGGAACCTGCTTCGTCCCTCTGCTCTTTGTGGTCTTGGCCTTGGCGTTGCTTTGATTGTCTTGGGCTTCGATCTTACCTTGGCTCACCTTCCTCGTTCTGCTTGGTGTGGCCGTGGGCACGACTCTGACTTCCCGTGCACAGGAAAAGAGGTACAAAGATGCGCCCCTATTGTACACCGACAGTGGGAGATATAGCCGCATCGTGGGTTTTACAGGCACACTAGTGCAGAACCGAGATATAGCACCGGTTCGTAAGGCCCTTTAGTGTCGGTTCTGTAACCAGCACTAAAGGGTGGGGACTAAAGGTCCCCCCCCCCTTTAGTACCGGTTCAGCACGAACCGCCACTAAAGGGCCACCACGTGGCAGGAGCCAGCGCCGGAGGCGGGGAGACCTTTAGTACTGGTTGGTAACACCAACCGGTACTAAAATGTTTGGGGGGTTTTGGGTTCATGATTTCTTTTTCCTTTAATTTTGTGTTTTCCATTTAATTTTTTTTCATTTGCTGGTATTTTACGATACTACATATTGTACATGTTATGCATATATATAAATAGAATTTCTCGTAGAACCGATCATATAAATAAATAAATATATATATATATATATATCATCAAATGTCTCGCACCACCATTCACACATACGTACACATGTATATATATACAATTTCTCCTACATGGAGGCATTACTGCGGTAGCGGGTAATAGTATTCTCCTTTGGGGTCTATGACCTGGTCGAGCAAAAATCCCTCTATTTTCTCTTGAATTGCTCGTACGCGATCCGTTGGTAGGAGCTTATCCCGCACCTCATTGAACTTTTAAGGAGATCAATATGCATGTATTAGTCGTTGTGTCATTAGATATCGATAATGATGTAAAAATTGTGAATAGTGTTCTGGTAAACGTACCCATAGCTGTCTAGCATCTTTGGTCTTTTCGGACGCCATCATGTGAACGTTCTCGCAAACGTAGTATGCACATAAATCAGTCCCCGACGCCTGCTTCATGGCCTTTACGAGAATAGAATTCAATCAGATAATAATTAATCAAGCATGATAATTAATGGTATTTAAACTAGAATTAAAGAGATGGTAGCTAGCTAGTACTACTTAATTACTTACCCTGGGTCGAAACCAATACAGATTTTGTTTCCATTCGCCTGGAACCGTTTTGATGAACTTTTGCCAAGCCCTGCCCACCGGCAAAGAAAATGAATAAATGAGTTATTAATTAGTTGATATCAGGAAATGACAAACTAAAGAGGCTGACATATAGTTCAATAATGATTAAAATTACCTGTTGACTATCCCCTTCAGGATTGAGTAGTCACTAGGTTTTTTAAGTAGTGAGTCCAGTACTTCAACTGTCGCTTCTTCAACTTGAATGACTAACAAGATCCAGTGGTAACTGCATGCGCATATGTTTGCATTTATAAATTAAGCGGGTATGTGCATAACACTCATCAACTACCCTAAACCCTATACACTTATTAACATCTAGCAAGTAAGCAAAAACAGAATTTGTAGTACAAGACAATGTGACTCATCGGAAGTTGTAAGGAAGTAGTATATCTCGATTGCTATTGAGGCGCTTCAAGAACTCTAGCATGTTGTTCTCTACTTGTTGTCAATACCATGCATATGTCCATGTCACTACTAGGAAAATGCTTATACACAGTAGCATAGTAGTAGCACTTGAAAATAGTAAACGCTGCTGTTATTTAGCAGTAGCGCTTTCCTGGCAAGTGCTAATAGTAACTCTATAGTAGTAGCACTGTAAAGCAGAAACGTGCTACTACTATGTGGGACCAGACGAGGCCACCGACGGTCGCCGGAGTTGTAGCGGTGTACAGAAAAAAGCGCTACTACTAATAGTTTAGTAGCAGCGCTTGGTTTTACTGCGCCGCTACTGCTAGTGGGCCCCACTTAGTAGTAGCGCCTTTCCTGGAGAGCGCTACTACTAAGTCCAATAGCAGCAGCGCTACTGCTAGTTGCGGCTGGTGCCACCTTTTCCACCCTCTCCCCCTCCTCTCCCCCACTTTGCCCTCTCTCCCCCTCCTTTCCCCTCTTCCCTCTCCACTCTCCACCATTGTTGCTCTTCTTCTCTCTTCCTCGTACCTCTCTTCTCTCCTCATTAATGGCACCCTCCTCCATAAATGGCCTCTCTCTTTCTCCTACACCTCTCTTCTCTCCCCCATTAATGCCCCCATCCACCATAACCCCTCTCCATTAGTTAGCTAGCTAGATTCACCTCTCCTCCCCAACAACTAGATCTAGCTAGCTATTTAGCCAACCACACGTGCTCTCTCGATCGTTCTCTCTCATCATCTAATTAACCGCGTGCTCTTGGTCTCTCTGGGGAGATATATAGGTGAGTAAAAAGTTGTTCATTTCAAGAATGGGAATATGTGTGTGAATGAGAATATGTGTGTTTGGGATTTGTGCTAGTGACATGCCCTCGAGTTGCTTATGTTTTGCCGAAATGTCGGTTTATTTCCGTTTCGGTGAATTTTGAGCAAACTCAATATGTCCTATTTTTAGGCAAGGTCATGCCAAAAATTTATATATATGACTTTGAAGCATGCATTATTTATTTTATAACCCTTTTGCTTGTTATACCGTGCAGACGGTCATGAAGGTGAGTGGATGGAAGGTGGAGCGGTACATGCAATCCACGGTGATGGACATGTATGCAAATAACCGGACTAGGATTATATGTCCGTGTGCAACATGCAAGGAAGAAGTCCTTTTTGTACCCTTTTGATCGTGGAACTTTGAAGGCGCACCTACTGATGAATGGTTTCATGGATGGCTATACTCAGTGGATAAATGAAGAAGAAGATGATGATGACGTCTACATCGCAGGGAATAACGACATGGGGCTAGACGAAGAGATGACCGATCGACAAGAAGACGATGGCGCCGGACATGTCGGCGGGGAAGAGTCCGGAAATGACGACGGCGGTGGAGAAGATTCCGGACACGACGAAGAAGAGTCCAGACATGGCGGAGAAGAGGCGGCGGTCACGCCGCAGTCTTCGACGCTACTAAGTGCAGTCATGCAGGACCCTCATGTTCGAGACCTCCTTCGCAAGAGTACGACTAGCGAGAGAGCTGCTTCTAGAGAGGAGGCCAAGCTGGTGCAACTTGAAGTAGACTCGACGACTCCATTGTATGACTTGCGATCCCGAGGTGACCCGCTTGAGTTTCACGCTCAAACTTCTAAAGACGAAGGCCAAAAACAAATGGACAGACAAAATCCTCAATGAGCATTTGAAGTTTCTACATAATAAAGTTCTTCCCGCGGGGAACCTGTGTCCTACTAGTGTCGAGGAGGCCAAGAAAATCGTTTGCCCTTTTGATTTTCCGCACATTAGGTACCATGCATGCATCATTTATCGGGGGGAGCACGCGGAAAAAACCAGCTGTCCAGTGTGCAATGCTTCTCGATACAAGAAGGCAGCAAAGAAATCTCCTAAGAAAGTTGTATGGTACTTTCCGATCACTCCCCGTCTGCAGCGGTATTTCGTAGATCCTAAGGAAGCAAAGCTCATGTGCTGGCATGCGGAGAGGAAGAAGCCCGAGGATGGAGATGATCATAGGCTGAGACACCTCGTAGATGGTAGCCAGTGGAGAGCATTCAACGTCGTATATGGATTTGCTACAGAAGATCCAAGGAGCATTGTGCTTGGTGCGAGTACCGATGGCATGAATCCATTTGGAAACCAGAACACCAACCACAACACATGACCCGTGTTTGTATGGATGTACAACCTCCCCCCATGGAAGTGCATGAAGACAAAGTACATACACATGGGCATGCTAATTCAAGGGCCAAAACAACCGAGAAATAGTATTAACCTGTATATGGGGCTTCTGCAAGAGGAGCTAGACACGTTATGGAAAACACTGGCATGGACATGGGACGCCAGCAAAGGAGAATATTTTCATATGAGAGCCACGCTGATGATGACGGTGCACGACTATCTCGGTTATGGGTACACCTTAGGCCAGGTGTGCCACGGATATTGCGGATGCATGAGGTGCATGGATGATACAATGTCTCAGCAGCTTACGTCAATGAAAGATGGTGGGTCCGGGAAAATCGTGTACATGGGGCATCGTAGATGGCTCAAGAAGGATGACCCGTGGAGAAAGTGTGGAGATCTATTCAATGGGTTGGATGAGCTTCGGGGACCTCCACGTAAGAGGAGCGGCACCAAAATCGCTGAGTTGTTGAGAAACTGGGAACAATGCCCCGCGCCGGGAAAGATCAAAAAGGTGCCCGAGCCGCTGCTGAAGGTATGGAAAACAAGATCTATTTTCTGGGACTTGGAGTACTGGCCCAATCACGACACGCCTCATTGCCTTGATCCAATGCATATCACGAAGAATTTCCTCGAGAGCTTGCTTGGCACAGTGATGAACATGCCGGAGAAGACCAAGGATGGGCCGAAGGAAAGGAAAGACTTGGAAGATTTAAAGATCAGGAAAGATCTCCACCGTAAAAAGTTGATGGAGGAGACGGAGGAGGGGGAAAGGGGCAGAAAAGTCAACAAGAAGGAGGAGAATTATTGACCCCTTCTTGCTTCACCTTAAGTGCGAAGGAGATCGATCAATTCATCAAGTGCCTTATGGGAATCAAAGTCAGTTTCGGTTACTGTGAGAAGATAAACAGATTTCTAGACCCCAAGAAGAAAAGGTTCAGTGGGGTGAAGTCTCATGACTGTCACATGATGATGACGCGGATACTCCCGGTTGCCATTAGAGGGATAATGGAGAAGCACGTCCCTGACACGCTTATTGGTCTCTGCAACTTCTTCGATGTTATATCTCGAAAGTCCATAAGTGTGAAGCAGCTCCGAAGGCTACAGGAAGAGATCGTTGTCATACTATGTGAGCTTGAGATGTACTTTCCGCCCGCATTCTTTGACGTCATGGTGCATCTGTGTGTCCACATCGTGGACGACATCATCGACCTCGGGCCGACATTCCTTCATAGCATGATGCCGTTCGAGAGGATGAATGGGGTCATCAAAGGATTTGTTTGTAACATGTCCCGTCCCGAAGGGAGCATCATCCAAGGGTATCTGACGCATGAGTGCGTCTCCTTTTGCCAAAACTATATAAGCGTCGGAGACCCTGTTGTTGGTTTGCCCGTCAAGAAGCACAATGGGAAGCTCGAAGGAGATGGTCGCAACAACGGCCGGAGGGAATTGCATGTGGACTACTCGGATCGACGGAACAACTTTGACAGGGCTAACTTAGTACAACACCTAGATGTGGTAGATGATTATGTGGCACAGCAAAAAGAAACCATCACAAAGAAGTGCCATCATAAGGGGATGCTCAAGACGGACGACGAAGTTACTGTAGAGCACAACGCCACTTTCTTGCACTGGTTTAAAAAATTAGTTTGCACGGATTGCTCATACACGCCTTAGCACATGGCCCCGTGCCAAAGCTCGCGACCTATCAGTACTACGATATCAACGGGTACACGTTCTACACGGAGGCCAAAGACATGGACAGTGATTACCTGAACTCTGGGGTGACAATTCAATGCGTGACCGACGCCAACGGCACAACTGAAAGATTCTACAGAAGGGTCGAAGAGATCTGGGAGCTTGACTATGCTAGAATGCACAATGCGACGATGTTCTGTGTCAGATGGGCCAAGGACGTCGTAAGAGAAAACAAGTATTTCACCACCATGTCTATACCCGACGCGAAGAGCACTCCCGTGAACGTTAACGTCATTGCCAAAAATGAGCCATGGATACACGCTAAGCATGTGACACAATGCTTCTTCATAACCGACCAGGCCAATCCCAGTCGTGTTGTCATGAGGAGATCCAAAAGGAGCATCGTCGGAATGGATGGAGTCGCCAACGAGGAAGACTACGACCAATACGGCAACCCGATGAGGGAAGATGACGATGACGATGAAGCATACATGAAAAGAAGAATCAATACTACATTACCTAAGAAAGAACATACTCCATGGCTCTGGAAAATTCACGAGGAGGGGCTCAATTACTCGGCAATGAACAAGAAAGGGAATAAGCTCAATGTGAAATGTCGTCGACGCAGCTGAGAAACATTATCGATCAAGTGATATGTTACCACCACATGCATGGTTCCGGTGATATTCGCGCAGTGGGGGAGAGGAGAGGGAGACGCCGTCGTCGGGAGAAAAATAAGAAAACAAAAACAAAAGGGAGAAAATAGTACAAAAGAAAAAGGAAAGTAAACAGAAAAGAAAAGTAAAATAATAAAAGAAAAGAAAACTAAAAACTAGAAAAGGAAAATAATAAAAAGAAAAGAATAAAAATTGGAACAGTTAGCAGTAGCGCTAGATTGTAAACCAGCGCTATAGCTAGCTATAGCGCTGGGTTCTAAAAAAGCGCTACTACTATGTGCCATTAGCAGTAGCGCTGCTTTATAACCCAGCGCTATAGCTAAGTTAGCTATAGCGCCGCTGGTTCACAATCCAGCGCTACTACTATTTTGAGTTAACCCGCGAGGGCTCAAATTTTGCCAAGTCCGCCAAGTCCCAATTCCCCTACTCTCCCCACCCTCTTCCCCCACTCTATCGCCGCCTCCCTGCCCGCCCTCACGCCGTCCGTCGCCCCTGGCCGCTGTCGACCTCGTCGTCGGCCGTCTCCCGAGCCCGCCCTCGACCTCACCGGCGTCTCCCCTGCCCGCCCTCGACCACAACGCCACCCCCGCCTCTCCCCTGCCCATGCGCCCTCGACCTCGCCGTGACTACCGTCCGCCGCCCTCCACCGCCGCCGCCCGAGCCTGAGCTCCCTCGCCGTAAGCCTCTCCTCTCCCTGCCCTCCTCTCCCTCTCCTCTCCCCTGCCCTCCTCTCTCTGTGTTTAGGGCTTTTAGGGCAAGTTAGCAAATTTAGCAAAAACAATTAGCAAAGTTAGAAAAGTTATCTACTTTTCTTAGCAAATTAGGGCAGTAGCTGATTAGCGAATAGGTATAAAAACAGTAGCAATAGCAAAGTTTAGAAAAACAGTAGCAAAAAATTAGGTATAAAAACAGTAGCAAATAAAAAAATAGTAGAAAATTAAAAAAAAATAGTAGCAAAGTTAGCAAAATTTTGAGCAAGTTAGCAAAAACAGTAGAGAGAGAGAGAGAGATAGCAAGTTTGTAGCTATTTTTGTCATTTTTGTGCATTTAAGTACAAGCATGCTTTTGCTTGAATGATATATGTCATTGATGTTATATGTTGGTTTTGCAATGTTGGTTGAATGTCGAAAATTATCCGAGTGGCCTATGTTTTGCCGGAATGTTGATTCATTTCCGTTGCGACAAATTTTAGGCGCTCCATATGTCCACTTTTTAGCAAAGGTCATGCCGAAAATTTCTGTGATTTTCGGCATGACTTGTGCTAGAAACTAGGACATATGGAGTACCCGGGATTTGCCAGAAGGGGAATGAATCAACATTTCGACCAAATATAGGCCCCCTTTTTTCTCTTCATTATATCTTTTATTTACAATAGTTGAATAGGAAGCATGTCTACCGATGCCGAAGTTGCGGGTGCTTCTGCACGCCTCGAAGACCCCATCGAGGCAGCAAATCACTATTTCGATTACCTGGGTGAACACCAGATGGGGTTGCATGGTGGCGGCAGTGGCACCGACGCCGACACCGGCACTGGCACCGGGACCGACACCACCCCCGAGACCGGCAACGATGTTATCGTAGCCGGTAAAGCAACGAAGAAGAAGAGGACACGAAGACGAAACGAGCTTGGCATCGGACAAATTGTGGCCACGGAAATGCACCCCAAGAAGTTAGAGCCAACGGCGCCGGAGGAAGCGCGCTCGTGGGCAATCAACTTGGATGCATCCTCAGGGAAACAGCCAACATCAACGATGAGAGGTTGAGGCAGATACCACATATGGAGAACATGCTCCTAAAGAAGTTGCACAATAGGTTCTTGTTCCTCCTCCACCCACCAAGAAGCAAAGGAGGAGACCGGACAAGAAATGCCCTAAAGGCACCAGAGCTGCTTCAAGCAGCCAGCCGCCTCTGAAGCCTCGGGTGGTAGACAGAATACCTGTCCAAGGTGCGAAGCGCTTCCATGTCACCAGCGAGCCGATTCTACCTGCCGAAGTGCTACAGCACCTACTGAACAATGATCTAAGGAGACTGCATGAAGAAGTGCTGGCCAGAGAGAAAAGCCTTCTGGTCGCAGAAAAACCAGGATACCTGCTTTACGCGGCTCAGGTGTCGGGTGGGAAGTTGTACGTCGAGAGATGGCCCGCGAATAAGTACATCCTGCGATTTGACTACATCTATGACATGTTCCACATGACCAAGCTGGATTTCCAGTTCATCCGCATGTATGCGCTGTATCTGAACTACTTCATCAGGGTCGAGAACATCAAATATATCTGCGTCGCGGACCCATTCTATATGCACGAGAGTTTCTTGGCAGTTTGCAAAGAGCACCGCGACTATGCGAGCAAGTACCTCGGCGAATTCATGATCGCTAATAAGGACAAGGAAGTGATTCTCTTGCCTCATTCGCACATATCCTTTCGTAAGTGTTAATCATTCCTTTGTAAGCATGGAGGCTAATTTGAGGTGTACTTAATTTGCGCAGCGGGGGGGGGGGCATCCTCATTGTTCTATCCCAGAATACTCCCATGCGATGTACTTGAACTCATCGAAGAACCTCAGGAAAAAGGATTACAAGGACATAAAGAGTGTTCTCGATAGTGCCATGTTAACCTTCAGCCTGTCTGGTGGATATATCAAGGTGAAAAAGTACAGGAATCGCGGGCTGGCTTTCGGTCATAAGACCGACTTCTACTGCATCCAGCAACCACGCACTAGTATGGCTGATGGATTCTACCTCATGCATCACCTGCTTGAGTACAGAAGGGATAATCAATGTCTTCGCATGTCACCTACTACCAACGATGCCGAGATTGTCAGCTGGGCCACAAGCATAGGAAGGACACCGGATCATCAAATCAGAGCTGAGTTTTATCACGTACAGTGTGAATTTGCCCAAGTGATCATGAAGCGGGTCCTCGAACCAACAGGGATGTTCTACCATGGGCCAATCACGCGGGAAGATGTCCGAGCACTGCTACTCGCTCAGCGTCTGGACCTGAAGCCTTTCAAGAAGCTCGGGTGCTTACTCCCTGACTATGAAGATTGGACCGCCGACATGAAGGACTGATTGTTGATGAGAATGTGTCACTACTGTCTTTCTATGGCAAAACTTTGAATTTATGCATGGCGAAACTATGTGATGTAACTAAACCGTGGTCCTGATCTAGCGTAGATCGCTCTAGTTAATTAGTTTGGGTATGAGGAACTTTGTCGTTTATGTTTACTATTGGTTGCTTGTATTTTGCTAATTATGCCTCCTTGTTTTCTTAAGTACATTATGTTGCATACTATCGTTCAATTCATTAACTCACGATGCAGGTACATAGATCAGAGATGGCGAAGGACTACTATGCCGTGTACGTTGGGAGTGTTCCAGGAGTCTACGACCACTGGCCAGCCGCTCAGGCCCAGGTGCACAGGTACCCGGGTGCTAGCCACAGAGGGTTCGCGGGAGTTTTGTTTTCCTCCGGACGAGGGTGTGAGAGAAACCTCGACGGAAAGCGGGTGTGTGGGCCATCGGATTACGAACCGACGGCTCGGCAGCTGCCAGTTGGGCTTCCCGTGTTTATTCGTGCTCTATAAGAAACCCGGTGACACGACATGCCTCTTTTAGACGATGGTCGGTATCTCCGAGACGCCGACATACCATAACGGGGAACGTAACGGAGACACGGTTCGCAAGCGTTTCTTCCTCCTCCTGGCAAGGAGGCGCGGGGAATGTGACGGAGATATGGTTCGCAAGCATTTCTTTCTCCTTCCGGGAGGAATCACGGGATCTCGACGGTAAGTGGATGGGCCATCGGATTGCGATCCGACGGCTCATGGGGCTTCCCCTCATGCTCTGTTTTCAGAAACCAGTAGCGGTTCAAATCTTTTGGCGTGCACACACAGAGAGCACGTGACCCATCGGGCGCTCCCAAAACAGGGGAAAAGAGGCCTCAAAACGGCACAACGTAACACAATCCGACACCGCCTCCAACTCTTGGCGGCCGCCACCATATCCAATCCCCAAACCCCCCGCCGTCGCGCCCAATCGATCCGCCGCCCCTAAACCCTAGACCAGAAGCGGAATCGATCGACCGACCCACCGAGCAATGCCGCCGCAGTTCCCCGCCGGCAGCGCCAGGCCCTCCTCCGCCTCCGCCGCGCCCGCTGGCGGCGTAAAGAGGCCGTCTTTGCCCCCCACCACCTCCCTCTCTCCGCCGCCGACCAAGAAGATCGCCCGTCCGGTGTCCGCGCCCTGCCTCCCCGCGCTCTCCAAGAAGGTGCCCCCTCGCCCGACGCCTTCGACCGCGGCCAGGCCGAGGCCGCCGCAGCCCCCGGCGTCGTCGTCGGCGTCGGCGTCGGCGGCGAGGGCCGCCGGGCCGCCCAAGAAGACGGCGCAGCGCCCGGCCGCGGAGGCGGAGGCGGAGGCGGCCCCGGGCCGCGCGGCCGAGAGCGTGCACCCGGCGCGGCGGCTGGCGTGCGGGACGGCCGTGTACGTGCGCACGCGCTACTACGTGGTGATCGCCGACGGGACCGGCAGGTGCTGCCTCCTCATCTGGCTGCCCGCCAGGGTCGTCTCCTCCTCCGACGCCTACCACTGCAGCGTCAAGTACGCCGCCGACCTCCACGCCATGTTCGCCGGCAAGATCGTCCGCGTCCCCGTCACCGACGTCCGCGTCGCGCCCAACCACCGTCCCTCCACAGCCGCCCAGAGCCAGAGGCCCCAACAACAGGCGCCCTGAGCCGAGTCGACACCGGCCAAGTCCAAGAATCGCCCCCAAGAGCAAGCTTCGCGTGCCCCTGGCGAAGCCAAGAAACGCCGTGCTTGCTGACGGGCTGCTAATCAATCCCATGGGCCGATCGATCAAGATAGCAGAGGCCTGATAATGCCAAGATTTTTGTTTCTTTTTCAGTTCTTTTGCTCGTCTTGACTCGAGATTTTGCAGCGCCCAAATCGGCAGTGAGAACTACCGTACAGATGTCTGAGTTAAATCTTAGTTTATCAGCACATTGGTTTCAGTTTCGATTCCTATCTATGTTGATCATTCCAGTTTTGATCTCGGTGAGGTGAATGATCCTGCTTATACAATCTTGTCGGTTCAAAGCTAATCTTGCTATCCCGCTTGAGGAATTTGCTCTTTTCGTTATGATGGGGGGCAACAATTGCCTCTGTTTCCTGAATCTTCTCTATTGAAAGCTATTCTTGGCATCTGCTTAGTTGATCAGCACATTGGTTTCAGTTTCGATTCCTCTGTTGATCAGTCCAGTTTAGATCTGTTCCTGCTTGAAGAGTTTGTTCTTCTTTTGGTCATGGGGCGTAATCGTCTCTGCTTTTCGAATTTTCATCACTCTTTCCTTAATGTTTCAGTTCATTTTGCCAAAAAAGGAGCTCCTGTTATCTTGACTGGCGCAAATACTGGCCAAGTTTTGAATGGCATGATCATGTTACCGGATGGTTCAATACAATTCAAACACATTTGTCACAAGGATTCATGTGAAATCATGCTGAATAGTAGGAGCATCTTGATTGTAAGCGTTGCACTTAACTGCAAACATGAAAAATGACACATCATTCAGAATCAGATAAAAATCTGGGAGCGCGCACACTCGGTTCAGTTTAGATTCTTTTTTCAGCCCAGTGGTTTCAGGCTTTCAGTTTTGATCTCCGGTGATCCTGCTTATACAATCTTCTCGATTAAAAGCTATTCTTGCTATCTTGCTAAGAATGTCATTTTGGTTATGGGGTGCAATTGTCTCTGTTTTTTGAATGGGAAAATTTTGTTTTTGCCACTCTAGATAGATTTTGCCAATTTTCCTTATGCAAATTTTGACATTTCACTTTTGCCACTCTTAGTTTTTGACAATTATCTGAATTGCCGTTCCGGTGGCAAAAGCAAAAATTTTGGAGTGGCGATTGTGATACATTTCAAAAGCTAAGAGTGGCAAAAATGAAATAAAATTATACTGCTTTTGCCACGGAATGGCAATTGTGATAACTCTCAAAAGCTAAGAGTGGCAACAGTGAAATGTCAAAATCTAGAGTGGCATAAGGAAAATTGGCAAAATCTAGAGTGGCAAAAACAAAATTTTCCCTTTTTGAATTGCATGATGGCATCGACCGAGTATTTACTCGGTCGATCGTGTATAGTTATTCGATCCCTTTCGCGTAAAACGAACTATAGTTTGGTCCTGCCGCTGAAAAGGAGCTTCATTGATTTTATTCCAGTAGCCTACTCTCCTATCTTGGATTCCCTCTTATATCTTCCACCACTTGAATCACGCGAATACTCCCCATGTTTTGAATTACATGTGCATCGGATGCTTTTTGTTTGACACCGAATCATGTGAAGTACATCATGAGAACATGATGCTGTAAGCGTTGCACTGCAATGCAAAACTTGGGAGAAACGGGGCCTGTCATAGGAAGCCAAAATGACAGGTCAAATAATTTTCACAATTGGTGCAGCGGAATCTAAAAATCATTGAAAATTCGAAATGTGCTCGGAATTAAAAAAAACTACATCATAAAATATAAGTTGTTAAAAATATTAATCATGTGTTTGAAAAATGTATATCTATATCAATATAAAAAGACCCAAATGGGCAGATCCAAACCATCTCGACCGTTAAATCATGTTATCTAGCGGTTTAAATCGCTGTAATGTTGAGCACCAAACACATTTAACGCTCTAAGTACCCATCATTACCATTGATTATAAATACGTTTTGACTGAACGCTATTCCTTGAAATCTGCCATGTAATTAATATCTTACCATTCCCGTGAAAAAGTAATTGATATCTTACAAAATACCAACGTGTAACAGATATATCTTACCTAATATAACGTGCAACTAATGTCCTACCTAATATAAATATGCATTGCACGTACATTATTACTAGTAAAACTAAAAAAGAAACAAAGGAAAACTAAAAAGTAGAAAAAGAAAGCAAGAAGGAAAGAAAAGTAAAAAAATCGGTAAATATTGTGAAAGAAATGAACAAAACGAGGAAAAAACATAAAACTGATGAAGGAAAAAAGAAAAATTATTAAAAAAATGAAAGAGATAAAGATGGGTGAAACCAGTACGTTTTTTTTTTTTTTTGAGTCTGGGTGAAACCAGTACGTAGAACAAGTGACTCAGCAGTCGCGCTAACGGGCCGGCCCTTATGCGCGGACCATTCAGGCGAGACGAATGATATCCTCGCTGAAAGCGAGATATAGTACTCGCGTCGCCGCATGCCCGCATCGCCATCGGAAGCAACCACCGCATGATCCGGCGTGGTTGCCGTTCTCTGCAGTAAGCCAACTGTTGCATGCACAGTTCCGCCCATCGTCTCTTTGTGATCAGTGATAACAGATTATTATTTTCATTTCTTAATTTGTACTCCCTCTAAACAAATGTAAGAGTGTTTAGATAACTAAAGTAATGATCTAAACGCTCTTATATTTCTTTACAGAGGGAGTATCTGATTTGGAGAACAATAGGTAAATAATTGCTTGGTTAATTTTTTTTAGCTAGGCTAATTTATTCGTGCAAGTAACCCCGCAAAAAATATATATTCGTGCAAGTAAAGGAAGACGTCATCATTTCTCTTTCAAAATGGGGTGATCATAGGGTTATATTATAATTCTCCCTGTTCTTTCCATGTAGCTAAATTATTGGAGATATTGCTGCTGCAAAGAAGAATAATTTCATAGTTTTGCTATCAAATTTTTATGTCTTACATCTTTGTGCAAAAATAAAAAAAAAATTACTCCACATACCCATATCGAAAATCCTGACCCCTCCCCCTCCGCCCAATTATATGCATGCGGCTGACCAATTTGGAATGTTGCACAAATCTTTGCTATCCGCATACAAGTCCGCAAACATATGAGAGATACAATTTGTCACTTGCCCTCTTTAAGGCTCAACGCATCGTCATCCAGACATATGTCCGCGGACCTATGGGAGCTGAAATTTGACATTTGTGCTTGAAGATTACTAATGACACCCATTTTACCGTCAATGTCCATTGATGCCATAGCACAAAAACGGTTGTTCCTATCGGCTCCGGCGTCGCTCATGATTGGGAGGCTTGAGAGGCGACCATGTAAGTCTGTTTAGTGCTCGATTTCAGGAGTGAAACTTCAAAACAACAAAATAAGGCCACAAAGCACGGGTGTATAAAATACAAGTCCTCCTAAAATAGAAAACTAGGAATTCTAGATACCCTTGAGGCAAAGCGAAACCAATGGCAATCACAAAGTTTAATGTCTTCGTGCAGGTTTAACCTTGTCGATAACAACCAGAAAGTCTTCGGGCAGGCGGCCCTAAGGAGCAGCGCCCTGGAGCCGTAGTTGTTGCCATTGAACCCTCGAATAGGAATTACAATTGGATTATTTGGTCTAATGGTTATAGTCATGATCATTCTAATATGGGGACAAACGATAGTCCAAAAGACAAGATTGAACAAAGTTAAGGAGTACTCCCTCCGCTCCTTTTTACTCTGTACATTGGATTTGCCGAAAGTCAAACTTTGCTAAGTTTGATCAAATTTATATTAGAAATTATTAGCATCTATAATATCTAATAAATATAATATGAAAATATATTCCAAGATGAATCTAATGATATTTGTGTTGTTATGTGAGTGTCTATAATTTTTTATATAAACTTGGTCAAAGTTGGATTAGATTGACTTCGGACAAACCTAATATGCAGAGTAAAAAGGACCGGAGGGAGAATTTTCCTCAGCACGGAGGTGCTTTTGTTTTATAGGATGAAGCTAGAGAAAGGTCTTTCTTTCAGTGTATTTTCAGAAGTTGAACTCATACATGCAACCGACAACTTTGACAATAGCAGAATACTTGGAAAAGGGGGGCATGGGACGGTCTATAAAGGGATAACAAATAGTAACATGCATGTTGCAATTAAAAGATGTGGATTAGTTGACGAGAGGCAAAAGGAATTTGGGCAAGAGATGCTCATTTTGTCCCAATTCAATCACAAGAATATCGTTAAGCTTTTGGGTTGCTGCCTTGAGGTGGAAGTTCCAAGTCTAGTATATGATATGAGTTTGTTCAAAGTGGTATCCTATTTGAGCTTATTCATGTCAAGAACCAAGCGCTGCAAATCTCCTTCAGGGCCCTCTTAAGAATTGCTCATGAAGCAAACGAAAAGACTCAGCTTCCTGCATTCCTATGCATCTCCCCCAATAATTCATGGCGATGTGAACACTTCCAACATCTTTCTTGATGATAACTACATGGCCAAAGTGTCGGACTTTGGAGCCTCCATACTAGCCCCATCTGACAAAGAGCAGTTTGTCACTATGGTTCAGGGTAATTGTGGATATCTTGATCCTGAATACATGCAAGTTAATCGACAAAAGGATTATTGTCGGTGACTTTCCTATCCGCTACAAAAGAGAACAATCTATATGCAATGCTGGCGAGCCACGTGAAAGGCCAAGAAAGAAAGCATGGCATTGTTGAGAGGAATTGCGGACCTAGCTAAGAAATGCCTAGATATGTGTGATGGCCTTCCATGAAAGAGGACGCCAATGAGCTCAATAGATTGAGGAAGCTTTCAATACATCCTTGGGCTCAGTTGGACGTGGAGACGGATGCAGAGAGCCAGTGGTCATGAAATAGAGTCCAGTGGGTATGCTATTGGTGAAAGTGACAACCAACATATAAGCCCAAGAGGTAACATATACAGAGAGGTTATTTCATCAGCACATGCATGTTGGCAAGATGAAAACAGCGTGTGCCGTCAGCTGTAATGGCAAGATGAAAACAGATCCTGAAGCTCAGTGTTAACAGTAGTGACAGAAGTACAATCAATCCGAGGGATGAGGTCCTAAGTTGTACAGTACAATCCCCAGGGTAGGGCATACGGTAGACATTACCAGAATGAGCAACGACCTAGATTTTCAGACTAGATTTCGAGAAGAATTCGAGATCATGCTCACTTGCTCGCTTGGTAACTAAGGGATTGAGGGGCCAGGAAGAAATATATAGGGACCGTGGCCAAGAGAGCGCAAGATAGAATGATCAGTCAAAATCTGACTCTCCCCTATTCGAGGCAAACTTCTATGTGCAACAAGCAACCAGAATGCGCCTACATTGATCAGATCAGAATGTAGGTTTCAGTAGAACAAATACAGACATGGTAATGCAACTTTTCATCAATAACAAAAGACTTCGAAATGCTGCTACATGCATCCAAATTTCAGGCTTTGTTGAGCTAGGCCAAGTTTCAGTATTGTTAGATTGCGAGTGAACCAACCAGCAGGGTGTCATCATCAAAAGCAGATAAGAGGAATCCATTGGCATCATGACAATCAGATCTTATACAGTAGGAACATCTTTGATATCAAGCTAAGGAGAATCTGAAAGCAATCTGAGCACGCCTAATGTCAAGGAGACCACACACTAGAGCAAAACTCACCAAAGGCTGGAGCTCAGGTATATTGTGAACCAATCAACTAAAAAGCGGTATGCAATCATCATCAAAAAGCAGCTAAAAAGGAATCCACTGGCAACTCAGCATTCATAACTCGGATAAAAACTCGGGAGAAACTAAAAGTTTCCAACTGCAGCAAATACAGAAGGCCTAGGAGAGGGAGCAAAACAGGGCCGTCATAGAAAACCATGACCACATAGCAATTCAGGTCAAGTAACGCTTCGCTATTGGTGGGGCGGAGTCTATGAGATCAGGCTTTTGTCTCCTGGGCTACCTCCTCAAAGGTCTCACCGGGAACGAGCTCCGGAACGTCGTCGTCGTTCTCCTCCTTGGGCTGGATGGCGCCTGCAGCAGCCACCTGCTTCTGCATCTCCTCAGCAATCCTCTTCAGGTGCTCCATGTTGTCAGGGCCTGGAACAAAGAGGCAGAATTTATAACCATACTGGTGCTTTCATAAACTAGTGCATAGTCTTATGCTACCTAGTATATAGCCTTATGAAACGTAACAGGAACTGAACAAGCATCCATGTGTCAAAGCTAGAGAATGACTATTAATCACCCAATGACCAGCATAAAAAAACTAGCAGCCGACTTGCGTTAAGTGACACGAGTACAGGAAGGAAAAGTATGGTGTAAGAATGCAGCAACATAAAAGGCAACAGGTAATGTGAGTCTCTCAACAAGTAATAAAACAGAGGTCATAAATGTTAAGCCCAATTGCCAGTACAGAATTATAAATCAACTTTCAGATTATTAAGCTAAGCTATTTATTGGATGGTCTCACTATGTCACACAGAGTAGCATACCCACTCTGACATATAATAAATTGGAAGTCAAATACTTGAAGCCAAAGCACCAGCAGACTTTCTATAAATCAACTTAAAAGATTATTAAACTAAACTAGTAATTGGATGGTGTAACTAGGTCAGAAGGAGTGTCGCATACCCAATTGGTTGATGATCGAAGGAAGAACATCTTGTAGCTCTGTCAAGTCAAAACCATGAATATAATAATAAGTAAACACAATAGAATGAATACAAAACAAAAGTGCCAGAGAAACAGTAATTCAAAGGCAGCAACATATTATTAGGGTGAACACATGTTTTAACAGCAGGCATGTCATGAATGGGCAAACTAAAGTGCATGGCTTCATGGTTACAAGACTAATCGGGTGCATGGAGAGATGTTATAAAAATGTTCAGATTGACTAGGACAATTAAGGAATAACAATCAGTGGATCTCGCTTGAATGGATGCAAATGAGGGTTAGCTGTTGCATTAAAGCGATGCATCCATAAATCCAATCTATGAATGTTACAACTTGCATCATCATCATGACCAAATGATAGAGAAGTGGGATGGATCCATACTCTTGGTCTGGGGAGTCCCACTGACCACCCATGTGTTTGCGGCGATGGACGCTTGCACTGCATCGACAGAAGACAAACAAGTCAGTAATCCCCATCTGCACCTCCACACGATAAGCAGAAGCAAGCAGCGAGCATACAACTAGGAGAGCACCGAAAGGGCGCACCTTTGGGGTTGAGGAACTGGATGACGAGGTCGTCCTTGAAGATGTTGACCTCCTCGATGGCGGGGATGGTGTTGACGCCCACCCTCTTGAGCGTGCTCTGCAGCCGCTTGTCGTCCGTGGTCGCCGTCTTGTGCACCGCCTTCTTCTTCCTGCACCAGACCCCAGCCCAACGGAGGCAGATTAGCACTTGAAATCCCAACCTTTTCCACAGATCGGTCGCGCCAGCCAATCGAGGCGGAGGACCTACCGGCGCACGGTGCCCTTGCCGCCGGTGCGGACGGCGCCGGCCATCTTCATGAGCCTCTCCTTGTTCATCTGCGGAACCAACCAGCCACCAAACAAACAATCCGTGAGATCTCCGTCCCTGCGGCGGGGCGCCCGATCTGAACCCGCGATTCGCGGGGAGGGGCGTGGGGGAGGAGGACTGACCTTGCCGGAGGGGGTAGGTCGCGGCGTCGGCGCCGGCGGGCGGTGGGGCTTGGGCGAGCAGCGGGGAGGGAAGGGGGGAGGAGCGGCTGGGGCGGCGGCGCGGGGGAGTCCCGTAGGTTTTGTGGGTGGATTATAGGGTTTTCCTTTTTGCGCACGGGCCCCTGGATATTTCGTGTTTTGCGCGTTGGACCCTGGAGTTAGTGGGCTGGGCTGGCCTTGCTGTATAGGCTCCGGCCCATGTTCAGCGTCGGCGCGGGAGGCCCTCCATTTGTGGCGGATTGGGCCCATTATCCTCTTTTTTTTTAGAAACATCATCCTCTTCTCCATTTAGAAATCCATTCATCTTTTTCTAACAAAGAAAGAAAAGCAAATCCATTCATCACCAGCTAAAAAAGATGTCTAAAAAAATAGAAGAAGAGAGAGATTACCTCAGGGAGAATAATCTCTCAAGAGCAATCTGCGTCTGTACCTGAACGTCTCATCACGCACAATTTCATAACGGCCTATGAGCGCTTCATTATATGAAGCCAAGGAAAACTAAGGGTAACCGTTTATGTGCGCCGAAACTGGATATGATGAAGGCTTGTGACGGATTGGAGTGGACATGTTTGATGTTGAAGCTGGGAGTTAGTCCTCGGTTTACGAAGACTGCTATAAGGTGTGTTTCATCGGTTTATTTTTTGGTACTATTTAATGGTGGTAGTTTGGATGTTTTTAGGCCATCTCTAGGCCTGCTGCAGGGGACATGATTTCTCCATATTTTCTCTCTCTTGCAGTTAAGGGCCTGCCTTGCCTTCTAAAAGCCCAAGGTAATGGAGTTCGTGGTGTTTCAGTGGCTAACACAACTCCTTCTATCAACTACCTTCTCTTTTACCAATGATAGCCTCCTCTTTTTTGAGGCAACAACATGTGTTCAAGATCTCCTGAAAAAATATTGTGATGTTTCTAGGCAAAGAATAACTGTGGACAAAACTCTTTGAAATGATGTTAAAAATATCCTTGCAGTGCAAAATGAGTCCTTATCAGATAAGTACTTGGGATTACTAACGGATGTTGGAAGGTTCAAAGAAGGATGGTTTAAGTATCTCAAGGATAGGATTTGGAAACTAGATTGATGGAGAAGTGTTTGTCTGTTGGAGGGAAAGAAGTGCTCATTAAATCAGTTGCCCAATCCATCCCCACCTTTTTATGGGCGTTCCAAACTTCCTCGGGAACTTTGTGAGCACATTAATGGGCTTCTTTGAAAGTTTTGGTGAGGAAGTAAAAGGGGCGAGATGAGAACTCACTAGTTTCTTGTAGTACTATGTCCAAACCAATGTTTATGGGGGGCCTTGGCTTCCAAGACATCAAGCTATTGAATTCCGCTTTGTTGGCATGCCAAGCATGGAGGCTATTGCAGGATCCTAGTTCCCTCAGTATTTCATTCTTAAAGCAAGGTGTTATACCCACTGTTATCTTCTAGACACTACATTGGGGTTGGCCCCTTCTCAATTTTGGCGTTCGATCCTAGAGGGAAGAGATATCCTTTCAATGGGGCTTATCTAGCAAACGGAAACCTGCTCTTCCACTAGTGTTTGGCTGAATAACTGGTTGCCTAGAGATTACAAGCTCCAGCACATTTTGTGTGTGTTCGGATAATCCACTATCTCGTGTGGCAGAGCTGATAGACCCGATGAAGAGGTCATGGGATAAGAAGGTTTTGCCTGAGCATTTCATTGCAATAGATATTGAAGTGATTCTAGATATACCGCTCAACTCCTGAGTTCAAGAGGATTTTGGGGTGTGGCATTATGATAAGCGAGGTATTTTAGAGGTTCACTCTACGTCTATAATGATCTTTCTAATTAAGACTCAAAGGGATGATTGGCTAGAACACTATCCAGGTCACCCAAAAAAACTTATTAAATCAACGGGGTATTTTGACCTTCGTAGATATTGATTTTCTATAAAATCAAAAACATGGAGAAAAAAACATCTGGCACTGGACACTGATTTAATAGATAGTCTGAAAAAATATAAAATGGTATTCAAAAGTATTCACAAGTGATAAATACAATACTTAGTGAATATTTTTACTTCACTAATTTTTTATCAGACCTAGCCGAACTCCTATATTTAGCGGAGTAAACTTAGTGAAGTATTTTTACTCCACTTAGTTTTTATTAGACCTAGCTGAACTCCTAAATTTAGCGGAGTAAAAATAGAGGAGCAAAACGGCGGAGTAAACTTAGTGAAGTATTTTTACTCCACAAACTTTTGTTAGACCTAGCCGAACTCCTAAATTTAGCGGAGTTAAAAGCAATTTTTCATAAGTTCAACATAGATTCGATTCAAACAAACTTCTAAACCGAAGTTCAACACATAATGTACATAAGTATCGGCGGAAACATATTCTAGTTTAAACCTAAACATGAACTTGAACCTAAAACTAAACATATACATTAAAAACCATTGAAGCACAACCAAAATAAAACCTTTAATCATCGGACTTTGCGAGGGCAAGCCACTCCGTCTGTCGTGGAAATATCACGGCAGATGTCCTAGTGTGAGGGCTTAGTCGTGAGGCCAACACATCTATGTGGTAGCTTGAGAGGGGTTGAGCGGAACCGATAGACGCAACACAAGACGAGGATTTAGACAGCTTCGGGCCCCGGGAAACATCATCCGGTAATAGCACTATATGATGTTTGTGGCTAGATCTCTTTATGATCATGAGGAAGTCGCCGTAAACCGGCTCTCCCAGTTATCCCTAACCCTTAAGATTGTTTCTTCTTACTTGTCCCTCTTTGGGGAGCCCTGCCCCTCCTTATATAAGTTGAAGGGGCGGGTTACATGTAGAGTCCAACTCTGACTTAAGACTTAACTATTATGACTTCTCTTCATGGGCTTCTTAACATCTTGGGCTTCATAACGTCTCGGGCTTCATAACCCCTGGCAACCCAGTTATCACTATCTGCCAGGTTATGATTGGTGCCGGTTTATGATGGTCTGTCGGTTTATGATTGTCTGCTGAGTTATCATTTGACTTAACTCCTATCGGGTTATCATCTGACTTAACACCTGACTTAACTGTCAGCCGGTTTATCAACCTGTCGGTTTACCGTCTGGGTTAACTGCCTGTTTTAACTGTCTGTCTTAACTGTCAGCCGGTTTACTAAGTCCCAGCCGAGTTATAACTCTGGTCGGGGATATACCCCGCAGTATGATCCTTAAGTCCTTGCCATTAGCCCCCAGTTTAAAATACTCTGGCTGTCATTTTATAACTCTGGTCGGATCATACTGCGGGGTATATCCCCGACATTAGCCCCCAGTTTAATTTGGATTTATCCATGTTAAACTGATCCTGATCATCCTTAAGTCCTTGCCATTTCCTCCTTCTAGAAAATCCGGGTCAATAGGCCAGCTTCACAATCAATTTGCTGACATTGGTTTGTCACAGAGAAATATTGTGAAGAATAATTCATTTGACTTAGCTCCCAATTCTTAATAGAAATATTGGTCCTTAAAATACTCATCTGATCTTCAGCCGGTTTTATCATTGCCAAAATTGCCGGTTTATGAATATTGATGGCACCGGATCATAACCGTTTGTTAACATCAGTTTTGAAAATATACCTGTTATATGCCTATCACTTGTGGCCCCCAAATCTTAAGAAGGCAACGTAGTAACATCTTAAGATTTTCTTCAATATGAATGTCACAAGCCTTGAAGAAATCCAAATTGTTCATCTGAGTTACTAGTCAAAATTGAATATTCCACATATGTAGCCCCCAAAGTGTCGGGTTGTCATGCTTGCAGCAACCTGGGACTTGTAATTGCCTTGAATTGTTGATAGAAGCAATTGGTAGCCCCCAAGGGCCGACTCATTACGATGTGATGAGTCGGGTCTTCAATAAGTGAGCAAACAATGACTTTGCATTAGCCCCCAAGTGTCATGGTGCATGCTTGCAGCGACATGAGACTTGTGTATTTGATGTAATCCCAACTTGAATAATGTAGCACCCAAGTGCCGGGTTGTAAGCCTGTAGCGACTCGGGACTATTCCTTCCATTATAGAATAAATCATATCCATTGATAAAATAATAGTCATTGCGCTAAAGCGACTTTGAAAACCTCAGTCATAATATTGGTTATTGATAACCATAATAAAAAATCCAGCCGTGTTGGCTATTAAAGATTTGAATAAGTATAACCTGGTTTGAAAACCGATTCCTGCCATATAAGCCGGTATATCCATGCACATATGATACATGCTATGATGATGTATGATGTAATATATGATGTTGTATATGTATGATCAAGAGGGTTTAAGCTATGGTTCGGATACGACCAGAGCCTCCATGTAGTCATAATTATGGCATTGCGCCAATCAAGAGGTGTAGCTACGGTTCAAATACGACTAAGCCCCCAAGTGATTTCCCTAGTGCCCTTATGCCTATCAAGAGGTGTAACTATGGTTCGAACCCATAGCCCCCAAGTGATTTCCTTGGTGACTTTATGCCTATCAAGAGGTCACTACTAAGGAAATGCCTATACACAGAATCTTATCAGCAGCGCACTTTAAAATAAGGCGCTGCTGCTAATTAGCAGTAGTGAGCTCAAGAATAACTCGCTGCCGAAATAAATATAGCAGTAGCGCGCCAGCTCAAAGACGCGCTACTGCTATAATTCCCACGAGGCCGCCGCGAGGCTAGCTATAGCAGCAACGCGTTATAACGACGGGCGCTACTACTACATAGCATAGTAGCAGCGCATTTTGCCAATAAGTGCTACTGCTAAGTTTACTACAAAAATTTAGTCCCACCTCGCTCCGTGAAGAGAGTTTCTATCACCTTAAATATGTTACTTCTCAAACTTTGACAAGCACTTGGTCTTCATTGAACTCTATGTGTAGAATTTGTGGCTGCAATATGAGTCTTCACTTGTTCCTAAACCGGTGAGGACTCATATTGACAAATTAGATTGTACACAAAAAGATCGTTGATGATCAATGTATTTTTCATACATTGAACTATAAGTCTATTTTTACATGCTGACACATAGCAGTAGCGCTTCTTTGTGAAAGGCGCTACTGTTATGTAGTTTAGCAGTAGCGTCTTTCTCTATGGCGCGCTACTGCTAAGCCATTCCATCTCCCACCCTATCTCCTCTATCTGATCCACTCACAGTCACACACTCACTGGATCCCTCTCAGTCCCCCGCGTTGGTCCTCCCCCGTCGCCCCTCCTCCCTTTGCGCCGCCGTCACCTCCTCCTCCTTGCTGGACTCGGTACCGGCCTCCTCCTCCGTCCTCCCTACATTTTGATTTAGTTGATTTAGTAGGCTAGTTGATTTAGAACATTTTGATTTAGTTGATTTAGTAGGCTAGTTGATTTAGTTGATTTAGAACATTTTGATTTAGTTGATTTAGAACATTTTGATTTAGTAGGCTAGTTCATTTAGTTGATTTAGTATGCACCATTTTCATTTAGTTGATTTAGAACATTTTCATTTAGTTGATTTAGAACATTTTCATTTAGTTGATTTAGTTACTTTTTGGCAAAATGTAGGTGGTACCTTGTCATCTAATATGTTGCTAGATCTTAGGATTATAATTGTCCATCAAATTGCTTCTCGCGGAAGAACCAAAAATATCTCATGCTACTATTTTTCTTTCCTATGAAGTGGATCGTTAATCCTTTGCTCATATTGCTTTAGGAAAAATGGCGCCACCACCACCACCACTATGTCGACTGTGCAAGTCAAGGTGCACCAGCAGCCTTGCAACTGGCAAGCTGTTCGGCATCTACTTCCAACCGGGTTTTTGTCATGCGGCGGTAAGAAATTAGATGAAATGTAATAACTATTTTATTTTTAGTGTTGACATAACTGCATTGTGTCATTTTGCTTATTTTACACAGATCGTCCCATGCAATGTGATATTAAAATTCAACAAGCTGACAGGAGACACTGTGACATTTGAGGCTCCTGGGGGGCCGTACACTATGGAGGTCGAGAAAGGACGCAATATGTCGCAGATTGGAGGAGATGGATGGGCCCGTTTCGTCGCTCGCATGCGTCTTACTGGTGGTGAGTTGATCAGCTTCTCCTTCAGAGCAGAAAGACCCAAGCTGGCTGTCATTTATCTCAACCTGGTGGAAGATGATGAAGATGACGAAGATGATGAAGATAATGAGGACCCACTCGATGAAGATGATGAGGACCCACTTTATGAAGCCATCGTAGCTCAAAGAACAAGGCTGAGCGAGGAGGAGGTGTCCAACCTGTGGGACATAATTCCGCCACGTGCTGACTTTATCAGGGTGCCATTCGTGACCCGCCTGACAAATACCATGGTTGATCAACATGATATGGTATGTTATACTTACAAATGCAAATTATCCGATGAAATACTTAGTGTACAGTCCAATGATATGGTATGTTGTGTGGAATCTAGTTGATGATATGTTTTAGTGTAGAGTTCGATCACATGCTTATTAGTGTAGAATCTAAGGAAACTATTAATAGTGTAGATAATCCATATGTACTTATTTGCGAGGCTATTTATTAATTGAAATGTTTTTCTTATTCAGAAATTGGCAAAGAGCATATCTGTGAGTTATGGTATCGAGCCCGATGAAGAAGGCTCAGCTGGACTACGCCTTACTGCAAGGGGCTCCATCACAACCTGTACTTACCGCGTGGACACGGACGGTCGCACACACTTAAACTCGGTTGGGTGGAAGAAATTCCTCGATGGCAAGAATCTTCGTGTTGGACAGGCCATCCTAATTACTATCAGGAACACCAACCGCCCAGGCTTGAGGATGATGATTGTCTTCGATATCATCTAGAACTACATATGTGTGTGGCTATATCATCTAGAACTACATATGTGTGTGTGGCTATATCATCTAGAACTACATATGATGATCGTCGTCGATATCATCTAGAACTACATATGATGATCGCCGTTGATATGACCTTGTACTGCTTGAGGATGCATGTTGACTATGCATTAAATTGTTATCTAGTACTCCCTTCGTTCCAAATTACTCGTCGTGGTTTGAACTAAAACCACGACGAGTAATTTGGAACGAAGGGAGTACTACCCAGTAATGGTTTATGAATTTGATATCTACTAGCAGTACCTAGTATCTAGTATCTGAAAGGGAAACTGAAAGGGAAAGGGGTACGGGGGGAAA
>NC_041386.1:616502100-616507623 GCF_002162155.2 Triticum dicoccoides
GAAATTGCTACAGCTAAGTAATAGTAGCGCGTTCATAAAAAGCGTTGCTGATATCATCAACTGTAGTAGCGCAGGTAAGGACCGCGCTACTACTATAAGTTAGCTGTAGCGCCTTATTAGTAGCGCGGCCACCCGCACTGCTGCTAGCCTCAAAACCCGCGCTACTACTAGGGTTTTCCCTAGTAGTGGGTGTAGCTATGGTTCGGATACGACCAAGCCCCCAAGTGATTTCTCTGGTGCCCTTATGCTTATCAAGAGGGTATAAGCTATGGTTCGGATACGGCCAGAGCCCCCAAGTGATTTCCCTGGTGGCCTTAAGCCTATCAAGAGGTGTGACTATGGTTCGAACATAGCCCCCAAATGATATTGTGAGCTGTGCTCAAGGGATACCCATGTTTGAGCTGTGTTGTGCAGTAGACTCTCTTTGGCTCCTTATGATAATATTGGCTTGATAGCTGTATTATCGAAATAACCAGAGCTGTGCTCTTATGATAATATTGGCTTGATAGCCGGATCAAGAGGTGTAGCTATGGTTCGAATACGACCAAGCCCCCAAATGATACTGTGAGCTGTGCTCAAGGGGTACCTATGTTTGAGTTGTGCTGTGCAACAAACTCTCTTTGGTCCCTTTAATTTTTCTGAGAACTCGAACTTGCGAGAGATTATTCTTTTGAAGCGGAAATTCTTAAACCGGATATTAAGATCTTCAAAGCTATGTGGGAGACAGCTTTCCCTCGAGCCGGATTTTTAAACCGGAATCCTTCTTCTTAAGCCGGAAATTTTCTGACGGCCTTTAAATTTGCACCAATATGGCGGTTTAGCATCCTGCATTAGATAACTTTGCAAGCCGGAGTAACCGCTCTTTTAAAGAAAGTAATATATAATATAAAAATATACTGGGTGGATTTCACCTGATATGTTAAGCCAGAAAATATCCACCGCGGAGTTGATCATCACCACGGTGAAGCTGAAACCAAACATGGCTGAGTCGGCCGCGGTCTTATCAGCCAACACGGACAAGAGAGTCGGCCGCTGCATTTGTTGATGTAATCCGGACTGCGGTGGCGGCGATTTGTGTTCCGGTTCGTCAGTGTGATATGCGCAGATGCCGGTGTAGAACAGCTAGGGCGCGCCGTTCGCGGTAGGGCATCACTTTTCATAGTGAGCACTTGTCCTGATGTATTTGGATGACGAATGATCCGTTCACCGCAACAGAGGCGGCGACTTAAAGCACTGCATCGGTCGGCTCAGACGGACCCTTCGGGTCATGTTTGACCACTTTTTTTAGTACTTTGTCCACTTTGACTGTTCTGATGTGGCACTAGCACCCACACGGTCCTCCTTTGTCCTTTTTGTAATGAATGCGGCAACAATCTTCACGTGGAAGATTGAATGGTGTATGTGCCTCCATTAAATCAAAAACCAGGATCAAATCTTCGCATATACCTTTGTTGCTTTTCAGCTCAACTTCGAAGGAAGTGGACCACCATTACCACTGTTGTGTGCTAAATATGCGAGTACGTGCCCTGCTGTATTCTTTTTTCTCTCCTCAATGCTTTTCTGAAGGTTACTTCTATATGTCTTTGTCAGTATTGAGCAACTCACTATAGGTACCACAACTTAAATATCATCAGCCTCATTATCCCTACTTGAAAAACAGCGGGCAAGTAATGTATGACAGTGTAGGAAACACAAAAAACTACAGTCTTGCGTGAACCTGCCTCGACAATACTACTGAGATCATGCTGCTGGAATAATTGGTGGCTCGGGTGGCTAGAGTGGCAAGGCAGCACCAACAAAGGCAGTATTCCGTTTTGTCAGATCAGTGAGGTATGGCCACGACAACTTGGCGGCAGATACGGGCGGCTCGACACCGCGGCGGCAGAGTGATGACCCACAAGTATAGGGGATCTATCGTAGTCCTTTCGATAAGTAAGAGTGTCGAACCCAACGAGGAGCAGAAGGAAATGATAAGCGGTTTTCAGCAAGGTATTCTCTGCAAGTACTGAAATAAGTGGTAACAGATAGTTTTGTGATAAGGTAAATTGTAACAAGCAACAAGTAACAAAAGTAAATAAAGTGCAGCAAGGTGGCCCAATCCTTTTTGTAGCAAAGGACAAGCCGGAACAAACTCTTATAATAGGAAAAGCACTCCCGAGGACACATGGGAATATCGTCAAGCTAGTTTTCATCACGTTCATATGATTCGCGTTCGATACTTTGATAATTTGATATGTGGGTGGACCGGTGCTTGGATCCTGTTCTTACTTGAACAAGCATCCCACTTATGATTAACCTCTATTGCAAGCATCCGCAACTACAACAAAAGTATTAAGGTAAACCTAACCATAGCATGAAACATGTGGATCCAAATCAGCCCCTTACGAAGCAACACATAAACTAGGGTTTAAGCTTCTGTCACTCTAGCAACCCATCATCTACTTATTACTTCCCAATGCCTTCCTCTAGGCCCAAATAATGGTGAAGTGTTATGTAGTCGACGTTCACATAACACCACTAGAGGCTAGACAACATACATCTTATCGAAATATCAAACGAATACCAAATTCACATGACTACTCATAGCAAGACTTCTCCCTTGTCCTCAGGAATTTGAGACAAGAATTGGATACAAGAGATGAACTAGGGTTTGGAGATGAGATGGTGATGGTGAAGATGTTGATGGAGATTGCCCTCTCCCGATGAGAGGAGCGTTGGTGATGACGATGGTGATGATTTCCCCCTCCCGGAGGGAAGTTTCCCCGGCAGAACAGCTCTGCCGGAGCTCTAGTTTGATTCCGCCAAGGTTCCGCCTCGTGGCGGCGGAGTCTCGTCCCGAAAAGTTCCTTCTGATTTTTTTCTCATCGAAAGACTTCATATAGGAGAAGATGGACGTCGGAGAGCCACCAGGGGCCCACGAGGTAGGGGGGTGCCCCCACCCTCGTGAGAAGGGTGTGGGCCCCCTGGCCTTCATCTTTGGCGAGGATTTTTCTTTATTTATTTTAAGATGTTCCGTGAAGTTTCAGGACTTTTGGAGTTGCGCAGAATAGGTCTCTAATATTTGCTCCTTTTCCAGCCCAGAATTTCAGCTGCCGGCATTCTCCCTCCTTATGTAAACCTTGTAAAATAAGAGAGAATAGCCATAAGTATTATGACATAAAGTGAAATAACAGTCCATAATGCAATAAATATCGATATAAAAGCATGATGCAAAATGGACGTATCAACTCCCCCAAGCTTAGACCTCGCTTGTCCTTAAGCGAAAAGCCGATAACAATAAATATGTCCTCATGTTTAGAGGTAGAGGCGTCGATAAAAATAAAATACGGACATGAAGGCATCATGATTATTCTCATAACAGCAACATATATAGATTTTGTCATATGATTACTTATGTTCAAGTGATGATCTATTCACAATGCAAAAGTATAAATCATAAACCTTATTGGGCTCTGACAAACTATAATCTCGGTCATTGAAGCGATTGCAATTTATCATAACATCGGAAAAGAGTCTATGTCAGAGCTAAAAAGTAAGTCCACATACTCAACTACCATTTAGTCCTTCATAATTGCTAACACTCACGCAATACTTGTGGTTATGAAGTTTTAATCGGACACAGAGAAAGATAGGGGCTTATAGTTTTGCCCCACAACCTTTTACCTCAAGGGTAATGTCAACTATAATGGTTCATGCTCCCCTACATCCAATTAGATATATATATCATGTTCTTTCCAACATGCTGAGCTTGCCAAAGGATAAAATGAAAAAGAAAAGGTGAAGATCACCATGACTCTTTCATAAGGTAGAAGATAATAATAGAAGATAGGCCCTTCGCAGAGGGAAGCAGAGGTTGCCATGCGCTTTTATGGTTGGATGCATAAAATCTCAATGTGAAAGAACGTCACTTTATATTGCCCCTTGTGATATGAACCTTTATTATGCAGTCCGTCGCTTTTATTACTTCTACATCACAAGATCGTATAAAGCTTATTTCTCCCACACCAATCATTCATACATATTTAGAGCAATTTTTATCGCTTTGCACCGATGACAACTTACTTGAAGGATCTTACTCAATCCATAGGTAGATATGGTGGACTCTCATGGCAAAACTGGTTTAAGGGTATTTGGAAGCACAAGTAGTATTTCTACTTGGTGCTGAGAATTTGGCTAGCATGAGGGGGAAAGGCAAGCTCAACAAGTTAGAGGATCCATCACAACATACTTTATCTCAGATATAAGAAAGACATAACTCATTATGTTGTCTTCCTTGTCCAACATTAGCTCTTTAGCATGTCATCTTTTAATGAGTGCTCCCAATCATAAAAGATGTCAATGATAATATATCTATATGTGAAAACCTCTCTTTCCTTGTTACTTCCTATTAATTGCAACAATGACCAAAGCTATGTCTGCCAACTCCCAACAACTTTTAATCATCATACTCTTTCTATGTGAAGTCATTACTCTCAATAAGATCAATATGAACTTTTTGTTTCTTTTTATTCTTTTTCTCTTTTCTTTTATTCACCCAAGATCATGGCAAAATAATCAAGCCCTTGACTCAACACTAATCTTTATTATATATAGCTCACGGACTCGATTACAAAGAGAGATCATAAAGCAAAACTCAAAACTAGATCATGCCATAAACTTTATTCTACTAGATCAAGATACTACTAATAGGATCGAACTAAGAAAAACGGTAAAGATAGGAGTTGTGATTGTGATACGATACCGGGGCACCTCCCCCAAGCTTGGCAGTTGCCAAGGGGAGTGCCCATACCCGTGTGATTATATCTCCTTGTCAGTGAAGAAGATGGTGGTGATGGATAATCGCACATCGAGCGTAAGAGGTCCTCCAGCTTGCGAATAATGCCCTTGAGTGCGACAATTGTTGGGGAACGTAGTAATTTCAAAATTTTCCTATGCACACGCAAGATCATGGTGATGCATAGCAACGAGAGGGGAGAGTGTGATCTACGTACCCTTGTAGATCGACAACGGAAGCGTTTGGTTGATGTAGTCGTACGTCTCCACGGCCCGACCGATCAAGCACCGAAACTACGGCACCTCCGAGTTCTAGCACACGTTCAGCTCGATGACGATCCCCGGACTCCGATCCAGCAAAGTGTCGGGGAAGAGTTCCGTCAGCACGACGGCGTGGTGACGATCTTGATGCACTACCGTCGCAGGGCTTCGCCTAAGCACCGCTACAATATTATCGAGGACTATGGTGGAGGGGGGCACCGCACACGGCTAAGAATATGATCACACGGATCAACTTGTGTGTCTAGGGGTGCCCCCTTGCCCCCGTATATAAAGGAGCAAGGGGAGGAGGCCGGCCGGCCCCTATAGGCGCGCCAGGAGGAGTCCTCCTCCTAGTAGGAGTGGGACTCCTACTAGGAGGGGGAAATAAGTGGGGAGGGAGAGGGAAAGGGGGGGCGCCGCCCCCCTCCCCTAGTCCAATTCGGACCAGGGGGGAGGAGGCGCGCAGCCCACCTCTGGCTGCCCCCCTCT
>NC_041386.1:616507994-616537978 GCF_002162155.2 Triticum dicoccoides
CCTCCGGCTCTCCGGTTTTCTCCGAAATCACCCGGAACACTTCCGGTGTTCGAATATAGCCGTCCAATATATCAATCTTTATGTCTCGACCATTTCGAGACTCATCGTCATGTCCGTGATCACATCCGGGACTCCGAACTAACTTCGGTACATCAAAACTCATAAACTCATAATATAACTGTCATCGAAACCTTAAGCGTGCGGACCCTACGGGTTCGAGAACAATGTAGACATGACCGAGACATGTCTCCGGTCAATAACCAATAGCGGAACCTGGATGCTCATATTGGCTCCTACATATTCTACGAAGATCTTTATCGGTCAGACCGCATAACAACACATGTTGTTCCCTTTGTCATCGGTATGTTACTTGCCCGAGATTCGATCGTTGGTATCTCAATACCTAGTTCAATATCGTTACCGGCAAGTCTCTTTACTCGTTCTGTAATACATCATCTCGCAACTAACTTATTAGTCGCAATGCTTGCAAGGCTTATGTGATGTGTATTACCGAGAGGGCCCAGAGATACCTCTCCGACAATCGGAGTGACAAATCCTAATCTCGAAATACGCCAACCCAACATGTACCTTTGGAGACACCTGTAGAGCACCTTTATAATCACCCATTTACGTTGTGACGTTTGGTAGCACACAAAGTGTTCCTCCGGCAAACGGGAGTTGCATAATCTCATAGTCATAGGAACATGTATAAGTCATGAAGAAAGCAATAGCAACATACTAAACGATCGGGTGCTAAGCTAATGGAATGGGTCATGTCAATCAGATCATTCACCTAATGATGTGATCCCGTTAATCAAATAACAACTCTTTGTTCATGGTTAGGAAACATAACCATCTTTGATTAACGAGCTAGTAAAGTAGAGGCATACTAGTGACACTCTGTTTGTCTATGTATTCACACATGTATTATGTTTCCGGTTAATACAATTCTAGCATGAATAATAAACATTTATCATGATATAAGGAAATAAATAATAACTTTATTATTGCCTCTAGGGCATATTTCCTTCAACAATATGCTCCTTCAACAAAATATTTTCTTGTGTGAGATACTTGTTTTGTATACAAGCTAACTCAATCATCTTGAAAGCTTCGATCTCAGTTGGGGTAAGAAGGTTATGATCAAGTTGAAGGATGTATTTTGCTGCCGGAGCTTGATCCTCCGTGGCCTTCTTGATCCTTTCATCCTTGTTGACCCTCGTGGGTTCTTCCCTCTTCAGATCTATCTTCATTAGCCAAGCATCGTTGTCACCATTGTTGGAGGAGGGAGACGACATGATGCCTAGCCTTGAAAACCCTGACAGAAAACAGCTCGAAACAAGAACAGAGGAAATTTGTGTGATACGGGAGTCAAAACCTCGGGGAGAATATATAATGAATTTTTACCGATCAAAATACGTATCGTGCAATAAAACGGAGTCCGGAAGGCACACGAGGTGCTCACGAGGTAGGGGGCGCGCCCAGGGGGTAGGGCGCGCCCACCACCCTCGTGGGGCCCTCGTGTTCTTCCCAGACTGCTACTTATTTTTCTATTTTTCTAAATATTCCAAAACGGAGAGATATTGCCTTAAAAATTGTTTTGGAGTCGGTTTACTTACCGTACCACATACCTATTCCTTTTCGGAGTCTGAAACATTCTGGAAAGTGTCCCTTATGTATTCCTCCAGGGTTACGGTTTCAATAATATTGGTTTCAACATTTATGGGATTACCTGAGATATAATGTTTGATTCTTTGACCGTTTACTACCTTCGGATTTGTGCCCTCGAAGTTGTTGATTTTTATGGCACCAGAACGATAGACCTCCTCGATAACGTAGGGGCTTTCCCATTTAGAGAGAAGTTTTCCTGCAAACAATCTTAAACTAGAGTTGTATAGCAATACATAATCACCTACATTAAACTCACACTTTTGTATCCTTTTGTCATGCCATCTTTTAACTTTTTCTTTAAACAACTTGGCATTTTCATAAGCTTGGGTTCTCCATTCATCAAGTGAGCTAATATCAAATAACCTCTTTCCACCGGCAAGTTTGAAATCATAGTTAAGCTCTTTAATAGCCCAATATGCCTTATGTTCTAGTTCGAGAGGTAAGTGACATGCTTTTCCATAAACCATTTTATACGGAGACATACCCATAGGATTTTTGTATGCAGTTCTATAAGCCCATAATGCATCATCAAGTTTCTTAGACCAATTCTTTCTAGACCTATTAACAGTCTTTTGCAAAATTAATTTGAGCTCTCTATTGCTCAACTCTACTTGACCACTAGACTGAGGGTGATAAGGAGATGCAATTCTATGATTAACATCATATTTAGCAAGCATTTTATGGAAGGCACCATGAATAAAGTGTGAACCACCATCAGTCATTAAATATCTAGGGACTCCAAACCTCGGAAAAATAACTTCCTTAAGCATTTTAATAGAAGTGTTATGGTCAGCACTACTAGTTCGAATAGCTTCTACCCACTTAGTAACATAATCAACAGCAACTAAAATATGTGTGTATCCATTAGAGGCAGGAAAAGGTCCCATATAATCAAAGCCCCAAACATCAAATGGTTCAATAACAAGAGAATAATTCATAGGCATTTCTTGACATCTACTAATATTACCAATTCTTTGACATTCATCACAAGACAAGACAAACTTACGGGCATCCTTGAAGAGAGTAGGCCAATAAAAACCGGATTGCAATACCTTATGTGCAGTTCTATCTCCAGCGTGGTGTCCTCCATAAGTCTCAGAATGACACTTGCGTAGGATCTGTTCCTGTTCATACTCAGGTACACAATGTCTAATAACACCATCTACTCCTTCTTTATAAAGATGTGGGTCATCCCAAACGTAATGTCTCAAGTCATAGATTTTTTTTTCTTTTGTTGGTATGTGAAGCTAGGTGGTATAAACTTAGCAACAATATAATTAGCATAATCAGCATACCATGGAGTACTACGAGAAGTACTTATAACATTTAATTGTTCATCAGGAAAGTCATCATTAATAGGTAGTGGGTCATCAAGAATATTTTCTAACCTAGACAAGTTGTCTGCAACGGGGTTCTCAGCTCCCTTTCTATCAACAATATGCAAATCAAATTCTTGTAGCAAGAGAACCCATCTAATAAGTCTAGGTTTAGCATCTTTCTTTTCCATAAGGTATTTAATAGCAGCATGATCAATTTGAATAGTTACTTTAGAATCAACAATATAAGATCTGAACTTATCACAAGCAAATACAACTGCTAAAAGCTCTTTTTCAGTAGTAGCATAATTTCTTTGAGCATTGTCTAGTGTCTTACTAGCATAATGAATAACATTTAATTTCTTATCAACTCTTTGCCCTAGAACAACACCTACAGCATAATCACTAGCATCACACATAATTTCAAAGGGTAAATTCCAATCAGGTGGCTGAACAACAGGTGCAGAGACTAATGCTTTCTTAAGTATTTCAAATGCTTCTACACAATCATCATCAAAGACAAATGGTATATCTTTTTGTAATAAATTAGTCAGAGGCCGGGAAATTTTTTAGAAGTCCTTCATGAACCTCCTGTAAAATCCGGTGTGACCAAGGAAACTTCTTATACCTTTGATGTCCTTGGGACATGGCATATTTTCAATAGCATCGACCTTGGCTTTATCAACTTCAATACCTGTTTCAGAAACTTTATGCCCCAAGACAATACCTTCATTAACCATAAAGTGGCACTTTTCCCAATTCAAGACAAGATTAGTTTCTTCACATCTCTGCAAAACTCGATCAAGATTGCTCAAGAAATCATCAAAAGAGGAACCATAGACGGAAAAATTGTCCATGAAAACCTCACAAATCTTTTCACAAAAGTCAGAGAATATAGCCATCATGCATCTTTGAAAGGTAGCAGGTGCATTACATAAACCAAAAGGCATACATCTATAAGCAAAAGTACCAAAAGGGCATGTAAAAGTAGTCTTTGATTGATCTCTAGCCGACACGGGTATTTGAGAGAAACCAGAATAACCATCTAGAAAGCAATAGTGTGTATGTTTGCATAGCATTTGATCAATAAAAGGTAAGGGGTAATGATCTTTCTTAGTAGCTTTATTTAATTTGCGGAAATCAATTACCATCCTATAACCTGTGATAATTCTTTGTGGAATCAATTCATCTTTATCATTAGGAACAACAGTAATACCTCCCTTCTTAGGGACACAATGGACAGGACTTACCCACTCACTATCAGCAACGGGATAGATTATACCTGCCTCCAGAAGCTTGAGTATTTATTTTCTTACCACTTCTTTCATTTTAGGATTCAGACGTCGTTGAGGATCACGAACTGGTTTGGCATCTCCTTCCAAATTTATTTTATGTTGACATAGAGTGGGACTAATGCCCTTAATATCATCAAGAGTATATCCAATAGCAGCACGATGCTTCTTTAGAGTTTTCAATAATATTTCTTCTTCATGCTCTGAAAGGTTAGCACTAATAATAACAGGATATATCTTCTTTTCATCAAGATAAGCATATTTAAGATTATCAGGCAAAGGTTTAAGCTCAAACACGGGATCACCTTTAGGTGGAGGAGGATCCCCTAAAATTTCAACAGGCAAATTGTGTTGCAGAATAGGTTCATGTTTAAAGAATACTTCATCTATTTCCCTTCTTTCATTCATGAACATATCATTTTCATGGTCTAGCAAATAGTGTTCTAAAGGATCACTAGGAGTTACGACAATAGAAGCAAGACCAATAATTTCATCCTTACTAGGTAATTCTTCCTCACGATGTTGTTTACTAAATTTAGAGAAATTAAACTCATGAACCATATCATCCAAGCCAACAGTAACAACATTCTTTGTGCAATCTATGGTAGCATTGAGAGTATTTAAGAAGGGTCTACCAAATATAATGGGACAAAAACTATCTTGTGGGGAACCAAGAACAAGAAAATCAGCAGGATATTTAGTTTTCCCACACAAGACTTCAACATCTCTAACAATTTCCATTGGTGAAATAGTATCTCTATTAGCAAGTTTAATAGTAACATCAATTTCTTCTAACTCAACAGGTGCAATGTCATGCATAATTTCTTTGTATAAGTCAATAGGTATTGCACTAGCACTAGCACCCATATCACATAAGCCATGATAACAATGATCTCCTATTTTAACAGAAATAGCAGGCATGCCTACCACAGGTCTATGTTTATCTTTATCACAAGGTTTAGCAATTCTAGCAGTTTCACCTTCGAACTGGATAACATGCCGATCAATATTATCAAACAAGAGATCTTTAACAATAGCAATATTAGGTTCTACTTTAACTTGCCCAGGAGGTGTATAAGTTCTAATATTGCTTTTATGAACAACAGTTGAAGCTTTAGCATGATCCTTTACTCTAATAGGGAAAGGTGGTTTCTCAACATAAGAAGTAGGAACAATAAGATCATTATAAGTGACAGTCTTTTCTTCAACTTTAATAGGTGCGGCTACTTTTACTTCTATGGGAGGATGATATTTAAACCACTTCTCCTTAGGGAGATCAACATAAGTAGCAAAAGATTCACAGAAAGAAGCTACTATCTCAGAGTCAAGCCCATATTTAGTGCTAAACTTACGGAAAATATCGGTGTCCATAAAAGATTTAACACAATCAAACTTAGGTGTCATACCTCACTCTTTACCTTCGTCGAGGTCCCAATCTTCAGAGTTGCGTTTAATTCTATCCAATAAATTCCATCTGAATTCAATAGTCTTCATCATAAAAGAGCCAGCATAAGAAGTATCGAGCATGGTTTGATTATTATGAGAAAGTCGAGCATATAAATTTTGAATAATCATTTCTCTTGAGAGCTCATGATTGGGGCATGAATATAACATTGATTTAAGCCTCCCCCAAGCTTGAGCGATGCTTTCTCCTTCGCGAGGCCAGAAATCATATATATAATTGCGATCACGATGAACAAGATGCATAGGGTAATACTTTTGATGAAATTCCAACTTCAATCTTTTATAGTCCCACGATCTCATATCATCACATAGCCTATACCATATCAATGCGTCTCCCTTCAAAGATAAAGGGAAGACCTTCTTCTTAGCAACATCATCGGGTATACCTGCAAGCTTAAATAATCCACAAACTTCATCCACATATATTAAGTGCTCATCAGGATGCTTTGTTCCATCTGCTGTAAAAGGGTTAGCTAGCAGTTTTTCCATCATACCCGAAGGAAATTCAAAAGGAGTTTCATTTTCAATAGGTTCAGTAGGTTGAGGAGCAACTCTTTGCTCTACTGGACGGGGTGAAGATACCCCGAACAAGCCCCTCAGAGAATTACTTTCCATAGTAACAAGTGACAGTAAATTTCAGCACACTATATAAATTTTTCCTTACCAAATTCCACCTACCAAAGGCGCTACACTCCCCGGCAACGGTGCCAGAAAAGAGTCTTGACGACCCACAAGTATAGGGGATCTATCGTAGTCCTTTCGAAGTAAGAGTGTCAAACCCAACGAGGAGCAGAACGAAATGATAAGCGGTTTTCAGCAAGGTATTCTCTGCGAGTACTGAAATAAGTGGTAACAGATAGTTTTGTGATAAGGTAAATTGTAACGAGCAACAAGTAACAAAAGTAAATAAAGTGCAACAAGGTGGCCCAATCCTTTTTGTAGCAAAGGACAAGCCGGAACAAACTCTTATAATAGGAAAAGCGCTCCCGAGGACACATGGGAACATCGTCAAGCTAGTTTTCATCATGTTCATATGATTCGCGTTCGATACTTTGATAATTTGATATGTGGGTGGACCGGTGCTTGGGTGCTGTTCTTACTTGAACAAGCATCCCACTTATGATTAACCTCTATTGCAAGCATCCGCAACTACAACAAAAGTATTAAGGTAAACCTAACCATAGCATGAAACATGTGGATCCAAATCAGCCCCTTATGAAGCAACGCATAAACTAGGGTTTAAGCTTCTGTCACTCTAGCAACCCATCATCTACTTATTACTTCCCAATGCCTTCCTCTAGGCCCAAATAATGGTGAAGTGTTATGTAGTCGACGTTCACATAACACCACTAGAGGCTAGACAACATACATCTTATCGAAATATCAAATGAATACCAAATTCACATGACTACTCATAGCAAGACTTCTCCCTTGTCCTCAGGAACAAACGTAATTACTCACAAAGCATATTCATGTTCATAATCAGAGGGGTAATAATATGCATATAGGATCCGAACATATGATCTTCCACCAAATAAACCAACTAGCATGTGCTACGGCGGCAACGGCGGAGATGATTCCCGTTAACGGCGGCGGAGACCAGCGGCGGGAGGCGGCTGGCGATGAGGAGGACGATCCGGAGACCCAGGGAGGCAGAGCAGGCTGAGCGCGGGCGAAGAGGTTCGGAAATTTTTCCAAATTTTGGGCCGTGGATATATATAGCCTGACTCTGTCGGTGTGACCGAAAAGTTCAAATTGGTTGCACCGAGATTGAAAACCTAGATCGACTTAGTGATCTCGGTATGACCGAAATGGATGAATCAGTCAGACCGAAACGCACAAAGAAGTTTTGGAAGTTTAAGTCTATGACGAATCGAGGACTCCGAGTGCTCCTCGCACAGAGTGGTTCGAATCTGACTTGATCAAACTTTGTGATGTAGCATGAATAGAGTTTGAGACGAGAAAAGCATAGATAGCTAGAGTAGGTTCTTAGGCATTCTTGTCCATCCACTTGGCAAAAGAAAAAGGAACCAAACAATCAAAACAACAAGTGGATGTCCTCAAATGAGTATTATGCAACCAACATGCTCACACAATATAATGGCAAATGAAATATGTGGCAAAGCATGCACAACCAATTCTAGCATCTATCAAGCAATTGGCGATGACTAGGTCATCTATATATGAGTATATTGACTTAGGAGTCAAATGAGAACATTTGATCATAGGTCATACTCATCGTTTAAGCACAAATGGGGTTACCATTTTTACATAAAGTGTTGTTGTGTTCACACCTTTAGAGTTGCTTTAGCTCAATTTTAGAGTAAAGCTCCCCTAGATGTGAGATCCCTCCTAAGAGGGATGAACTAACCTTGGGTTTTGTCGATGATGACTTCATGTAGGTGTTGAAGATATGGATGCTCAATGTTGATGTAGATCATTTGGAGCAATCCTTTGGAGTGAGTTGCACTTTCAATACATACACGGGTTAGTCCCACAAGGAACAAACAAGGATATCCATAGACATAGAGTGATGCACACACAAGATGATGTCTATGAAAGCATTAGGTTACCTTGTCCCTTATCTTACCAACAAGAGGGTTTGTGACTCCTTGAACTAGTGCAAGATGTGGAAGTTGATTGCACTTGTTCTTGCCAAAATGATAAGAGTGAAGTATGTTGGTGGAGTCACCCTCAAGAACTCTCGAGTTCTTCTTCTTCAGGGTCCACATCATCTTGATGGGAATCCTTGGAGTTGTAGTCGTACTTGATGAAGTAGAACTTGATGTAGTCTTGGGAACCCACTTGACCAAGGCCTTGGGTGCTTCTTCAAATGCATCAATTTCCTCTTGAAGCTTATCCTTGCCTTTTTGCTTGTGGTCTTGTGGTGGAAGATCATCTTGAGATTGTGTCCCTTTGAAGGAAGTAGGATCATACTTCTCTTGTCGAGGAACAAACTTCGTCTTGGGGTATTGATCTTCTTCCCACTCAACTCCATTGGCATTGAACTTTCGTTCAAAACCAACACCTTGGTTCTTCCGGTGCCTTCCTTGCTTGCGTACAATTTCCTCGAATTGCTTACTCCCGACAAGGCTCTTGGAAACACCTTTCTCTATAATTCCCTTCAATAAGCTATTTTCTTGCCCAAGTGTAACTTGGCTAAGAGAATCATTAGTGGAATCAAGAGAACTACTAGAAGCAACAACATTAGATTTAGCATGATTATTGTTACTACTAGAGGAAGAATCTTTCTTGTTCTTGTTACTAGACTTGACTTGAGGCATGTAAGTGGATAAGAGTAAACGCTTGGCAATGTAATAAGAACTTTTCTTGCGAAGATCATCATTGATTGCCTTTAATAACTCATGTTCTTGCTCAAGGTTGAGCTTTTCAAAACGTAATTTCTCATGAGTCCTTAAAAGTTCTTGATGATCTCCTAAGATAGTTTCATGAGCTAACTTAAGAGTGTTTAGTTCTTTAGTTAGAAACTCAATCTTCTCCTTATCATTGTCATTTGTTTTATCTTGATTAGCATGATTAATTGATGTTTCATCATAGTATTCATCACTAGAGTTGTCAACAAGTAAATCATCATCACCTAACAAGTCATCTTCATCACTATTGAAATCAACATACTCGGGGTGTGATACCTTTGGGACTTTAGCCATGAAGCATCTTCCAAGTCCTTCATTTGGTGAATCAAATATGTCGTAGGAGTTGGTTGACACAAGTGCCAGACTGGCAACACCTTCATCTTGAGTATATTCGGAGTCGGAGTGATAGCTTCTCTCGGAGTGATTGTCGGAGTCGGAGCCGGATACCCATTCACCAACATGAGCTTGATGTCTTTGTTTTGTGTAGCTCCTTGACGACTTGTCCTTCCTTTCCGAATCTTTGCCTCTCTGGGATGTTCTTCGTTCATAACGATCATCTCTACTCCTTCTCTCTCTTGATGGTGATTCTTCTCTTCTACCTCTTCTTTTTGGAGAATCTTCTCTTCTTTTGTAGGGTGTCGTACACTCATTGGAATAGTGTCCGGGTCTTCCATAGTTGTAGCAATTTCGCTCTCGACTAGAAGATCTTTTGTCATTGTAGGACCTTGACTTGGAACTTCTTTCTTTGCTTCTACTCTTGTAGAACTTGTCGTGGAATTGTCACGGCAGATGTCCTTAGTGTCAGGACTTAGTCGCGAGGCCAACGCATCTATGTGGTAGCTTGAGAGGGGTTGAGCGGGACGAGAGACGTGATGTTTTACCCAGGTTCGGCCCCTCACGGTGGAGGTAAAAGCCTACATCCTGCTTCATTGATATTGATGATGATGATCACGGTTACAAGAGTGCTCTATCTCGAGAGCTATTGTCTAAACCTAACTTGTCCAACTTGTGGAACTTGTGAATCTTCCCCCCTTTGAGGAGCCCTGCCCCTCCTTATATATGTTGAAGGGGCGGTTTACATGTGGAGTCCTCTTAGGATTAGGACTAGTCTATATCTAATACAAACCGAATACAAGTCCAGGTCTTAACTCCTTGTAAGATAAACGTTCCTCATGCCTTTCCTCTTAAACCGGCCCACCGTTAAACGTGAACCGGCCTTCTGGGCCTTGGGCCTTGTCATCCGTGTGTCCCGCTCGCCGGATCACCAGTGAGTCATAATGACCAGGTGGGTTGCTTGTAAACCGCCAGGTCAGGGCGGGTCGCCAGTAACTCGCCAAGTGTCAGCGGGGTCTTCAGATAAACCACCAAGTCCGGGTTAACTTCCGTCCGGTTTACACCGCGGGGTATATCCCCGACATTAGCCCCCAAGTTTAGCTTGGATTTATTCATGGTAAACTTATACTGCAAAATAAACACAAGAACAAATTTGACAGGTTATGCTCCGGGTTAAGAATTTTTGTAAACCGGTACCTGATCATCCTTAAGTCCTTGTTATTTCCTTCTTCTGGGAAATTCGGGTCAACAGACCAGCTTCATAATAAATTTGCCGACATTGGTTTGTCACCGAGAAATATTGTGAAGAATAACTCCTTTGACTCAGCTCCCAAAGCGCCGATTTAAGAAATATGGGTCTGAAAATATTTATCTGATATTCAGCCGGTTTGAAGATGTAAAACTTGCCGGTTTAATATTACCAAAATGGCCGGTTTATAAACATTGATGGCGCCGGGTCATAATTGTTGTCGACACCGGGTCATGTAATTGATCTTCCTGATTTGCTCAAAACTGATAAAATGAAGATGTTCCTCCTTTATATGCATAATACCTGTAGCCCCCAAGTCTTAAGAGGAGAACATGGTGATAACTTAAGACTTGCTCCAATAAGTGTTTCAACCTTGAAGAAATCCGGTTTGTTCATCTCAAAACTGAATACTCCATATATGTAGCCCCCAAGTGCCGGGTTGTCATGTTTGCAGCAACCTGGGACTTGTAATTGCTTGATGCTCATAAAAACTTCAACCAGTGTAGCCCCCAAGGGTCGGGTCATTATGCAATAATGAGCAGGGACTTTGTAAATATAATCTTGTAAACTTTGAACAACAACCTGTAGCCCCCAAGGGCCGGCTTAGTAAGATAATACTGAACCGGGACTTGATATATATACTTTAATGAAAATAACATATTATAATGTAGCTTCCATCGTAGGGCTTGAACCCACGTCCACAAGGTTAAGAGCTTTGTGCTTTACCAACTGAGCAATGGATCCTTCAATATTATGGACGAAAACTTGTGTACCTTGAATTGTTGACAGGAGCAATTGGTAGTCCCCAAGGGCCGGCTCATTATAATATGATGAGTCGGGTCTTTAATAAGACTAGTAAAAATGACTTTGCATTAGCCCCCAAGTGTCATGATGCATGCTTACAGCGACATGAGACTTGCATGTAATCTTGATTTGAATAATGTAGCCCCCAAGTGACGGGTTGTAAGCCTGCAGCAACTCGGGACTATTCCATCCATTGTAAAATAAATCATATCCTTTGATAAAATAATAGCCATTGCGCTAAAGCGACTTTGAAAACTCAATAATATCGGTTATTAATAACCATAAAAATCCAGCCATGTTGGCTATTCAAGATAATATAATCCAGTGAAAACCTTATTCATTCAATATCATAATGAATAATATGACCCAATGATTTATAAACGCATGATTCCAATGGCGCAATCCAAATATATATACTGGTGACTTATAGTCCAAAACCAGGCCGATTTAACAAACCTGTTTCTGCATACAACAAGTTTAAAGTGTCCTGGCAGTTTACCGCCGGATGGGTCATAATGCCCAACATATAACCCGGGTTTATAACCAAGGCTGCACTAAAGAATAATCAAATATGAAATATATCATACCTGTGACATTGAATCACATTGTTGGTTTTACCAACTTTTTGTAGTAAGGGTGATAACCCAAATCTCGAGTACTGATAACTCCTTCCATATTGTGCTGGTTTATGATAAAACCGTGCCGGGTTGTGATAAACACCGTGTTACTCCATAAGAGGATGTTAACAACAAGGATCAAACCGGGCAAATAGTCTCCGGATTGACGTGAACTGTGTTCCGTCAATTGATTGGTTGAAAACTTTGTCGGTTTTAAAAAACGCAATAAAAAAGAAAAAAAGTATCTTGCAAAGAAAAGTGCGAAGCAAAAGCAAAGACAAAACCATTTGCAAAAAAAGGTTTATTTGAGCTGATCAAATGGCTTTACCATGGCCGAACACGACCAAGCTCCCGTTAGGTGTAACTATGGTTCTAGTCAGCCAGGTCCCGAAATGAAACCGTGGCATTTATGCCGACCAAGTGGCATGGCAATGGTTCGGGTTCGACCAAGCCCCCAAGTGATTCTGTGGCCTTATGCCGATCAAGAGGCATGACTGGTTCAGACGTGACCAAGTCCCCAAGTGATCTGGTGGCTCTTGCCTATCAAGAGGTATGGTATTGGTTCGGACACGACCAAACCTCCAAGTGATATAACATGATGCTTTTAAAAAGCGAACTCAAGGGTAAACCGGAGGCCTCTTTAGAACAACTCCGTGTAACCACACATGATGTAAAAGAACAGAGACCCCGCTTTATGAAGCAGAAGCCCCCATGTGATCAATAATATATCAGGCCAGTAAGGCGGGATACCCATGTTTGAACTGCGCATCGTGGCAGCAGGTCCTCTTCGGCAATTTTTAACTTTTTGCAAGAGATAAATTCTTCTTGAACCGGGATCTTGAACCGGATATTGAGAGCTTCAAAGCTTTGTGGGAGACATCTTTCCCTTAAACCGGATTTTAAACCGGAATCTTCATTTTTAGCCGGAAATTTTCTGACGGCCCTTAAACTCGAACTTGTGAGAAGTTAATTCCTTTTTGAACCGGAAATTTTTAAACCGGATTTGAGAGCTTCAGAGCTTCGCAAGAGATAGTTTCCTCTTAAACCGGAATCCTTTTCTGATGACCCGAAACTTCTTCATTGAGCCGGGATTTTGTAACTGTCATATACTTTCTAATCCGGAAACCGTCTGACAGCATGATGTGAATCCAGGACCGGGTTATCTTTCCCTCCAACGTATTGGGGTTCTTGACTTCACTGAAAACCGGCAATGTTTGCTAAGTCATATCATTGTAGCCCCCAAGTCTCAAGGTGACTCGAGGAGTTGGCTTGAGATTCTCCATATTTGACCGTGATATAAACCGGCATAACTTGTATATCATTGGTGTTGACAGCATGATGTGAATCCACAGAAGGTTGAGGTGACTGCGGCGGGTTATAAATGATCCCGTATGAGCCGTGTCAGCAACTCGGCCAATGGTTCCTTCCAACTGGCTCCTTGAAGTTTAACCAAACTGTAGTAGCGGCGACCTGTGTGCATGTCCATTGAACCATCCAGTGCAGACGATGGTTGATGATAATTTGCCTCCAATTTGTGGGAAGAAAGGCGGGTTACCCATGTTCATACTCAAGAAACAGCTCATGCAGACAGGTGCGGCCCGGTATGTTGATGTAGACCAGGCCGCGAGAGACGGACGTCCGCAACATCAGAGGCAGCTCGGACAGATGAGTCGGCCGTGGTATTGTAAGCTGGTGCATACGGGGAAGATCGGCACCGGTGTCATAAACCGGCTCGGACGGGCGAGTTAATCGCAGGCGCGGTCCCGGCAAGCTGATGTAAACCGGGCCACAGGGACGACAACCTTCTCACGTTCATTCACCGGGTGGTAGGACACAGACGAAACACCAGTGCAGAACGTTGCTAGCGCGTGCTCCGTGCCCGTAACATAGCGCCTCATTTGTAATGAACAATTGTCCTGCATAAACAGTATTGCAGACCAAGGCAAAGATAAACTGCTCTTTGATAAAAATAATATGTACTAATAAAATATATTTCATATGGGTATCACCTGATGTGTTTAGGCCGGAAATAACCCGCCATGAAGTTGATGATAACTGTATGAAGCTGAAATTAATCACGGGTGAACCGGCCGCAGTGTGGTAAACCGGTGCGGACGGGTGAGTCGGCCGTGATGTTTGTAAACCGGCGCGGACAATGAGTCGGTCGCATGCGTGGACGGATGTAAACCGAATAGCGGGGACGGCGATTTGCATGTGTATCCGTCGAGCAGCATGGCCCGGAAGACCGCCACTGCAAAATTATGCTGGCACGCGCTCCATGTCCGCGGTATAACGATACATTTGTCATAAATAATTATCCTACATAAAAACATTGCAGCAAAGATAGATTGTTTTTTGACAAAAAAAACAATATGTGTTAAAAGTAGACTCGGATGAATATCACCTGATTTATTCGGACGACAAATGATCCGTGTGCAGGCTAGAATTTGATTGGACCAAATATCAGTGTAGATGTGCCATGCATGGTTGTTATTCTGTCTTTCTCTTCCTCCATGTACTAGTATCGGCAGTACGTTGACGACTCGGTGGAGATAGGCAGTAGAGGCGGCCAGCGGCTCAGCGACGGGCGTCTTGGCGCACCGGCAAGGGGAGCAGCAGGGCCACGCTCTAAGGCGGAGGCACAAGGCTACAACGGATGTTGTCCCGCGTGGCCGAGCGGCTCATACCCAAGGGTCGAGCGGCGAGTGCTACAGAGGTGAACGCCGCGCCGGCCTGGGCAGGTGTGACAGCTTGAAGTAGCAGCAAATACGTATACTGATGCCTTGAGTTTTGAAGAGCATGTACACGGTCACACGCGGTGGCAGCTTGGCGTTGACCCACTGTAGATGAGGCGAGGCCAGCTTTAAGGCGAATCCATGACGGCGTTGGTCATGGAAGCAGAGGCGGCTGAATCACCGCGGCGGGGGCGACTTGTAGCAGAGGACCGTGGCCGTGGTAGATGTAACGGTGGCCTGCTGCCATCTCCGTGCGACCCGCCACCGAGAGCCGCCACGGTGACAATGACTGTGTCCCCTTGTCAGCAGGCCGGCTCTCCGGCAGAGGCGAGGCGGGCATCGACTCGGAGGCAAGTGGCTTGGCGATGGAGAAATCGGAGCAGCCACAGCGAAGTTGATCCGCAGCGGGGCGGCTCAGCAACGAAGGCGCGCCGGCGGAGGCCCGTGTGAGGGCGGCTCATACCCAAGGGTCGAGCGGCGGCACGGAAGGTCAGATGTCAGCGCCCAGTAGTTCCAAGGCGGATGGTGACGATTGAGGCCCAAGGCACGGCAGAGCCACTTGACAGAGGCAAAGTGCACGCGAGGGCGGAGAACGGCAATGGCTCAGGGCCAGCTCGACTGAGATTGGCCAAATAAGGCCTGTGGCTCGGGGTGCAGCTAGAAGCTGGTCGCACGGAAGAGCGACGTGCCAGGCAGCGAGGCGGAGTCGACCCGCGGGCGCGGCGAGTCCGGAACCGCAGCGGATGAGGCCCTGCAGCGGCGAGTCCGGGTTGCTGTTTGTCTCTGTTTCCGGGTCGTTGGAGTCTTTTAGAAAATTTCCATCTGAGTCTTTGTGGCAGTCTTCTTTTCTTCTCTTCTTTTTGTTGATCGATCTTGGACTGGTCATCGACTTGCAGCAGCAGCGGCGCATCCGATGCAACACTAATTTTTCTTAAACTTAACCTTGTGTATCCCGTTTTGTCTGCTCATTGGCGGTGGAAATCCTTCCATGCTAGCGGCACAAAAACTTCTCGGTGAACATGCGAAATCCGTTGTTGAAGTGGAGCTTTTAATGCCGGTTCTTCATCGCCCGGATGATTACGAGCTTCTCGAACCCTAGAAGAGATCCCTCCAAGAACTCAACACCACCGTATGCTGCCCCACGGTGGGCGGCAACTGTCGTGGAATTGTCACGGCAGATGTCCTTAGTGTCAGGACTTAGTCGCGAGGCCAATGCATCTATGTGGTAGCTTGAGAGGGGTTGAGCGGGACGAGAGACGTGATGTTTTACCCAGGTTCAGCCCCTCACGGTGGAGGTAAAAGCCTACATCCTGCTTCATTGATATTGATGATGATGATCACGGTTACAAGAGTGCTCTATCTCGAGAGCTATTGTCTAAACCTAACTTGTCCAACTTGTGGAACTTGTGAATCTTCCCCCCTTTGAGGAGCACTGCCCCTCCTTATATATGTTGAAGGGGCGGTTTACATGTGGAGCCCTCTTAGGATTAGGACTAGTCTATCTCTAATACAAACCGGATACAAGTCCAGGTCTTAACTCCTTGTAAGATAAACGTTCCTCATGCCTTTCCTCTTAAACCAGCCCACCGTTAAACGTGAACCGGCCTTCTGGACCTTGGGCCTTGTCATCCGTGTGTCCCGCTCGCCGGATCACCAGTGAGTCATAATGACCAGGTGGGTTGCTTGTAAACCGCCAGGTTAGGGCGGGTCGCCAGTAACTCGCCAAGTGTCAGCGGGGTCTTCAGATAAACCGCCAAGTCCGACCGGGTTAACTTCCGGCCGGTTTACACCGCGGGGTATATCCCCGACAGAACTTGTTGAAGTTCTTCACCATTTGGCTCAATTCTTCATTGAAGGTTTGTTTCTCACTTGATGATGTAGGAGCTTCACATGAGGCTTTGTAGGCACCACTTGACTTGTTATGGATCTCCTCCTTATCCTTGAGTGACATCTCATGAGCAACAATTCTTCCAATGACTTCCGTTGGCTTGAGATCTTTGTAATTGGGCATCATTTGAATCAATGTACATACAGTATCATATTTTCTGTCCAAAGCTCTTAGGATCTTCTTGATGATGAATTTGTCGGTCATCTCTTCACTTCCTAAGCCGGCGATCTCATTTGTGATAAGAGCAAGCCTAGAGTACATTTTAGCGACACCTTCACCATCCTTCATTTGAACTTGTCAAGCTGACTTTGAAGCACATCCAACTTGGATTCCTTGACAGAGTCGGTACCTTCATGCATATCAATCAAAGTATCCCAAATTTCCTTTGCATTCTCAAGATGGCTGATTTTATTGAATTCTTCGGGGCACAGTCCGTTGAAGAGGATATCACAAGCTTGAGCATTGTATTGCAGCATCTTCAACTCTTCCGCGGTGGCTTCACGGTTCAGTTCTCTCCCATCAAAGAATTCACCTTGCAAGCCAATACACACAATAGCCCATACGGGGTGGTTATGTCCAAGAATCATCTTATGCTTCCAACTAGCAAAATTAGTACCATCAAAGTAAGGACCTCTACGGTGGTAATTTCCCTCGCTAGACACCATACTCTCCTAGGTTGTGAAACCAAGGCTATGACTTCCAAAAGCTATGAAAATCAAAGCAAATGGAGACCAAAGCTCTGATACCACTTGTAGGATCGAAAGTATGTCTAGAGGGGGAGGGTGATTAAACTACTTAACCAAATAAAAACTTATCCTTTTCCCAATTTTAGTTCTTGGCAGATTTTAGCTACTTTGGAAAAGTCAAGCAATCTTAACACAATTCAAGCAAGCATGCAAAGAGTATATGAGCAGCGGAAAGTAAAGCATGCAACTTGCAAGAATGTAAAGGGAAGGGTTTGGAGGATTCAAACGCAATAGGAGACACAGATGTTTTTGTCGTGGTTCTGATAGGTGGTGCTATCGTACATCCACGTTGATGGAGACTTCAACCCACGAAGGGTAACGGTTGCGCGAGTCCACGACAGGCTCCAACCACGAAGGGTCCACGAAGAAGCAACCTTGTCTATCCCACCATGGGCGTCGCCCATGAAGGACTTGCCTCACTAGGGTAGATCTTCACTAAGTAGGCGATCTCCTTGCCCTTACAAACTCCTTGGTTCAACTCCACAATCTTGTCAGAGGCTCCCAAGTGACACCTAGCCAATCTAGGAGACACCACTCTCCAAGAAGTAACAAATGGTGTGTTGATGATGAACTCCTTGCTCTTGTGCTTCAAATGATAGTCTCCCCAACACTCAACTCTCTCTCACAGGATATGGATTTGGTGGAAAGAAGATTTGAGTAGAAAGCAACTTGGGGAAGGTTAGAGATCAAGATTCATATGATAAGAATGGAATGTCTGGCCTCAACACAAGTGTAGGTGGTTCTCTCTCAGAAAAAGTAAGTTGGAAGTGTAGGTTTATTCTGATGGCTCTCTCCATGAATGAAGAGGTGGTGGAGGGGTATATATAGCCTCCACACAAAATCTAACCATTACACACAACTTGCCAATCTCGGTGGGACCGAATTGAAAAACTCGGTCGGACCGATTCAGCAAAGCTAGTGACCGTTAGGTTTTTCAGTGGGACCGACATGCAACTCGGTAGGACCGATATGATTAGGGTTAGGGCATAACGTAATCTCGGTGAGAACGATTACACAAACTCGGTGAGACCGATTTTGGTAATAAGCTAAACGGAGAGTTGGTCAGGTAAACTCGGTGGGACCGATCGCTCATTTCGGTGAGACCGAAACATTACGAAGGGAAAACAGAGAGTTTCCATTGCAATCTCGGTGGGACCGATCGCTCATCTCAGTAAGACCGAAATGTTACGAAGGGAAACCGAGAGATTACAATCCCATCTCGGTGAGACCGAGATCCCTATTTGTGAGACCGATTTGCCTAGGGTTTGTGGCAGTGGCTATGACATTTGAAACTCGGTGGCGCCAGATGGAAAGAATGGGTGGGGCCGAGTTTGACTTTTGCTTTAGGTCATATGTGGATGTGAGAAAGTAGTTGAGGGCTTTGGAGCATATCACTAAGCATTTTGAGCAATAGTCTCATTAAGTAACACCTCATCCCTCCTTGATAGTATTGGCTTTTCCTATAGACTCAATGTGATCTTGGATCACTAAAATAGAAAATGTAGAGTCTTGAGCTTTGAGCTTGAGCCAATTCTTTGTCCTTAGCATTTTGAGGGGTCCACTTTTCTCATCCATGCCATACCAATCATTGAGCTTTCCTGAGATATTAATCTTGAAATAGCATTAGCTCAATGAGCTATATGTTGTTAGGAATTACCAAAACCACCTAGGGATAGTTGCACTTTCACACGGGCGTTTCGGTGTCGGACCAGCAGGACATGGTGATTTGAAGCAAACGCAGCGGCTCAAAGGCCATCGGTCGTGGGCAACGCGGTCGCAGACACGGCCAGAGCAGCAGAGGAGATTGTGGTAGCTCAACGGGGGCAGCTCAACAAAGGCCGGTTTGGGGTGACGCCACGGGCAGGCCGGCTTATGGAAGCAAGGCTTCGGGGGATCCATGGCGATGGAGACGAGCCGGCGACGATTTTTCCTTAATTGAATTGGGCGCCGACGACTTATTGCGGCGAACTGAGCGCCAGTGACCTTGTTGGAGAGCAGAAAACGGCAACGCAGGTGACTCATAGTGAACCCCTGATGTTGTTTTAATGTTCCATGACAGTTTAGTGGCGGCGCAGGCGGCGGTTTACCGAGGCCGAGCTGGAGACAGACATCGCAGACGACTTAGTCTTTTTGGCGGCTGAAAGTAAGGCGACGGTGCCCTTGTCTGCCAAACCCGATGATGCCGCAAAGCGGAGGCGCGGGCTGAACCAGCCCAGAGCAGAAAACGGTGACGTAGGTGTGCAGTCGCTCGAAGCGGTGCTTGACGGGGCACAAAACGGCAGTTCAACGGAGTCTGACGGAGGCAGGTTGGAGCCCAGGCGGTCACTTCCAAAAGGCGGTTTAGGCGGCTCAGCTGTGGTGGCCGGCTCAATGATGAAGACGAGGCGTGGCCGGTTTGAGCATGCGGTCCGTGCAACAGTCCCGGGGCGGACGGCATCCCTCTGGTCAAGGTGCAGAGGATGACCCGGACTTCGGCGAGTTACGATTGTTTGAAGACAAAAAATCTCCTCCAAATTGTAATGACTTTGGACAATCCACGTCCGGGTCGTGATGGTGTTCCACTTGAACACTGTACACCTTAAAAAATCCCTTTTGTCGCTTCCGAGTGTTTTGGCGATTTACCAGAATAAACCTTTGTTTCTGGTGTCTTACCACAAAATCGATCCGGCGATGTCTGTTGGTCTTGGCAATGTGTGGCAGCAGCAGTAAAATTTAATCTCTTCTCGGATTCGGTTCACAAAGGCGGCAGTTTGCCAAGTAATCCTAATTTTTGCTTTAACCTTTTCTCTCACCGATCATAAGTCTGGTCCGATAAACTTGAAGCTGACGCAAATTCTTTCAAACCTGGCTCTTCATCGTCCGGAAAATTGTGACCTCTCGATCCCTACGAGAGGTCCCTCCAATAACTCAGCACCATCGTGCGCAGGCCCCACGGTGGGCGCCAAATGTCGTGGAAATATCACGACAGATGTCCTAGTGTGAGGACTTAGTCGTGAGGCCAATACATTCATGTGGTAGCTTAAGAAGGATTGAGGGGAATCGAGAGACGCAACACAAGACGAGGATTTAGACAGCTTCGGGCCCCGGGAAACATTATCCGGTAATAGCCCTACATACTGTTTGTGGCTAGATCTCTTTATGATCATGAGGAAGTCGCCGTAAACGGGCTCTCCCAGTTATCCCCAACCCTTAAGATTTGTTTCTTCTTACTTGTCCCTCTTTGGGGAGCCCCGCCCCTCCTTATATAAGTTGAAGGGGTGGGCTACATGTAGAGCCCAACTCTGACTTAAGACTTAACTATTATGACTTCTCTTCATGGGCTTCTTAACATTTTGGGCTTCATAACGTCTCGGGCTTCATAACCCCTGGCAACCCAGTTATCACTGTCTGCGGAGTTATGACTCGTGCCGGTTTATGATGGCCTGCCGGTTTATGATTGTCTGCTGAGTTATCATCTGACTTAACTCTTGCCGGGTTATCATCTGACTTAACTCCTGTCGGGTTATCATCTGACTTAACACCTGACTTAACTGTCAGCCGGTTTATCAACCTGCCGGTTTACCGTCTGGGTTAACTGCCTGTTTTAACTTTCTATCTTAATTGTCAACCGGTTTACTAAGTCCCAGCCGAGTTATAACTCTGGTCGGATCATACTGCGGGGTATATCCCCAACACCGTCCATGAAATCCCACTGCCTATGGGTTCAGGCCCTTCGTCGTCACCATTGTCGGGAAGATCCTCCGCTAGTCTTCAACGTCGAAGTTGGCTTCGCCGTCGCCGTCCTCCTCGCCGCTCGAGATGTCGATGATCTCCCTCCCGCTGGTCATGCACTCCGTAAAGATTCGGCACTTCGCCTCCACCAGCTTAGGGTACTGGCGGCGGAGGTCCGCCATGTACTCCTCGTTGGTCGCCTCCGCCACAATCCGCTCTCTCGCCTCCCGGTCCTCCCTAGCGACCGCCGCAGTCACCCCCTGGCAGCAGTGGGTCATCGAGTGGCGGCCCCTCGCCCCACGGGAAGTTGAGGCGAGCATTGGCGCCGTGAAACCGGACCTGCCACCGATCGTACTCGTGGGTGCCGAGCTAAGCGGTGTGGAAGGACCCGAGCCAATGCTTCATGTGGGTGACGCAGTCGGTGATCTCAGCCACCCGCGTCGCCCACACCTGTTGCCGGACGCCTAGGTACTTCCTCTTTGGGTGCAGGAAAGTTAGGGAAATCGGCGAGCCAGTGGAATGTGGCCGCACCGCCATGGCTGCGGTGGCTTGAGGACGCGCCCGCGTTGTGGATGGGTGGCGCGGACCGGTGGCCATGGGTTCCGAGCACTGGGAAGGAGGGGAGCGGTGGGGGAGTCGCTGGCGGTGGGGATTGGAGAGGAGAGGCAGAGAAGGGTGGGGATTTTTTTACTCGGCCTTAGAGGGGTGTAGTAAAAGTTATCAACCTCTCTATGGGTTTTGAGGGCTCGGCTAGATTCTACTCCCTCAGTTCCGAATTACTTGTCTTGAATTTGTCTAGATATGGAGGTATCTAGACTTATTTTAGTGCTAGATACCTCCGTATCTAGACAAATCTAAGACAAGTAATTCGGAACGGAGGGAGTAGTTATTAGAGAAGTAAACCTTAATCGGTCAACATAATTTAGGTCTCGGCTAACATATCTTAGGGAATCGGTTAGAGTTGGCCTTAATCGGTTTCAAAAGTTAACCGTTCAAGTTGCTTGGTTTTGGAGTTGGAGGAGGAAAACCAAACTTCTCGATTATTTGAGAGGGGGAGGGGGGTTACACCCCTCGAACTTTCCAAACTATCTAGGATTTTATTACAGGGTAGGGAATCAAAAATCGATCAAAAATACGTATTCAGACATGGGATCGGAATAAAAACTTTCCTTGCATGCAATCAAAAGCGAGTAGTTTTGGAAACAGTTTTACCGCGTCTTTGTTTTGTTACTTGCCATCTTTAGGTGCGCTACTCAGCATATATAAATATATCAGATTTGCTATTTCACATCTAAGTCCAGAGTTGTTGGATCATTTGTCTTTAATATTTTTGCAAAACCGATGGTCTGGCTGGTGCGCTCGCTCGTTGAGCCTTGTCTCGCGCGTAGCTCATGTCCAGGTTGTTGCTCGTACGAGGTCGGCCCGTTCTCATGTTTTTTTTGTGATATTGGGCTGGCAGGCCGTTTTTGTCTATACTCCAGGCACATTTCTCTCCAGCGCCTCACATCTAGTGTGCCTTAGTTTTTTCATCGTAGGCTGCGTTTTCCTATTTTCTTTTCAAAAGTATGTGCAACGACTCAATTCTAGTTCTTTTCATTTTTGTACACTTTCATTTGACTCTTAGTATTTGTTTTTTGTTTGTTTTCGTTTTATTTTTGTTTTTGTTTTATTTTTTCTATTTCATTATTTGCTTTCAATTATGAACTAGTTTTAAATTCATGTTTTTTTGGTTTTTTATTTTCTCCTTTTCCCTTTTCCCTTTCTTTCTTAATTTATCTGTTTAAAATTTATGAACTTGTTTTCACTTTATTATATGTTCGCTTTGAATGTCGTGCAAATCCTGATCACGGGTTATTTTTGTCACGCGCCCTATGTGTCGCGCCGTGTGATTGGTGTCTACTTATCGATATGCTTATGGGCCGTTTTTGTCGCGCGGTCTAGGGTCTCGCTTTAGATTGGTTTGCTAATTCTCATCTAAATGAGTGTTAACAATATTTCATCTAACTCATATATTGTTAGATGATACACGTGTTTCTGTGTCGTGCTCGTTATCGTTGCGTTGTGTTTTCTGTTTATCCCTCGTGAAGCAGTGAGGCCTAATATAATATTCTTTTTAGTGGGACGTTATTATGTTTTGTGTATTGGTTTTTCTCTGTGGGCTTAGTTTTTTCTAGAGCCATGTGGCTTTTTATTCCCTCTTTTTTTGTTTGACCATGTAGCTAGATTTTTTGTTTCAGATTTACTAAATCCAATCTAGATGAATTTTTAGCTCATATATGTCTATAATTGTCCAATTTGTTTGCCTTAATGTTCGTACAAACCAAAACATGCGCGTCCATGTGAGCTCGTCATTTTTTGTCGCGCGTCCTCTTGTCTTGTTTATTTTGTGTCATCATGTTTTCGCATTTCTTTCCACATGGGCCCATATATGTCATTATTTGGGGGTTCGACGATGAAACTTATCTCCATCTTCTCACTGACTAACCTTTGATCCCTATAATTTTTCCTGTGATTTATTTTTCATGCCAGTTATAGGTCCACCCCTTTGACATGCAACTGGCCTGTAATTTGTTTCATCCTAGTTGCAAGTCAAGCCTTGACCTGCAACTGGGCTTGTAGTCTCGTAGTTGTCCCAGGTGCAAGTCCACCCTCAACTCGCAACTAGACTCATAGTTTTCCCAATTGCAAGCGCTCTATCTTCTGCCTTGCTTCTCGCTATCTTCCATCATCGACTCGCAACTAGGGCCCGACCTTTCTTTCATCCCAGTTGCAACCCCCTCGACATGTAACTAGGACCTAGCTTTTTTGTCCAGTTGCAAGTCCACCCTCAACTGTCCGACTTTTTTGTCCAAGTTGCAAGTCTACCCTCGAGTCGCAACTGGGGGCCGACATATTTTTTCGATTGCAATTTCACTGTTGACTCGCAGCTGGGGCCCGACATTTTTTCCCTCCTAATTACAAGTCCACCCTCAACTCGCAACTGAGGTCCGACCTTTTTTGTCCCAGATGGAAGTCCACCCTCGATTCATGGCCCAACCTTTTTTGTCCTAGTTCCAGGTACACTCTCGACTCACAAATAGGGCGAGACTTTTCTTTTGTCCAGGTTGCAAGTCGACCCTCAACTCGCAACTCGGGCCCAACCTGTTTTGTCGAAGTTGCAAGTCCATCCTTGACTTGCAACTGGGTCAAACTTTTTTTTTGTTCGAGTTGCTAGTCCACCCTCAACTCGCAACCAGGGTCCATCATTTTCCGTTTGAGTTGCAAGTCCACCCTCGACTCGCAGCTGCGGCCCGATTTTTTTACAATCAGTTGCAAGTCCACCGTCGATTCGCAACTGGGGCCCGACCTTTTTGTGTCTCAGTCGCAAGTCCACCGTCGACTCGCAACTGGGGCTCAACCTTTTTCTTGTCCTAGTTGCAAGTCCATCCTTGACTCGCAACTGGGGCCCAACCTTTTTTGTCCCAGTTGCAAGTCTAAACACAACTCGCAACTAGGGCCTGACCTTTTGTAATCCCAATTGCAAGTCCATCCTCGACTTGCTACTGCAGGTTCGACTTTTTTTGTCCCAATTGCAAGTCCATCCTCGACAGCAAACAAACCATAGATGAGTCGACTCAAGTAGCTAGGATATGTTTTTTGTTTTGTTTTGTTCATGTTTTCTATTTTATCATTTTTCTTTATTGTTTTTTCTCTCCTTTTAATTTTTCTATTTTCAACAATTGATCTCATTTTTTTTTCATTTTTTCTGATTATTTTTTCTTTTTTCATAAATTCACAAGATTCAATAAATGTTCCAAAATTCATAAACTTGTTCATTGTTCTAAAATTGTTCGTGTTTATCAATTTTTTTTAAAAAAAATTAAAAATGTGTTCATCTCCGACATGTTTATTGCAATGATGAAAACTAATATTCTAGCGAGATTATCTCCGTCGTAAGAAGAGAAGAACGCGAGCTGCCGTGTAGTGTAGAGTTGTAGTTCGACTAGCAACAAGACAAAGGGCCGCGAGTTGGTAGTGTAGTCTATACTACTATTATCTATACTACTATTAAAAGACCAAACATGACTTCCCCTACGTGCACCCCAAAAAGTGCACACAGGATAACCCCCACGTCCGATCAGACCCGTTAAGTTCCATCTAACTGTCCACGTTACATCGACCATACTACAATCAGATCTACGGCTCAAAACAAATGTTCTGCCGGCAGACTCCCCGCTCAGGATGCTAGACAACGCAACGATAGGAGCCCACGAAATTAAACAACACGTCCGAGATCAACGCCGCCACCAACAGCTAAAAGGGAAAAAAAGAAAAACACCGCCACCAGGCCACGAACGTGCCCTAGCAGGTGCCATCTCGAGGAAACCTGGTCCCGTCCCGACGACCTGCCCTAGATCTGATGTCCATAACGTCCTCGACTCGCTGGCCGTCGTCTCGAGGACACCTCGGGCAATCCCGACGCGCCGCCCTAGCTTCGTTGTCCACACCGTCCTCGCCCTAGTGGCCGCACCATCTCAAGGCCATTGGTCAACATCGGAGTACTTCCAGCCTGCCACTGCAAGGTTAGATCATTTCAATTTCCACATCTTATGATGAGAAAGAAAATACAGGAAATTTCACCATTACACTGCTGATCTATAATTTGTTACCATCATGTGTGTACAAATTTAATACCTACAGGACACCATGATCTATAATGGGGTAGTGGGGTACGGACTTCATTTCAGGACCGCAAACAAACAGCGGCAATTCAAGTAAATATATATATCACCAACGTCTTACCTACTTAGACTTTGTAAATCATGAAGATCTCATTTCTCACAGGTCAAAAAGCAGATCCAAAAAAAGTGAGGAGACAAAGTGAGAGGGAGAGGTATGCACGATATTAAAAAGGAGACGTGAGGCAAGGGATCATAAGAAAACTACATATGCTATTCCAAATGGAAAGCGCATTCCATAACACCCGTGGGCATACCGCCTGGTTTGTTCATTTTCTCTATTCTTTATGATACATATGATGAATCACAAGTATAATCATATTGATGATCATTATTTCTGATAGAAGATTTTCACACTGCAGAGAAGCCCACGGCGCACTCTGCTGTCACCCAGCTATGATACACACCAGCGGCGGAAGGTGATGTTTTTCTAACCAAACATAATAGCTTCATTTATGTGTGAACAACTGACATTGTACAGCCAATTGTGATCCTGGCATACCTGTTGATGTGATGATGTCTGATGAGACTCCATTCCATGGTCCAGATTCATTAAAAACACCCCACAGTGCCGTTTCTAACAAGGAAAATGTCAATAATGTTGACTCTGGCATTTAGTCTTCCCATCGTACTGGGTTATGAGCACCACTTCAAGCCTAGAAATGCAGCTTGTCAAATGGTAAACTGTTGCTCGCATGGCATGAGCAAAATAAAGAAGAAAAACAATTGTTGCTCATATTGTGCATCGGAGCTAATTTGCGTCTATATCGTACAGAAGAAAAACAACTGTTGCACATATTGTAGCTAATTCACACTTATATTTACAGAAGAAAAGCAAGCACTTCAGAGGGAGAGGGATTTAGGAATTTCAGTACAATTGTTCTTGATAACTAGATCTGTTATAGCAACTTGTTCTGACATCAAATGCAACACCTTTGACATCGATAATTTGTTCATGTCATGGATCTTTTTTACATTGCAATTCTTCAGATTGTATTAGTTCAGCACTATTGTGTGCTGCAATGGAGATATAGCTTATAGACGATCAATATATCAGCCATAGGACCACAATGCTTTTCACAAAGCTGTGACATTCTCTACCAATGTGAAATACTTGTAATGAAAACTGCAAGCATCTATGGCATTTGCGTAATGTATTGTTTTTTTGAGCATGTAAAGTTACTTCCATTCTGACTGAAGTTAAAATTCTTGCTTATTGTTGGGGACAGAGTGTGAAGCAGGTTGGTTTATTAAGAGCAGGTTGATACATGCAAGGACAGAATTGTCGCTGCCCTGGACACACTATCGCCTACATCTTCATGGGAGAGAAGTGCTGCTGCTGGGCAGGAAGCAGATACAGTTTTTCTTGGTGGGTGTGGTTTTGGAACAGCCATGTCTTCTCTAATTGAGTACTTGAGTTCGGAGTATGGTTATACTTTTGCTTAGGATAAGTTAACACGTCTCTTTCTATGATTTTTAAATGCTTCTTGTCAGGAAGGCAATTATGTTTGTAAGGATAGTGTATTTTGCAAAGACTTTTGTACTTGCTATTTTTATTCTTAAATAAAAACAGCAGGGTAATTGCTTTTCTTACTGGTGCTCCTGATTATGAAGATGGTCAACTAGACACTAAGAGATATGGTGAGCAATATGCTAGCAAAGAGGAAGATGTTAACCTCATGTTGCTCCCTGAGCAGATACCTTCCTATAGAGATCTGGTAAGCTTGTGCTTCTTTTGCAGTAAAAAAAATCTATCCATTAGTGAAATTTTGAAACAGGCCACTGTGGTGCTGTTGCTGTTCAAGCAGGAGTATGTGTAAACATATTTGCAGGAATATGTGTAAACATATTTGCAGGCGAATGCTATCCTGAGATTGACTAACAATTGCTATCCTGAGATTGACTGAACTTCAGTACATTACTACTGTTTTGACTTGAAGATGTCCTCGAATGCCAAATTGCTCTGCAGACTTTGAACCCCTTTCATTTTCTTTCATGTAAAGTTCTTTTTATTAAATGGCAGTGGATGTTGAGTTATCTATGCTAGCAATGCGATGTTAGAGAGAGGCGTGTGGAACCGCATCAGGGAGGGAAGGGAACCAAATCTAGCACCGTACCAAATCGAAACGAGGAGAGGAAGGAAAAGGAAGACCTTCCATGACGGCACGACATCCCAAGAAGAAGAAGCACCCTCCCCCTACATCGAGCTGAGTTGGTGATGCTTAATGGCGTCGGAGCGGGGGCAGGGGCGGCGGCGTCCCGAGCTCCATGGCCCTTGACGACGGCGCGACTCCGCTCCATCTGGCGCCGACTGAGCCTGAGGTGCTCGCGGTTGTGGGATGCCATGGAGCTCTAGGTCGAAGCGTCCTCCCCACGTACACGCAGTGGATCTCGGTCCGCTCCGAGATGCCCGCTCCCGCATCACATCCATCAGCTCGTAGCTTGATCTGCGCCGGGGCACGGAGGCGGCATAGTCGATTTATGGAACACCGGCGGGGTTGGCGGCGAGGCGAGGCAAGGCCATGGCGGGGAGAGGAGGCGGCGGGGCAGGAGACAAAGTGCGCCGGCGGGCTGGAGTCGAGGCGGCGTGCGAAGGAGAGGATGTAGCGGGGAGAGCAGGCGGCGAGGAAAGCAAAGTGTCTGTCTGAGCGGTGATAGACTGATAGCCTCTCAGTGGCTGCTTTTTTTAGTTGTTTTCTTTTTAATAGAAAATGCTCTTCTTTTTGGAAGTAGCGTCTGTTTATACGGGCAATGAGCATCTACAGCCGGATTGAACAAAATTGACTCCCTATTTTTACGTTTACAAAACCATGTTCTTCACTTTTGTCTTACATGTCCGATCACATGCATGTGATTGGTGGAGAAGGAAAGAGAAAAAAATTATGAAAGGACCCCAATCCTATATGACGGACGCAGGACCATTGTACGGGCACTCCTCATACTCATCACATATATGAGGTGAATATAAGGGCTGCCGGATAGCCTGGGCATTTAAGGAGGTTTTGAGGGGTCCGGTTGAGTCAACTTTTCGTTACTTTTTGTTTTTCTCTCCTGTCCGGTCAGTGGTCCATGCATTCGCCCGAGTAATTTGAGGAGTCCAGCTGTAGATGCTCTAAGTATAGGCTTTCCTCTGCTTGCTTTGTGTGGCCTGATTAGAACTTTTACAAATGCAATTGCTTAATTTGGCTCGGACGTGCCTGGACACGTTCGTTTTGGACCCTCATTTTCCTTGTAAAACAACCACCCTTCTCATATTGTTCGGTCATATGCATATGATTGGTGAAGAGAAAAAGAGAAAAAAAACAAAGAAAAAGGTGGTCCGCGGTCGGCCAAATCCCCATTTTCTTTCCACATATGGGTGGGCTATGGGGCTTGCCGATCAGTTTGGGCGTTTGTGTTGGGGAACGTAGTAATTTCAAAAAATTTCCTACGCACACGCAAGATCATGGTGATGCATAGCAACGAGAGGGGAGAGTGTAGTCTACGTACCCTCGTAGACCGACAGCGGAAGCGTTATGACAACGCGATTGATGTAGTCGTACGTCTTCACGTCCTGACCGATCAAGCACCGAAACTACGGCACCTCCGAGTTCTAGCACGCGTTCAGCTCGATGACGATCCCCGGACTCCGATCCAGCAAAGTGTCGGGGAAGAGTTCCGTCAGCATGATGGCGTGGTGACGATCTTGATGTTCTACCGTCGCAGGGCTTCGCCTAAGCACTGCTACAATATTATCGAGGAGTATGGTGGAGGGGGGCACCGCACACGGCTAAGAGAACGATCACGAAGATCAACTTGTGTCTCTAGGGGTGCCCCCTGCCCCCGTATATAAAGGAGCAAGGGGAGGAGGCCGGTCGGCCCTATAGGCGCGCCAAGGAGGAGTCCTCCTCCTCCTAGTAGCAGTAGGACTCCTACTAGGAGGGGGAAGGAAGTGGAGAGGGAGAAGGAACGGGGGGCACCGCCCCCCCTCTCCTAGTCCAATTCGGACCAGGGGGGAGGAGGCGCGCGGCCCACCCTGGCTGCCCTCCTCTTTCTCCACTAAGGCCCATATGGCCCATTACTTCTC
>NC_041386.1:616538152-616545038 GCF_002162155.2 Triticum dicoccoides
GGTTCCGGTAACCCTCCGGTACTCCGGTTTTCTCCGAAATCACCCGGAACACTTTCGGTGTCCAAATATAGCCGTCCAATATATCAATCTTTATGTCTCGACCATTTCGAGACTCCTCGTTATGTCCGTGATCACATCCGGGACTCCGAACTAACTTCGGTACATCAAAACTCATAAACTCATAATATAACTGTCATCGAAACCTTAAGCATGCGGACCCTACGGGTTCGAGAATAATGTAGACATGACCAAGACATGTCTCCGGTCAATAACCAATAGCGGAACCTGGATGCTCATATTGGCTCCTACATATTCTACGAAGATCTTTATCGGTCAGACCGCATAAGAACATACGTTGTTCCCTTTGTCATCGGTATGTTACTTGCCCGAGATTCGATCGTCGGTATCGCAATACCTAGTTCAATCTCGTTACCGCAAGTCTCTTTACTCGTTTCGTAATACATCATCTCGCAACTAACTCATTAGTTGCAATGCTTGCAAGGCTTATGTGATGTGCATTACCGAGAGGGCCCAGAGATACCTCTCCGACAGTCGGAGTGACAAATCCTAATCTCGAAATACGCCAACCCAACATTTACCTTTGGAGACACCTGTAGAGCTCCTTTATAATCACCCAGTTACGTTGTGACGTTTGGTAGCACACAAAGTGTTCCTCCGGTAAACGGGAGTTGCATAATCTCATAGTCATAGGAACATGTATAAGTCATGAAGAAAGCAATAGCAACATACTAAACGATCGGGTGCTAAGCTAATGGAATGGGTCATGTCAATCACATCATTCTCCTAATGATGTGATCCCGTTAATCAAATGACAACACATGTCTATGGTTAGGAAACATAACCATCTTTGATTAATGAGCTAGTCAAGTAGAGGCATACTAGTGACGTTTGGTTTGTCTATGTATTCACACAAGTATTATGTTTCCGGATAATACAATTCTAGCATGAATAATAAACATTTATCATGATATAAGGAAATAAAATAATAACATTATTATTGCCTCTAGGGCATATTTCCTTCAATTCTAGCATGAATAATAAACATTTATCATGAAATAAGGAAATAAATAATAACTTTATTATTGCCTCTAGGGCATATTTCCTTCAGTCTCCCACTTGCACTAGAGTCAATAATCTAGTTCACATTGCCATGTGATTTAACACCAATAGTTCACATCATTATGTGACCAACACTCAAAGGGTTTACTAGAGTCAATAATCTAGTTCACATCGCTGTGTGATTAACACCCAAAGAGTACTAAGGTGTGATCATATTTTGCCTGTGAGAGAAGTTTAGTCAACGGGTCTGCCATATTCAGATCTGTATGTATTTTGCAAATTTCTATGTCAACAATGCTCTGCACGGAGCTACTCTAGCTAATTGCTCCCACTTTCAATATGCATCCAGATTGAGACTTAGAATCATCTGGATCAATGTCAAAGTTTGCATCGACGTAACCCTTTACGACGAACCTTTTGTCACCTTCATAATCGAGAAACATATCCTTATTCCACTAAGGATAATTTTGACCAATGTCCAGTGATCTACTCCTAGATCACTATTGTACTCCCTTGCCAAACTTAGGGCAGGGTATACAATAGGTCTGGTACACAGCATGGCATACTTTATAGAACCTATGGCTGAGGCATAGGGAATGATTTTCATTCTCTCTCTATCTTTTGTCGTGGTCGGGTTTTGAGTCTTACTCAACTTCACACCTTGTAACACAGGCAAGAACTCTTTCTTTGACTGTTTCATTTTGAACTACTTCAAAATCTTGTCAAGGTATGTACTCATTGAAAAACTTATCAAGCGTCTTGATCTATCTCTATAGATCTTGATGCTCAATATGTAAGCAGCTTCACCGAGGTCTTTCTTTGAAAAACTCCTTTCAAACACTCCTTTATGCTTTGCAGAATAATTCTACATTATCTCTGATCAACAATATGTCATTCACATATACTTATCAGAAATGATGTAGTGCTCCTACTCACTTTCTTGTAAATACAGGCTTCACCGCAAGTCTGTACAAAACTATATGCTTTGATCAACTTATCAAAGTGTATATTCCAACTCCGAGATGCTTGCACCAGTCCATAGATGGATCGATGGAGTTTGCATATTTTGTTACCACCTTTAGGATTGACAAAACCTTCTGGTTGCATCATATACAACTCTTCTTTAAGAATTCCATTAAGGATTACAGTTTTGTTATCCATTTGCCAGATTTCATAAAATGTGGCAATTGCTAACATGATTCGGACAGACTTTAAGCATTGATACGAGTGAGAAAATCTCATCGTAGTCAATACCTTTGAACTTTGTCAAAAACTTTTTTTGACAAGTCTAGCTTTGTAGATAGTAACACTACTATCAGCGTCCGTCTTCCTCTTGAAAATCCATTTATTTTCTATGGCTTCCCGATCATCGGGCAAGTCAACCAAAGTCCATACTTTGTTCTCATACATGGATCCTATCTCAGATTTCATGGCCTCAAACCATTTCGCAGAATCTGGGCTCATCATCGCTTCCTCATAGTTCGCAAGTTCGTCATGGTCTAGTAACATGACTTTCAGAACAGGATTACCGTACCACTCTGGTGCGGATCTCACTCTGGTTTACTTACGAGATTCGGTAGTAACTTGATCTGAAGTTATATGATCATCATCATTAGCTTCCTCACTAATTGGTCTATTAGTCACAGGAACAGATTTTTGTGATGAACTACTTTCCAATAAGGGAGAAGGTACAATTACCTTATCAAGTTCTACTTTCCTCCCACTTACTTCTTTCGAGAGAAACTCCTTCTCTAGAAAGGATCCATTCTTAGCAATGAATGTCTTGCCTTCGGATCTATGATAGAAGGTGTGCCCAACTTTCTCCTTTGGGTATCCTATGAAGACACATTTCTCCGATTGGGGTTTGAGCTTATCAGGATAAAACTTTTTCACATAAGCATCGCAACCCCAAACTTTAAGAAACGGCAACTTTGGTTTCTTGCCAAACCACAGTTCATATTGTGTCGTCTCAACGGACTTAGATGGTGCCCCTTTTTAACGTGAATGCAGCTGCCTTTAATGCATGACCCCAAAAACGATAGTGGTAAATCGGTAAGAAACATCATAGATCGCACCATATCTAATAAAGTACGGTTACGACGTTCGGACACACCATTACAGTGTGGTGTTCCAGGTGGCATGAGTGGTGAAACTATTTCACATTGTTTTAACTGAAGGCCAAACTCGTAACTCAAATATTCTCTTCAACGATTAGATCGTAGAAACTTTATTTTCTTGTTACGATGATTTTCCACTTCACTCTGAAATTCTTTGAACTTTTCAAATGTTTCAGACTTATGTTTCATCAAGTAGATATACCCATATCTGCTCAAATCATCTGTGAAGTTCAGAAAATAACGATACTTGCCGCGGGCCTTAATACTCATCGGACCGCATACATCAGTATGTATTATTTCCAATAAGTTTGTTGCTCGCTCCATTGTTCCGGAGAACGGAGTCTTAGTCATCTTGCCCAAGAGACATGGTTCGCAAGCATCAAGTGATTCATAATCAAGTGATTCCAAAATCCCATCAGCATGGAGTTTCTTCACACACTTTACACCAATATGACTTAAACGGCAGTGCCACAAATAAGTTGCACTATCATTATTAACTTTGCATCTTTTGGCTTCAATATTATGAATATGTGTATCACTACGATCGAGATCCAACAAACCATTTTCGTTGGTGTGTATGACCATAGAAGGTTTTATTCATGTAAACAGAACAACAATTGTTCTCTAACTTAAATGAATAACCGTATTGCAATAAACATGATCAAATCATATTCATGCTCAACGCAAACACCAAATAACACTTATTTAGTTTCAACACTAATCCCGAAAGTATAGGGAGAGTGCGATGATGATCATATCAATCTTGGAACTACTTCCAACACACATCGTCACCTCGACTTTTACTAGTTTCTGTTTATTCTGCAACTCCCGTTTCGAGTTACTACTCTTAGTAACTGAACCAGTATCAAATGCCGAGTGGTTGCTATAAACACTAGTAAAGTACACATCAGTAACATGTATATCCAATATACCTTTGTTCACTTTGCCATCCTTCTTATCCACCAATTACTTGGGGTAGTTCCGCTTCTAGTGACTAGTCCCTTTGCAGTAGAAGCACTCAGTCTCAGGCTTAGGTCCAGACTTGGGCTTCTTCACTTGAGCAGCAACTTGCTTGTCATTCTTCTTGAAGTTCCCCTTCTTCCCTTTACCTTTTTCTTGAAACTAGTGGTCTTGTTAACCATCAACATTTGATGTTTTCTTGATTTCTACCTTCATCGATTTCAGCATCACGAAGAGCTTGGGAATTACTTCCGTCATCCCTTGCATATTATAGTTCATCACGAAGTTCTACTAACTTGGTGATGGTGACTAGAGAATTCTGTCAATCACTATTTTATCTGGAAGATTAACTCCCACTTGATTCAATCGATTGTAGTACCCAGACAATCTGAGCACATGCTCACTGCTTGAGCGATTCTCCTCCATCTTTTAGCTATAGAACTTGTTGGAGACTTCATATCTCTCAACTCGGGTATTTGCTTGAAATATTAACTTCAACTTCTTGGAACATCTCATATGGTCCATGACGTTCAAAACGTCTTTGAAGTCCCGATTCTAAGCCGTTAAGCATGGTGCACTAAACTATCAAGTAGTCATCATATTGAGCTAGCCAAACGTTCATAACGTCTGCATCTGCTCCTGCAATAGGTCTGTCACCTAGCGGTGCATCAAGGACATAATTCTTCTGTGCAACAATGAGGATAAACCTCAGATCACGGATCCAATCCGCATCATTGCTACTAACATCTTTCAACTTAGTTTTCTCTAGGAACATATAAAAATAAACACAGGGAAGCAACAATGCGAGCTATTGATCTACAACATAATTTGCAAAATACTATCAGGACTAAGTTCATGATAAATTTAAGTTCAATTTAATCATATTACTTAAGAACTCCCACTTAGATAGACATCCCTCTAATCCTCTAAGTGATCACGTGATCCAAATCAACTAAACCATGTCCGATCATCACGTGAGATGGAGTAGTTTCATTGGTGAACATCACTATGTTGATCATATCTACTATATGATTCACGCTCGACCTTTCGGTCTCCGTGTTCCAAACCATATCTGTATATGCTTGGCTCGTCAAGTATAACCTGAGTATTCCGCGTGTGCAACTGTTTTGCACCCGTTGTATTTGAACGTAGAGCCTATCACACCCGATCATCACGTGGTGTCTCAGCACGAAGAACTTTCGCAACGGTGCATACTCAGGGAGAACACTTCTTGATAATTAGTGAGAGATCATCTTAAAATGCTACCGTCAAACTAAGCAAAATAAGATGTATAAAAGATAAACATCATATGCAATCAAAATATGTGACATGATATGACCATCATCATCTTGCGCCTTTGATCTCCATCTCCAAAGTACTGTCATGATCTCTATCGTCACCGGCATGACACCATGATCTCCATCATCTTGATCTATATCAATGTGTTGTCACACAGTCGTCTCACCAACTATTGCTCTTGCAACTATTGCTATCGCATAGTGATAAAGTAAAGCTAGTATTTGGCGCTTGCATCTTATGCAATAAAGAGACAAGCATAAGGCTTTTGCCAGTTGCTGATAACTTCAACAAAACATGACCATCTCATACAACCACTTATATCTCATCACGTCTTGACCATATCACATCACAACATGCCCTGCAAAAAACAAGTTAGACATCCTCTACTTTGTTGTTGCAAGTTTTACGTGGCTGCTACGGGCTTAGCAAGAACCGTTCTTACCTACGCATCAAAAACCATAACGATAGTTTGTCAAGTTGGTGCTGTTTTAACCTTCGCAAGGACCGGGCGTAGCCACACTCGGTTCAACTAAAGTTGGAGAAACTGACACCCGCCATCCACCTGTGTGCAAAGCACGTCGGTCGAACCAGTCTCACGTAAGCGTACGCGTAATGTCGGTCCGGGCCGCTTCATCCAACAATACCGCTGAACCAAAGTATGACATGCTGGTAAGCAGTATGACTTATATCGCCCACAACTCACTTGTGTTCTACTCGTGCATATAACATCAACACATAAAACCTAGGCTCGGATGCCACTGTTGGGGAACGTAGTAATTTCAAAAACTTTCCTACGCACACGCAAGATCATGGTGATGCATAGCAACGAGAGGGGAGAGTGTAGTCTACGTACCCTCATAGACCGACAGCGGAAGCGTTATGACAACGCGATTGATGTAGTCGTACGTCTTCACGGCCCGACCGATCAAGCACCGAAACTACGGCACCTCCGAGTTCTAGCACGCGTTCAGCTCGATGACGATCCCCGGACTCCGATCCAGCAAATTGTCGGGGAAGAGTTCCGTCAGCATGGCGGCGTGGTGACGATCTTGATGTTCTACCGTCACAGGGCTTCGCCTAAGCACTGCTACAATATTATCGAGGAGTATGGTGGAGGGGGGCACCGCACACGGCTAAGAGAACGATCACGAAGATCAACTTGTGTCTCTAGGGGTGCCCCCTGCCCCCGTATATAAAGGAGCAAGGGGAGGAGGCCGGTCGGCCCTATAGGCGCGCCAAGGAGGAGTCCTCCTCCTCCTAGTAGCAGTAGGACTCCTACTAGGAGGGGGAAGGAAGTGGAGAGGGAGAAGGAACGGGGGGCACCGCCCCCCCTCTCCTAGTCCAATTCGGACCAGGGGGGAGGAGGCGCGCGGCCCACCCTGGCTGCCCTCCTCTTTCTCCACTAAGGCCCATATGGCCCATTACTTCTC
>NC_041386.1:616545456-616550445 GCF_002162155.2 Triticum dicoccoides
GGTAACCCTCCGGTACTCCTGTTTTCTCCGAAATCACCCGGAACACTTCCGGTGTCCAAATATAGCCGTCCAATATATCAATCTTTATGTCTCGACCATTTCGAGACTCCTCGTTATGTCCGTGATCACATCCGGGACTCCGAACTAACTTCGGTACATCAAAACTCATAAACTCATAATATAACTGTCATCGAAACCTTAAGCATGCGGACCCTACGGGTTCGAGAACAATGTAGACATGACCAAGACATGTCTCCGGTCAATAACCAATAGCGGAACCTGGATGCTCATATTGGCTCCTACATATTCTACGAAGATCTTTATCGGTCAGACCGCATAAGAACATATGTTGTTCCCTTTGTCATCGGTATGTTACTTGCCCGAGATTCGATCGTCGGTATCGCAATACCTAGTTCAATCTCGTTACCGGCAAGTCTCTTTACTCGTTTCGTAATACATCATCTCGCAACTAACTCATTAGTTGCAATGCTTGCAAGGCTTATGTGATGTGCATTACCGAGAGGGCCCAGAGATACCTCTCCGACAGTCGGAGTGACAAATCCTAATCTCGAAATACGCCAACCCAACATTTACCTTTGGAGACACCTGTAGAGCTCCTTTATAATCACCCAGTTACGTTGTGACGTTTGGTAGCACACAAAGTGTTCCTCCGGTAAACGGGAGTTGCATAATCTCATAGTCATAGGAACATGTATAAGTCATGAAGAAAGCAATAGCAACATACTAAACGATCGGGTGCTAAGCTAATGGAATGGGTCATGTCAATCACATCATTCTCCTAATGATGTGATCCCGTTAATCAAATGACAACACATGTCTATGGTTAGGAAACATAACCATCTTTGATTAATGAGCTAGTCAAGTAGAGGCATACTAGTGACGTTTGGTTTGTCTATGTATTCACACAAGTATTATGTTTCCGGATAATACAATTCTAGCATGAATAATAAACATTTATCATGATATAAGGAAATAAAATAATAACATTATTATTGCCTCTAGGGCATATTTCCTTCAATTCTAGCATGAATAATAAACATTTATCATGAAATAAGGAAATAAATAATAACTTCATTATTGCCTCTAGGGCATATTTCCTTCAGTTTGGTCCAGATATGGGCCGTCTCATTAGGTTGTATTTTCTTCGTCCAAACAATTACTAAAGAGCCTGTCCGGGTGTTTAGAGCGGATATGAGGGTCCGATTGTAGATGCTCTTAAGCCATTCAGATTTAACATATTGTCAACTAAATGGAGTGTCGCCTCTCTTTTGTTCTTTGCCCTTTGATCATTTGATTTGTATTTAGTGTTTGGGAGAGAAATAAGATTTAAAATGCATGGTTGATGTTTTTTATCATACATTAGAATACGTGCGTTACACATGCATACTTACTAGTGTAGTATAGTAGTACAACTAGCAGCAACAACACGAAGGGAAGCGAGCTGTCGTTTGTAGTAGTACGATGACTAGCAGCATTAGCAAAGGAGCATCGACAGTGGTAAGCCTGTTTGTAGTACGACTAGCAACATTAGCAAGGGAGAAGCAACAACGGTAAGCCTGGCCCATGCGAATATGCTCTCGGTGGCCCTCTTTTTAGTCGTGTTTGGGAGTAAATTGCACAAAAATACCACAATTGGGGCATTGGAAACAGATTGGTACCAAGATTGGTAATTTTACGTGTCAGTACCAAGATTGGGGCGAGCCATTGCAAAAAAGACTAAAAGTGTGTTTTATACGTATTGACAGGGAATCTGACCGGTTGGGCCCGCCCGTCAGGCGCCACCCTGGCCAGTGAGCGCGTGCCCGCGCGCTGACTCGGACGAGGCCGGGTCCAACCGTTTAGGGCGAGGCTGGTGCGGTCGAGCCACACCCCGCTCATTCCCCACACTCTGCTCTGCTCTCTTCTTCCTTCTCTCTGCCTCGCCGCCGTCTGCACCCGCTCCTGCCGGCCGCCACACGACGCAGCCGCAGCCATGGTTTTGGAAGACGACAACAGCGACTACAACTCAAGCCTCCCGTACATGCACTCCGAATCCTCCACCGATGGGCTGAACCAGGTAAGTTACTCCATTGGAGCTAGGGTTAGGGTTAGGTTTAGGAAATTTGGGGATTTTTGTGTGTAGGTGGTCTTTGTTGTGAGGATTTCGTTTGATTTACTGTGTCCTCGTGCTGTGCTTTTGACTGTGCCGGTGCCTTTCTCACTTGAGGACTCGGATTACAAGGGCCTTGAGCTAGATCTGATGGCGTTCTGCGAGAAGCATTGGAAGCCATCAAGGAGGCTTGTTGCGTTTGAAGGAACAATGACAGGGAGAAGGTTCTTAGCATGTGCAGAGCCGGTATTTTTCTTGCCTTGGTGATTAGCACTGTATGTGTTCACTGAAAGTGGCAGAGTCTTGTTTGCCACTTGTGATTCAGTTATGTGCATGCTCAATTTGTTAGTCATTTGTGCCCTACTGTAGTGCTCATTGTGTGAATGCTCATTATTAAGTTCAGTGGAATGCATTTTTACTAAAATATATGCTCCTGTTGTGTGCACATGCTATTTATTTACACTTCTTTCCAAATGCAGTGTTGCTCAATATTAAGTTCAGTGGAGGCAGTTAGTAACTATTGCTGACTGCTGACAGTAGGTAGTCTCATTAGCTAGTTTGTTGCTGCAGGCTAGTGTAGTGTATTTAGCTGGGCAAAGTAGTTCACATTGTATTGCTTATTACTGTTAGGATTCCATTATATTAATGGTCAATTCTTAGCAAGTGCTGTTGCTTAGCACATGGCTGCTTAGCAACTTCTAAGTTGAATGGAGTGTTACTCTGCTGCCTGGTAAATATATTGATCATCCATTGTAGGATTACATCAATTTATTTTACAATGTGCTCCTGTTGCTTAGCAAATGGCTGTGTAAAATCAGTTAATGTCAGTGCCAACATTAGGTACTGCCATCAACTAACTGTTGCTTTGTACTCTTATTAGTTGTATTGTACTAAATTTTGCCCTTCTAATTTTTCCAAGAAGGTCAGAATTGTGGCTTTGTTCAGTGGGTTGATGAGCAGTGGCCCCCAACAATGGAGAATGCATTGCTGAAGCTTTGGTCAATGGTTGAAGAGAGCAAGTCTGCTAGGGTGAGTGATAATCTTGAAAGTGCTTTAACTATTCATCATTTAATAGAAGAAAAGAACAAGCTGGATGCAGACTATGACAAGTTAGTGAAAGATGTGCATCAACTTGTGGACTTTCAGCAGGATAGGGTTGTGGATTTCAGTTATCTGTAGCCTGCTATCACATATCAACACCAATGCAGAGCTGAATTGGTGGCTAGTAAGAATGCAGAAATGGCAAAGAAAGATGCAGCTATAGAGAAGCTTCAACAGAAGTATGAACTCCTGTGCAACCTGACAAGTGCTCAAGCAACTGTCATCCAAAACCTGAAGTTGAAGAATATGAAAGAGAAGGAATTGATGAGTGAGGCTAGGATGAATTTGGAGTTGAAGAATGCAGAGTTCACAAAGTTTGAGGAGAAGCTCACCCAAGAGAAGCTAGAGTTGAAGTTCCAGGTTGCTGATCTGCTGAAGCTCAAGGAAAACCATAATGAAGAGAAGCAAATGCAAGAGTTTAAGATTACTGAGCTCATGAAGGTAGAGGAGAAGCTGAAGGAGAAGATCAAGGGGATCCAGGCCATCTTGCAGAACTGAACAAGATGAATTCAGATTAGTGGGCATTGCGGACCTTTTGGGAAGGATGGCTGTGCAATGACCTAGTAACTTAGAATTATGGTTGTGTAATGTATGGTTGTAGTACTAATTGTGAACTCTGGCTGTTTATGTACCTAGTAGTTATGCTATTCATCCTTTTGTGAGAAAAGGATGGATTGTGCATTTGAACTCCACTATGTAATGTGAACAATGGTCGTGTATTCCTATAATGTGTTGAACTCCAGTTAGTATCGTTTGCTTTCAATGTTAGACTGAAAATGATGACATATTGTTAACTGAATTTTAATATTATCAGTTAAATTTCAATGGACAAAATGTGGGCCTAATAATGGACTTATTTATTAGTTTTGAAACTAACATTTGACTCTAATATTGGGCCTACCTACCACCATAAATCTAATGCCTACCTACCAGCCACCATAAATCTAATGCCTACCACCAACCACCATTTCTACTATATAAAGCACCCCCAATTGCCACAAACAACAGCCACAATCCCTTCTCCTCCCCCTAGCCACCAGAGAAAACCCTAGGAGAGATAGAGATGGATCTTGGAGAGGTCGTCAATGAAGAAGACTAGGTGCCAAGGGTAGCCAGCCGCAAAGAGGCAAGAAGGAGGGAGAGAAGGCACCTAGGCTCGGAGGATCCTTGCAGCACACAACCGCAAGGACATGGAGCAGTTCGTGGAGGCATTCCCCCTTGGCTCAAACCCTAGTGATGATGATGTCATCCACTAGGCAAGGATGAGGGCAAATTTTCATCCCTTTCAGGTCACTAAGATGAGGTGGAGTAGAATTCTGTATCTAGATGAATGAGTTGTTATGTGATGCAGTATCTAGATCCTCCTTGCTATCTACATGCATTCCCCCTTGGATCAGTTGATGCATGCAATGTAATAAATCCTAGTTCCTCCTTCTTCTATGCTATGTGATGCAGTGTATGCAATGTATGCAGTAACTTAATGAAATAAATCCTGGATCTACCATTCTAGCTTTTTAATCCCTTTGTTCAACTGATCCCTTTCTTCCGTCGACCCCGAGCCACCAAAACCCACAATGATGGCTTTAGGTGGTTCCGTCGACTCCGAGCCACCCTAGACCAAAGTTGATGGCTTTAGGTGGTCCCGTCGATCCCGAGCCACCCTAGACCCTAGATGAAGGCTTTAGGTGGTTTCGTTGACCCCGAGCCACCCTAGACCAAAGTTGATGGCTTTAGGTGGTTTCGTCGACCCGGAGCCACCAAAACCCAAAATGATGGCT
>NC_041386.1:616551377-616559246 GCF_002162155.2 Triticum dicoccoides
TGTCGACCCCGAGCCACCCTAGACCAAAGTTGATGGCTTTAGGTGGTTTCGTCGACCCGGAGCCACCAAAACCCAAAATGATGGCTTTAGGTGGTTCTGTCGACCCCGAGCCACCCTAGACCAAAGTTGATGGCTTTAGGTGGTTCCGTCGATCCCGAGCCACCAAAACCCAAAATGATGGCTTTAGGTGGTTTCGTCGACCCCGAGCCACCCTAGACCCTAGTTGATGGCTTTAGGTTCCATTTTGAGTACTCATCAACATATCAATCATAAAAAGAACCATTTTGAGCATAGACAACATATCAATAACTCCATTAATATATCCAGCATATCAATAACTCTATTTTGAGTACTCATCAACATATCAATCATAAAAAGAACCATTCTGAGCATAGAAAACATATCAATAACTTCATTAATATATCCAGCATATCAATAACTCCATTCTGAGTACTCATCAACATATCAATCATAAAAAGAACCATCCAGGCTTGCATAATATAATGAGTACTCATCAATAACTCCAGCATATTAATAACTACATCATAATATGACATTGATTCTTAAAGTACACCACCAAAGCAAGATCACATTGTATCATAGGATGCAAGAACACACACATGAAGTATCTAGTTACCACTTGCATAGAAGTAGCTCCTCCATCCACTATGTCTACAACCAGCACCTCTCCCAGCAGTAGATGTGGAGGGAGCAATTGATGTGGAGGGACCAGATTGCCTTGGGGCAGAGAATGTACCTCTCCCTCTCCCAGCACCTCTCCCAGCACCTGATGCAGCACCTCTACCAACACCTCTCCCAGCACCTCTCCCAGCAGCACCTCTCCCAGCTCTTCTCCCAGCACCTCTCCCAACAGCACCTCTCCCAGCTCCTCTCCCAGCACCTCTCCCAACACCTTTTGTTCCAGTTGTTGGTGTTGTTGTAGGGGCTAGATGAGAAGTTCTTGCTGCTGGTGTAGTAGCAACAACACCAACATTGGAATTCCTTGCAAGAGGCTTGCATAAACAAGAAGGAAACTTAAAAATGGAATGTACAAGAAGGAAAACATGTTACTACTTATAAGAGGATTACCACATGTTTGTTCTTCCTCAAAGCCAGCTCAACTGCTTCATGCAGCTTGTGTACCTGTGTCCTTGCAGTCCACAATTGCCACATGTTATAGTCCCCATTCTTGATGTGTCCTTAGGCTTTGGAACTTCAAATTTCCCCTTGATCCTCTTCTCTTTCTTTCTTCCTCTCTTCACTTTAAATGCAGGTGGCTCAATGTCTGGACCAGTGGTCCTTGTCCAGTCATGCTCACTAGGAACTGGATAGATCATTGGTTCATAAGCTGCCACATAAAATGCTTTCTTGAAGAACTTGCTGACATACTCCTCCGGTTTTCTTTTGCCCTTGTTTATGGCTGAGATGGCATGGTTACATGGGATGCCACTGAGGTCCCATTTTCTGCACCCACATGTGTGCAATTGCAAGTTAACAGCATGGGTTTGCTGCCCACTTGTAACTTGCCACAAGTCCACACCAGCTTGAATTGGTTTGCAATATTTGGCCCTCTCATTCTCAACCTCTAGCTTCTCACTATAATGGGGTGTTATGTCCCATCTAGCATTCTTTCCACTCTCTCTATTCCTATGCCACCTCATCATCTGCTTATCCTTTATTCCATCACACATTGTCCTAATTGGTTTCTTCCTAACATCTAGGACATACTTGTTGAACACCTCAGACAAATTGTTAACTACAAGGTCAGTCTTGCTGTTTGTGTCAAATGCATGCCTTGCCCATGGTTTCTTGGGCATTTGACAAAGCCACTCCCAAGCTTGCTCACATTCAGCTCTAAGGTCATTCATTGCAATGTTAAATTTGTGTTCACTATATGCATAGGCAGCATTATCCATATACTTTTTCAGATCTTCCCCCCCTAAACTTAGCATTTTGGAAGTTTGCATAGATATGCCTAAGGCAGAACCTTTGGTTTCACTTAGGAAAGACAACATTCACTGCATTTAGTAGGCCCTGGGACACATAATTAAACTAGCTAAGCTACTATCTAGCACAAAACAACCATATAGGAACAAGGACATAAGATAAAAGCACATACCTTTTATCTATATGACATTATTGTATATGGACCAAACTGTCCCTCTTCTCCTCCTAGGCAGATTTTAAGTTGGTGTAGAAACCAACACCAGTTAGGTGTGTCCTCTTGCCCAAAAATATCAAATGCTAGTGGGTATATGTTGTTGTTGCCATCTCTACCAATGGCAGCAAGTAGTTGAGCACTAGTAGTTAACTTAATGAAGCACCCATCAACACCTGAATGAGCAAGAAAATTCAATATTTAAAACATTCAAATGCATTTCAAGATGAAACAATATGTAACTAATGCACAAGGTGAACAAACTAACCAATGAATGGTCTGCACCCCTTGAGAAACCCCTCCCTGCTCCATTGATGTAATAGAACATAGCATGGAATCTTGGACCTGGATGGGGGATTTTTTCAGTGGGTGTTGGAGTTACAGTAGTGACTACTACTCTACTCCCAGGGTTTGTATCCATCACTGCCTGAGCATAGTCTTTCAACCTAGGGTATTGCTTCTTGTGGTCTCCTAGCATAGCATCAATATCTAGGTTCTTTACCCTATATGCCATTGACTTGGGCACATCCACACCATACTTCTCCATGCAGGCATCAATCAAAGTCTGAATGCCAGTTGTTAGATCAGATCTGAATAGTGGCTCATACTTCCGTGCAAGCCACTTGGCACTTATCCTTGTTGTCTCTGTACTAATAGGGCAAGTGTGCTTAACTCTCATCTTCTTAATTACAAAAGTAGTTTCACCTTTTATAACTGCTGCCACCATAAAGAAGTTGCAATGTTTTTGGTTGCATTGTACAATTATTCTTTGACCTGAGTTCCTATGATATTTGAAGTTTCTGCCTTGAGTGATGTGTAAGTTCAACAAAGCCTCTCTGAATTGATGTTGATCCTTGAAACACATCTTTAGACATAATTGCTCATGTGGTGCCTCCATTTTCTCATTGTACCATTTTCTAGGAGGCCTCTGCTTTGCCTTGCTCTTCCTTTTCCTTGGCAGCACAAATGACAATGGCTCATAACCATCATCACCAGCCTCCTTCAACAATCCTTTCTCTTCTTCATCAGATGAAGGTTTGAAATCAGGTTCCTCCTCTTGAACTACACTTGAATGTGTCCTTGTTGTAGGCCCTTTCCTAACTGGAAGCTTCTATTTCTTCTTCTTCTTCTTCTTCTTCTTCTTCTTCTTCTTCTTCTTCTTCTTCTTCTTCTTCTTCTTCTTCTTCTTCTTCTTCTCTTCATGTACAATTACAGTTTCTTCATCCTGTGAAACAACTTTGTCATCTTCATCCATTTGAAAAGGTTCCTCAACCTCTGTGTCACCCTCATAATGCACCACTTCTTCCTCCTCAGATTCTTTATCATCTGTTTCTTCCTCTTCTATTTCATCATACTCTCTCTGTTTCTTTCCCTCATCCATCTCTATGTCATCAGCATCACGCATATAAAAAGGGTTTACATCACTGTCATCTTCACCTTCACAATCAGAACCACCACTGCCATCATATCCCTCTTCTTCTTCTATTTCCAAAACAGCTTTCAGTTTTCCTTTTACATTCTTGCTCTCTTATGTGCAAACACCAATACCATGAGCTACACTGCAGCTGCTACTCTGACTTTCAAAGGCAACCCCTTCTTCATCAACATCATAGATGGGTGGCTCACTGAGATCATATAACACAGGCTCTTCATACACAACAGTGGATAATTCTTGCCTCTCAAACTGGCCGCAAGGAGGTGGACATGCCCTCACTAGCAAATTTAGAACCTTACACTCCTCAACCTGCCTCTTTACTAGTTGCAACTTAGCATTACTCTCTACCATCTCCAATCCTTTCTCCCCTAAATCTGGATTCTCAATGTGAAACAGCAGATCATATTCACTAAATCCTTGGGTTTCCATCACTGCAATCATATTCAGGTATGTTACATCTGAACTGCAGAGCTTCAGCTCAAACATTTCTGAAGCATCAAAATGGAACCTAACAGCCAAAATGTCATCATACAAACTACAAAATGAAATAATAGACAAAATTGGTTAATAAACAATTTTACTTAACAGATAGGCTAACATATAAACAAACCTTTGTTTAAGTACATATAAACAAAGCTTTGTTTAAGTTAACATATAAACAAAGCTTTTATTTACCCTTACAATATGAATAAACTAAACAATTGGTACAAAATCAAACAATGTAAACAACTATCTCAATGCAACCCTAATTACAGAGAGTGTACTTAACTCACGGCAAACTGATGTTTTGTATTTTCAGATAAGTAGTTAACAGAATTGTCCACTAATGGTGCTCTGCTCTAGTTAGGACTCATTTAATACACTATGCTTCTCTGCTCTGCTCTGCTCTAGCTAGGTAACACCTAATGCCGCTCTGACAATTTGGACTAAGAAATAACAATGTAATCCACTAATGCTGCTCTGCTCTACTCCAGTTAGGTAACACATAATGCTGCTCTGCTCTAGTTAGGACTCATGTAATCCACTATACTTCTCTGCTCTAGTTAGGACTAGCAATTAGAGCGCTAAACATGCAAGCAGTAAACCCTAACACTAATCCCCAATTTCAGTGAGCAAGAATGGAACAGTGGAGCACTTACAGAACACCACCGAAGCCATCAGTCCAGTGATGGGCGGTGCTAGGGTTGGCCACCCAAATTCGCACCAATCCCAGCCTCTGCTCAATCGACAATGCCGGCTCCGCAAAATCTTCGTCCTCGCTACTGTACTCCGAGCTGGAGTAGCCACCACTGCCATCGAGGCCTAAGCGGCGGAGGTCGCCCCCGCTCGCATCGCCCCGGCCATCGCCGCCTGCCGGAGTCGCCGAGGCCATCGTCGCCAGGGCACAGCAGCCGCGGGGGAGAGGAGGGCGCGAGGGAGGAGCAGCCGCGGGGGAGATGACAGCACCTAAGCACTTCTATCCATGGCTACGGCGGCGTGGTCATTACTGTTAGGATTCCATTATATTAATGGTCAATTCTTAGCAAGTGTTGCAGGGATGCTACCATTCGTATATTTCGCTACTACCATGGATGCACAGGGGAGAGGCCACGGAAATGTTGCTACGGGGTCATGTTTTCTTTTGTTGTGGTTGACGACGGCGAGCATCTACAGTGAGATTCGATGGCGAGCGTCGGGGACGAGGCAAACGACGAGGGGCGGGAATGCGCGCTATGGGACGCGGGGGAGAGAGGGCGGGCGCTTGGTTTTTTCTCAAGGGAGGGGGGTGTGAGATGATGGGAAGGAACCCATCCAAGGGTTAGAGGCGGATCGAAGGGCTGCGCGGCGAGCGGCCGAAATTTGAGCCGGTCGACCGGCGCTTAGCGTTCGTCATGATTCGTTGGATGTAGGGGTCCCTTAAATCTGTCGTTCGGATGATACTGGGTCCTAATTGTAGAACAGAGATGAAACCTTGTTGGATTTATATTGGAACAAGATACACCTGATAAAAAAGACTGATGCTGAAATTATCGTTGCCCTCTCATGCTGTGGCCTTTGGCGAATTATTTGAAGTGCAGGCAGCTGGAGCGATTTGCGAGCTACAGAAAGAGTTTATGTTGCTACGTGGACAAATCGGAAAGTCTAGCTAGTAGGAGATTTCTCCTCCTCGATTCAAGCCGCAGCCCGGCCGTCTCCTCGATCCTCAAGGTGATGGCCGGCATCCGGCATCACCCACCCGAAGTGGTTGGCCAGCTTCGCCACCAGCTCGCGGGAGACAGGTTCTGCCCCGAACAGATCGCGGCCCTTGCGGAGCGTCTCCTCCGAGATTCCTCCATGCCGCCGAAGGTCCTCCAGCCCGCGCATGAGCTCCTCCGGGTCGCGCTCCCGCCGGCGGCGCAACTGGCGCCAGTGATGCGACGGCGACAAGGTCTCGTGGCACAACATCCAGCCCGCCAGGCCCAATATTAAGGCTATGCCCAGCATGAAACTGTAGAACACGACGTGACCGGCGACGATGTCGACCACCACACGGAAACACGTGGCGACGACGCCCGCGTTCCATGCCCACTTGAACATCCAGTAGATGAGTTGGGCCTCGGGGTCGCCTTCGGTTGTGTCGGCGAGGCGGACGGCGTCGCAGAGGTAGGTGTGGGCACCGGTGTCTAGGACGACGGCCTCGGCCTCGCCGTGGGCGCAGGCAGAGCCAGCGTACACGGCGTCGCCAGGATTCTTGGTGGCCGGGAGGCGGTGTCCAGTGAGTGCGGACTGGTCGATCATCACCACCTGCGGCGTCAGCAGCCGCGCGTCCGCCGGGACGGCGTCGCTGGGCCTGATGCGGATGACGTCCCCTGGCACGAGCACCGCCGCGTCCTGCTCCGACCACACGCCGCCCCTGAGCAGCCTGCAAATCCGCGGGGGCGGCGCGAGGCGGGCTACGAGTGCGGCCGCCCTTGGCGTTGCCGGCAATGTAGCCTTCGACAAGGTCAACGGCGAGGTCAGCGGCGATCAGAGCGACGATGCTGACTACGAAGGCGTTGTCCCCGTACCCGCCTCCCCTTGCGAGGCCAACGGCCATGGCGACCGCCGCGGTGGCCTCCACCGCCAGGGGCAGGAACGCGAGGATCTTGGTCGTCCTGCCCTCTTTATTTTCGTCCAGGAGCACATTGCCTCCCAATCCCAACAACTCGAGGCGGTGACCGGCCTCGGCGGCGGCAGTCCGCCCCCACGGCGAGGTCTTGAGCGCAACCTCCGTGGGGTCCTTCCTCCCCAACTCCAGGTCCACGCTGCCATCGTCGTCAGCTCTTCCCCGTCGCTCGCTGCTCCCGGGAGCGGCACGGTTCGGCGTCGGCGTGCACCAAGTGCGCCTTCCCTCGTGGTTGGCCATGGCGGCGGCTGGAGGTAATCAGTTGCATGGAGTGCGACTTGGATCTGATTGCGCAAGGAGAAACAACGACGAGGCAAAACTATTTCCGAAATTACTGCAATTATTTGCGTGATTATTTTGACTGATCCTGATTTTTTGCATGTGTCAAATATTTTTTCCAAATGCCTTTTTTTTACGGATTTGCTAAAACTCATTCAGGTGAGAATCAAATTGGTATCATTCACTTTTCTGGCCGTCTGATTGAGCTGCGCCACGATTCGTGTTTTCCTCCTGTACTTTGTGTCTTCTTGGTGGCGGCTGAGACTCGCGAAGAGCCTGCTGCGGGAGATCGGTGGTGGCGGCATTTTTCGAAGTAAGAATCCGACCGTTCTGTTGGTCCTCCAATCTTTTTGTTGGCGTCGATGAAATCTTTTTTGTTTTTTGTTTAGGGGTTTTTGTTGTTCTTGCAACCGACCCAATCCGAGCGTAATCGCAACACAACACACCCAAGCGCAACTGCAGGACATATAATGTGACCGCAACTGGGGGCCGAGACGGGAGGAGTTGTCGGCGCCGATGAAATCGGATTCCTTTTTTTGTTACGTATTTTTTTGCAGCTGCAACCATCCCACCCCGAGCGCAATTGCAACTCAACACACCCAAGCGCAACTATAAGCCATATAATGTGACCGCAACCAGGCATCGAGGCGGAGGTTTGTGGGCGTCGATGAAATCGGTTCCATTTTTTGTTAGATTTTTTTTTTGTTGTAGTTGCAACCGCCCTACACGAGTGTAACTGTAACTCAGCAACCACAGGACATATAAGGCGAATGCAACCGGGGTCGGGGCGGAGGGCTTTTGTCATCGCCGATGAAATCGGTTCCATTTTTTTAGTTTTTTTCTTTTAGTTGCAACAGCCCTAAGCAGAGCGCA
>NC_041386.1:616559489-616559983 GCF_002162155.2 Triticum dicoccoides
TTTTGTTAGTTTTTTTTGTTGTAGTTGCAAGCGCCCATCCTGAGCACAATCGCATCTACCAAGCCCAACCGCAAGACATATAAGGCGACCGCAACTGGTGGGTCGGGGGAGGGCTGTCGGCGCCAATACAATAGATTTCCATTTTTTGTTAGTTTTTTTATTGTAGTTGCAACCGGCCCAACCTAAGTGCAATCGCAACTCAACACACCCAAGCGCAACCCGCGGTCGGGGCGGAGGGATGTCGGCGCCGATGAAATCGGTTTCATTTTTTTGTTCACAATTACTTCCTTGTAAATACAAGCAACTTTGGTTTCCCCGATGAAATACAAGCAACTATGGGTCCCGCATGCCACTTGCAACATGACCATCTACTCGCAATTGGCTGGTGTTTGCTCGATGCCACTTGCAACTTGAACGTGGATTCGAAACTTGTATGTTTTTTTTGTCTCGTAATTGCCCCAGTTGCAAGTCCACCGTCAACTCGCAACTGCGAG
>NC_041386.1:616560122-616561425 GCF_002162155.2 Triticum dicoccoides
TCTATTTTTTTGGCTTTTCTTTTTTGCCATAATTGCCCCAGTTGCAAGTCCACCCATCGACTCATAACTGTGAGGGCCCGAATGCCCCAATTGCAACTCGACCATCGACTCGCAACTCGAGGGGATGTTTACTCGATGCCACTTGCAACTCAACCTTGGACTCGCAACTGGTCTGTTTTTTGTCTTCTTTTTTACCATAATTGCCCCAATTGCAAGTCCACCGTCAACTCGCAACTGCGAGGCCCCGAATGCCCCAGTTGCAACTCGACCATCGACTCGCAACTCATGGGGTGTTTACTCAATGCCACTTCGCAACTCGACCTTGGACTTGCAACTTGTCTGTTTTTGTTGTGTGTTCACAATTACTTTCCTTGTAAATACAAGCAATTTTTTGGTTTCACCAACAAAATACAAGGACCAGTGGGCCTCGCATGCCCTAGTTGCAACTCGCTCATCGACTTGCAATTGGGTGTCTACTCGGTGCCACTTACAACTCGACCGTTGTGTGTTCACAATTACTTTCCTTGTAAATACAAGCAATTTTTTGGTTTCACCAACAAAATACAAGGACCAGTGGGCCCCGCATGCCCTAGTTGCAACTCGCCCATCGACTTGCAATTGGGGTGTCTACTCGGTGCCACTTACAACTCGACCTTGGACTCGCAACTGGTATGATTTTTTGTCTTTTCTTTTATTGCCATAATTGCCCCAGTTGCAAGTCCATCATCGATTCGCAACTGTAGGGCCCACACGGCACTTGCAACTCGACCATTGACTCGCAACTCGGGGGGGGGGGGTGTTTACTCGATGCCACTTGCAACTCGACCTTGGGCTTGCAACTGGTCTATTTTTTGTCTTTCTTTTTTGCCATAATTGCCCCAATTGCAAGTCCACCATCAACTCACAGCCGCAAGGCCCCAAATGCTCCACTTCACAACTCGACCATCGAGTTGTTGTTGTTGTTGTTGTTGTTTGTTCTTTGTTGTTCACAATTACTTTCCTTGTAAATACAAGCAATTTTTTGGTTTCACCGACGAAATACAAGGACCAGTGGGCCCCGCATGCCCTAGTTGCAACTCGACCATCGACTTGCAATTGGGGTGTCTACTCGGTCCCACTTACAAGTCGACCTTGGACTCGCAACTGGTATGATTTTTTGTCTTTTCTTTTACTGCCATATTGCCTCAGTTGCAAGTCCATCATCGATTCGCAACTGTAGGGCCCACACAACACTTGCAACTCGACCATCGACTCGCAACTCAGGGGGGGGGGGTGTACTCGATGCCACTTGCAACTCGACCTT
>NC_041386.1:616562105-616563101 GCF_002162155.2 Triticum dicoccoides
CTTGTTTGCCATGGTTGCCCTAATTGCAACTCTAGCATCGACTCGCAACTGCGAGGGCCCGAATGCCCCAGTTGCAACTCGACCATCGACTCGCAACTCGGGACGGTGTTTACTCGATGCCACTTGCAACTCGACCTTGGACTCGCAACTGGTCTGTTTGTTATCATAATTGCCCCAGTTGCAAGTCCACCATCGACTCGCAACTATGACGGACCGAATGCCCTAGTTGCAACTCGACCCCAGACCCGCAACTCGGGGGGGCGGTGTTTACTTGGTGCCACTTGCAACTAGACCATCGACTCGCAACTAGTTTGTTTTTTCTTCTTTTTTGCCATGATTGCCCCAATTGCAAGTCCACCATCGACTCGCAACTGCGAGGGGCCTGAATGCCCCAGTTGCAACTCGACCATCGACTCGCAACTCGGGGCGGTGTTTACTCGATGCCACTTGCAAGTCGACCTTGGACTCGCAACCGGGGTCGGCGGAGGGCTGTCGGCGCCGATGAAATCGGTTCCTTTTTTATTTTTTTATTATGTTAGGTTTTTTGTTGTTGTAGTTGCAACCACTCCAACCCGAGCACATTCGCAACTCAACACACCCAAGCGCAACCGGGCGTCGGGGAGGGGGTTGTCGGTACCGATGAAATCGGTTCCATTTTTTGATAGGGTTTATTGTTGTAGTTGCAACCGCCCCATCCCGAGTGCAATCGCAACTCAACATACACAAGCGCAACTGCAAGCCATATAATGTGACCGCAGCCAGGGTTGGCGGTTGGATGTTTTTTTAGCATCACATAGATGGGTTTTCTATCATTTCCCCTCACGGTGGGTACATACAAGCAATTTTTTCATTTTGGCTAAATTTTTTGTGTTTTTTTTTGGAACGCACGACCCAACTCGGGCATTTCCCACATGAAAATACATAATGTTTCTTGAATAACACTCCAAGGTGCACACTGCATTGTTTTTTCCCTATATATATGTGTGTGTACACACA
>NC_041386.1:616563542-616566257 GCF_002162155.2 Triticum dicoccoides
TATATAGACACACACACACACACACACTTGATCCCAGTTTCGTACTGTTGAACGCTTATAGTTGTATCTTCGTCGGTCATACATAATGTTTCCAAAAAAATATCACTCCAATGTCTTAGCTTTTCATCTTATATCATTTTATTTTGGTTTACTCTTTGTTTCCATTTTATAATTTATTTACGATATTTTTTTAGCCTTGAATGAAAAATCAACTATAAAGGCCTTGGCTTAGTGAACAAAAATATTAAGCAAAACTATTTTAATTTGTGATCTCGGAGCTTTAATTATTCAATGTTTCCTATTTTTTGTTAGTGACACACACATGCAAATGTTCATGTGTTTGTTGATTGTGCATGAAACTCGTCGGCTTGTGGCCAGCACATTTGCCTTGACGTTGTGCAGCCCGAGTAAATTGACAGAAAGGACAAGTGAAAGGGAAGACAAGGCCAGCCCAAAAAAAAAAGACAAGCAGGCCGGACAGGGAAACGAACTGGACCTTGGCATGCAGTGTGACGTCAGGTGACATCAGGTGACTGAGACATAACTATGTCTCAGTCAGCTGAGTTTCAGGCGATCCCTTTTTTTTACCCTAGTTCTAAATCATTTCTCTTTCGTATTTACCTCACCTTTTTCTTTTAGATTAGAATCGAATGAATATTTTTCAGCCCCTAGTAGTACAGGAGTTGATATCAAGGCCCAGGTATGCTCTTCTCTAGATATTATGAGCCTTGAATTACAAATAGCTGGGACTGCCGGCTACCCTTGGACTTGATAAAAGTGACAGTTTTCAATATTTGATTGACCGGCTACTCCTGAGATGGAGTGGTTGCAAGCAGTGGCGGAACTTGAAAGAAATCTTAGGAGGGGTGAAGATGGTTTCTTCTCCAGAATAAGAAATTGTAAAAGTTAGTTATTGCAATGGAGAAACTTAACTAATTATACTATTATTAATCTTTTCCATGTTAACTTATGAGATACATTTCTAACTTTGATTATTTATAGAAGCTAGGCCATAACATAAATGAAATTGTACTAAAATATTATTTAATGATGAAGTATTGAGTTAATCACATTATCTAGATCAGCTCTTCGTTTCTCAATGCTCTAAATTTGCATAAGAACATTTGCAACAAGAGGGGAGGCTGGACAGGTGGTTCTGATTCAGTTACTGTTGGTTCATTAGCTTCACATTCGACTCTCAAAATGTTGGTACATTAGCTTCACAATCTTATTCAGTTAATTTTCCCTCAAAAAGGCTTCACATTCGACTCTCAAAATGTTGGTACATTAGCTTCACACTCTGATTCAGTTAATGTTCCCTCAAAAAGGCTTCACATTCGACTCTCTTTCTTATGTAAAATGCATCAATGGTTTTCTTTTAACCATCACTGCCCATTCCGTTATTAACAAAAAAGAGTACACAATCTAGCTATGACCTAATCAGAAGTTCCGCCAACAAATTAAGATGCAAGAATCTAGACCAGCAAGAAATTTCCTGCGGGGAGAAGGAGGGCCGACTACTCTTGCTCTGGCCTCTCCACCTCTAGCTGGCCGCCCATGCGTGCACAGCCAACTGCTCGCCCACACCCGGCGCAGGCACAGTCACTGGTCAATGGCCCACCACTATGCAGCAAGGCTCAGTCCACACAAGAGAGGGCAAGCGGGAAGAGTAGAAGACGAGGATGATCGGACTTGGTCGCTGAGTCTGCAATGCTGCCACATTATTACGACGGGGGTACTAAAACAATTTCATCACTTTTGCTTGGCGAAAAGGTGCGACAGCACCCGGGTGTCCCGGCACCCTATAATCTTGGCCGTCCAGCTGTACAAAGATTCGTGCCAGGCACTGTACAGCTCCAAACGTTTTGCCGGCTCAGCGTGATTAGTCAGAATTGTTTATTGAGGCAAACAGCGACGGAAGGGATGCAGTAGGGAGGGAAATAGGCTTTGCGGGAGTAGGCCTGATAGGAGGGCTATGGTTGCAGGAGTAGGCATGCAAGCATATGTGCTGTGTTGATCCATCAGCGTCTTATGAAATGACAACTCAGAGGTGCCGTTTTTATGGCTGATGGGGGCGGTGGTGTCAGGACATGCAGGGAGTGCACGTCTCACAACAGTTTTGTTCTCGCTTTCAGACGATTCCTTCACCAAATTATTTTTTACTCTCTCCGACTCATCATATTATACTAATTAACCAGGGCCTTGGTTCAGTTTCTAGATCAGGGATGATTGATCCCAGAATTTCTAGACCATGAACAGCCGCAGGTCCCTCTATTACTTTGATCGAAGAGGCATGGCCATAGTTGGAACTTGGAATCAACGCGTCCCAGCCATGATGCCATCTCCGCCGATCTGAGTGGATTCCATTGGCACCTACGACAGGCGGTGTGTTTCTATGCGAGGGGTTGAAGACGAACACAGGTTTGGGGGTGTGGTCTTGTCGTTGGTTTGGAAAACGGGCTGACATGTCTATCATCTCTTTTGATGGGACTGGCTGATGACAGAGGCTATGGATTCTGCCTATCATAAATAGTAGCGATCTAGGCCCAGATGCGTTTCAAATAAGTTCAGTCTACCGCGCTTACTATTCACCTAGCCTGCAAATCCAAACCGTGGTGCAGAGACCCACACATATCTCAAGGAGCTGGGTACTGCTTGGATGGTCATGATAACAGGGTGTCTAGGCACCCGGGACCTAAAAATACACTCTCCTTG
>NC_041386.1:616566636-616617395 GCF_002162155.2 Triticum dicoccoides
ATCCACCGACGGGAAAGAGGTCCTTATAAAGTCAGTTGCGCAAGAAATACTAACTTACAAGATGTTTGCCTTTAAAAGTCTTAATTTTTTTCGAAGAATCACGGATGCTATATCTCAGTTTTGGTAGGGTGATGATGCAACTCATAAGAGGATGCACTGGTTCACGTCGTGAAATATGTGAATTCCAAAAAAGCAAGATGGAATCACTAGTGAAAAAACGGCTAGCCACAACTTTCGTTGGTGCCATGCCATTTTCCATCAACATCGACACTATTTGTTTTAAATAGCGTTGGCGTACGCATAATTAGCACCTCAACTTTACATGTTTAGTGCTGGCGTTGCTTTTTCTAGAGATGTCACAAATCTGTTGGCCCATATGTACCCACCGTTTGGAATATACTGGTGGCGTTGGTTTTCTATATATGCACGCCATAGTTAATTTTTTAGTGCTAGCGTTCGTTTTCTATGCACGCCAGAAATAAGATTTCCATTTTTATTAAGTGTTTTAAGTATTTAATGATTATACTAGTCACAAAATAATGAACATATTATGTTATATTATATTATTTATCATTATTCTTAGTGTTCTTATCATTTTAGGACTTTTATTTCTTTACTATCAATTGTAATTTTGAGCCTTTTATTTTGTTACGTCTTTTATTAATTTAGTTTTTTATTTGGATTGCTATTAGCTATGGCGTTGCGCTTTAGTCTCACGCCAGCAATGGCCCACCTGACTCAACTTAGTAAAAGACCTAAGTCACCGCCCTCTCATGTCACACCCACACCCCGTATACACTTCCCCCTCTCGACCAGAGCCGCCACCGCCGCCCCTCGTCCGCAGCAAGGTTTGATCCACTCCTTCTCCTCCCATCGCATCTCCTTCCTCTCCACTCCCACCACCTCCGTCCGCGGACACGCCACACGGAATTCATTGGGATTCATGTAGTTGATTTAGGGGGTTGCTTTAATTTGTGTAGAAATTTTAGTATATATCATCGATTGCTTTGTGTGATGTGGAATCCAAATTTGTTGCATGGATTGCTTTGTGTATAAATTTTAGTGATAATCCAATTGGTATTGTGTAGAATCCAATATTTATAATACATTTTGATTAGAAATATTGAGTGTCTAGAATATTAGGAATAAATAAAATGAACTCCAATAAGTTACTAGTGTAGAATTTGTTTATTTGTGTCTCCCTCCGTGGATTTTGTTTAGTTGTGTATACAATTACTAGTGTAGAATTATATACTTAGTTTTCAATATGTTTTGTGTAAAATGAACTCCAATTATGTTTAGTAAAAATTGATTTACTAGTGTACAAACTGATTATATACTTAGTTTTCAATATATTTTGTGTAGAATGGCGTAGCCATCACCATGTCCAGTGTGCAAGTCAAGGTGCGCAACCAACCTTGCAACTGGTACACTGTTTCACATCTACTTCCAGCCGTGTTTTGTTCCTGCAGCGATAACACATTATATGAACCTTCTAACAATTTTGTTGCTATTTTCAGTAATGCAATGTGTTTATTTTTATTTATTTTTACATAGATCGTCCCTTGCAATATGATATTGGAGTTCAATGAGCTCATTACCGGAGTCACTGTGATCTTCGACGCTCCTGGGTGCCCTACACTATGGAGGTCTAGAAGGGACGAAAGATATCCCAGATTGAAGGAGATGAATGGGATCGTTTCATCGCCCACATGTATCTCGCTAGGGGTGAATTGATTAGCTTCTCCTTCAGAAGACAAACTCCAAGGCGCGTTGTTATCTACGTCAACTCGGAGGACAAAGATGATGAGGACCCACTTGATGAAGCCTCTATGCCCAAAGAATGAGGCCGAGCAAGGACGAGGATGAATTAGGCAACCTCTGGTACATACTTCCTCCACGTGATGACTATGTCGGTATGCCATTCATGACTCGCCTAACAAGGACGAATGTTAACCGCCATGTCATGGTATGTTACTTAGTGTAGTAGTTTTGATATGCATGCTTAGTAATGTGATATGCTTAGTGTAGTAATAATGTGATGATATATGCCTACTTAACTAGCGTAGTAATGTGTGATGCATCATGTGCTAAGTGTAGTAATGTGTGATGCATCATATGTTTAGTGTAGAATTTGATGATATGCTTAGTGTAGTAATGTGTGATATGCTTAGTGTAGAATTTGATGATATACATAGTGTAGTAATGTGATATGCTTAGTAATATGATATGTGCGTAGTGTAGTAATGTGACATGCTCATTTATCATATATTTTTTCTTCAGAAATTACCTACGAGGCTAAGTGAGAGCCGTGGCATCAAGTCGGATGAGCATGCATTGATGGACTACGCCTTACGGCAAGGGGCTTCATTACCAACTGTGCTTATGCAGTTGACATGAGCAGTGACATTGTCTTCAGCGCCGCGGGGTGGAACAACTTCCTTACTGGCAAGAATGTCCAAGTTGGATAAACCATCTTAGTCATCACCAGGAACACCCAGCGCCATGACTTGAGAACAAATCTTAGTATACTTGGCAAAGTATTATGGCCAGTGTGACTTGAGAACAAATCTAGTAATATTATATATGCGCTTAGTTTTAATGTGAAATGCTAAATGTTACATGGTGTCAAAAAATATCCTTCTTATTGCACGCAACGTTCGTGGCGTGCAAAGTACACTGTGCGTCGCTAGGTGAGGGAATATAGTGGTGGCGTTGCTGGCGTGGTACACCAACAACACGTATAATACTATTGACGTGGCCGCCAACGCCACCACTATTTTTTAACAATGGCGCAATATTGGTGGCGTCGTGCGTCCACGCCAGCAAGGCCACTTTTGCCACTCCATAGATAGGCTTTTCTGCACTAGTGAATGAGCTATAGAGATATCCACTATTTTAACATGCGTTACCAGCAAAACAGGCTTGCAGACTTATTGATAATCCGGATTCTCTTTGTGAGACGATCCTCAAAGCGCAATATTTCAGTGATGGAGATCTCTTGAATGACACCTTGAAGAACAAATCTTAGTATACTTGACAAAGTATTATGGCCAGTGTTGAAGTCCAAAAGATTGGACACATATGGAGAGTTGGTGATGGGACAAAAATTAAAATTTGGGAGGATGAATGGATTCCACAATCCCCAACTAGAAAGTAATAACTACTCGTGGTAATCATCTTCTATCACGCATGTGTGATCTCATTGACCCTGTGACGGGTGATTGTGATAAACAGCTTGTTAGGCAAACGTTTTGGCAGGTGGATGCGCATCACATACTTGCAATACTGCTACTATTGCATGATATATGACCGATTTTGTTGCTTGGAACATGACTAGAACAGGAGTATTCACAGTGCAGTCAGCCTACCATGTCGTATGGCAGTCTCAGTACAGCAACATAATTCAGAATTCAGAGGGGTCCTGTAAACAAAAAGATACTTGGGAATCTGTGTGGAGTTTGCTATGTCGGTGACACGCAAGGTTGTCACATCCGGTCACGGCGCCATTGGTTGTGGTAATCGCGGGGGATGACTACCAGCTTCCGGCTGCCCGTCATGGGGTTCCAAACAACGAGTCTCATGGGACGAGGAGCCGTTTCGCCAAGAAAAAATGCGACCATGATCGCCGTCCCACACAACATAGTCTGAGTTCTTTGTGTGGTTGTTGTGGTGGGGAGTGCTTGTGTAAAATTTTGTGTTGGAGACGAATTCTGGGTCATTTTTCTTCGGGCTGAGGCCAAGGTGCCAGGAATAAAGGAAGCCCAGCATGGGAGGATCTCCATGGAACTCACAATAACGACCGCCGAAGTGAGGGCCGGTGACGAGGCCAAGCCAGAGCTTGCTGCCGAGGGAGGCGCGCCTCGTCTGGCGGGAGACGGAGGAAGACCTCCTCAAGCAGCTTGTTTGGCGGCGATGGTACCGCCACCGGCGGCGGCGCCGGCATGGTCCGTGGAGGAAGCGAGGGTTTCGATTGGGGAGGTGAAAAGTTTGGACTGGCGTGGACTCTTTGGTCTGTTACCGTGATGTATGTACCTCTGCGTGTTCCAGCTCTCTACGTGTAACGTTCTCCTACTCTTTAGGATCTAGAACTGCCACGCACGCCTCATCTATCATACGGTGTACTGTTTGATTTCCACTCGGTCCTACTTGCTGTTATATACAGTTTCACCTCGTGAGAAATATAGTTTCACCGGAAAAAGGCACTTACGTTCGCGTTCCGTTCACAGCGTGTATCTCCATCGCCCCAATCTACTCATGATGCGTGTGAGAAAGCTGAGAAGGGCCCCGCTAGGACCCAGGCTAGTCTTGTCCAGTAGTAGATGACGCTGTTGCTAGATTTACTTTACCCCTCCTGTGATGAAATTAATTCCTGCGATTATCTCTCTGGCCTATCTTGTTGGAAGTAATTTAAACATCACAAAATTAAAATATTCTATTATTGAAATTGTTCTCAAAGAATGTTCTTTAAATAGTTTTAAATAGAACCAAATTGTATCCCGCAAAAAAATATAGAACCAAACTTTGTTAAACTGGTATCTGAACTTTGCCATGACAAATAGAAGTACTTTTGGAAAACTTTGGCATAGCTCGCAATTTATGAAAAATAGGTAGAGAACGTTTTAACCATGTTTTTGGAACTTTGTCGCCAAAACTCAAATAACTTTTCATTTTTATTGGTTTCTTCAAAGTCCTTCTGATTTTCATGGCAAAGTTCAGGCACATCCTTCATAAAGTCCGACAAAGCCTTCATAAAAATTGCACGCGCGTGATTTTTTAGTGAGGCTGTGGGTTAACATGTAATAATCCCACAGTAACTAGTGACATTATCCTGCAATAAAAAGTAACTAGCGGCGTTAATTATCCATGCCAGATATAATTATGAGGCTGGTCTGTCACTAAACAGGAGCATGGGAGGGAAAAGTGCACAGAGCATGCACATGACCTAGCTAGAGAAACCAATCTACTAGCCTGTGGCTGGTGCATGGCTGACACAACGATGGGCCTAACTGATTGAACAACATGCATGATGGCCGGCTCGGATTCGCGCTGCATACGGAACGCGAACATAAAAAACCGCGTCCTTGTTTCACCTGCTCTAACTCTGTAAGAGATGGGTGTATTTTCCCTCTCCTTGAATCAAACATATGAATATCCTCATTTCACTATATGGACATCACAGTCTACTGATATGTCCACACTACGTACCAAAAATATGTAATCAACAAATACCTAACAGTTTTGTGGAGCTACTCAATTAGATGAGAACTCTATAAGATGTTCATGTAGTCATGCGACTTATGTCCTGTTATCCTGTCACCACTTCCCTTAATTCATAGCTCCAGTTCAGTTTACATCTTAGAGCATGATTGGTTTGATGCCAAAAATTGACACGACAACGTTTGGCAAATGCGAAAAATTGGCTAGTGCTTGGTTAGTTATCAATTTCACTTGCCAACCTCACAAGAAGTTGTCACTTTTTGGCAACTTTTGATATTGCCAATTGTTGGCTTGTCAAGTATTGGCAGTGTCAAATGTTGGCATGAAACCAATTAGCCTTTTATACTCTCCGGAAACATTGCTTGCTAAAAAAAAGAACAACATTAACATCACATCAACAATTGCCATGTTGCACCACCTAAATTTACTAAATTAATTAGGAAATATCAGCGAGCTGACATTCATAAACCATCATCATCTCTTAGGTGACAGAAACCACTAGCTCTACACATGGCATGACCATCATCTGCTCATCAAAGGTACCTTTTTTGGTAGATGGACTGATAGACTATATCAAAGCTGTGAGACCAGTTTTTTTAAATGGTCGAACAAAGCTACTTTTTGCAGATGCATTTCGAGGCAAATTTAACAACCGTGCACATGGATGAATTGGAGGTTCATTACAAGATAATCCATTCACTCATGCCAATGACATGGGGAAACCATCGAGCTTATTAACAAAATCCAATAGCAATATGAGAAAACAAGCAACCACCACTGCACCAAAACGGCCACTCAATAGTGACATAATTCATCATGAGACCCCTAGCACATCCATGCTTGTTATCTTTCTTGATGATGAGTGTGGCCTTGTGCCATGCAGCATATTCACCCTTTCTGCAAACAAAGATGTATACTCAGTCCGATTCAAAAAAATAAATGAAATAATACTACATAAATCATCAATTATGTAAGAATAATTTAAATTGTAACATGTGAGTGTTAATTAATTACATCACAATTTTTTTTGCTCCCACATATTTCAAACATAACAATTGATACGATTAGATATTCATTGTTTTGTATGGTCCACTAACTGTATACACTATAACTTAAGGGTTGTTCCCAAATGACAAGAGAAAGGACATATAAATATAACCATACCTTGTGGATTGTAGAAACTCATGTACGGAATCAGAGCGTGGATCTTTTTATCATTCCATACCTTCTTCCACTGCAGTGACTCGAGATTGATCTCATAGACGCCAAGGTCAGTGGTCACGAAAATGATATCACTGCGCTCCACGGACCCAAGCAGCTTAATAAGATTTATTTTCTCAGTATTTTGAATGGGGGTAATTTCCTTGAGGTCAATGATTCTACACCGAGTCCATTTCGCAAGTCCGTCAGAACTCATCTGGCTTGACCACAGGTAGAGGGTAAACCTCTTCAAGTGTGCGAACCCCAAACAATTATCCTCCATCACCATGAGGATAGCTTTACCTTTACGCACAGGCCCCTTTGGTGGCGCGGCAATGGCTGATAACGAATGAGATTCTGAGTCGTAACTGAGAATTCCTATACGATTATCATGATCATCCCTAATCATGAAGTAGAGTGTGTCTGCAATGAGGACAGGGGGCATTGGCTCGATGGATAGATCGTCGGACAGATTGATGGACAGATTCTCCATAAAATCAGAAGAGCCCTGCTCGGCCCACTCCCCTGTCTCCGACAAATACTCGCACACGTCTACAAAACACTTGCCTTCGTCGTCCAAGAGCAGGCCGAGGGTGACCACGCGGAAGGGGCCCTCATGGCACGTGCAGTGATCGCAGCCGCTCTCGGCGCAGAGCACTGCTGCAGTGACCACGTCGCTGTCGTATCGCCGGGGCTCTAGCTCCGTCCAGCCGGCCGTCATGGGGTCCCAGACGACGAGCCTCAGGGGTAGGTTAGCCATATCCTCAAGGACAACGCGTCCATGGCGGCAGTCCAGGGGAAAGTAGCCGGAGTCCTCCCAGTCGCGGCTGGGAGAGCGCGCAAGGAACGACGTGTTGGCGACGAGGAGCGAGGCGGGTCCTTGGTGCTCGTCCGACGTGTCGGCGTAAAGGAAGCCCAGCATGGGGGGTGCTCCATGGAAATCGCGGTAGCGGCCGCGGAAGGCGGGGCTAGAGAGGAGGTCCAGCCATGGCTTGCTTGCGAGGGAGGCGCGCACGAGGCACGCGGGCTCGTCCGGCGGGAGGCGGAGGAAGACCTCCTCGATGAGCTCGTCCGGCAGCGATGGCGGCGGCGGCATGGTCGATCTGTGGAGGCGAGGGTTTCGACTTTGGGGAGGGGAATGTGGGAGGAGATAAGACTAGCGAGGGAATCACGGGAGGAGGGGAGGGCGGCAATCACGCGAGGCTGCCGTTTCTGTGCGTGCATGCGTGAGCAAGGAAGAAGAACCAACGTTCTGCCAGGGGAACAGAGAAAGGAGTTGGGCTCTGGGCCTGAGAAAGAGATGTTAGGCCTGTGAATTCAGCCCAGCCTAGCTGGAATTGCTTTTCCAATTAAATAAAATGCAGAAATCAATTTATATAAGTCAAAAGAAGAGCAAATGGTCACCGGAAACAGGAACTTTGCAGGTAAATCAAATTGAACATGGACAATCAGATAAAAATACTTCCAAACATACCCATATATATGACTAACCTAAGATTTGTTTACTGGGCTAGACTTATGTTACATATGACAATTAGTGAATTAGGTGGTGTTTGGTTCTCTAGTCCCAACTAAAAAGTCCCTAGTCCCTAAAAAAGTCTCTCCCTGTTTGTTTCCAGAGACTAAAAAGTCCCTAGTCCTTTGCTAGAGGTTATTAAATGACCATGTTGCCCCTACTATATAGAAAAATAATAATCAAACAACATCATGGGGTGGCGGGCCAATGGGTGCATGGAGGGGCATTGTTGAAAAAGTCCCAAAAAAACTCTCTTAAGAGTCTTCTTCATTTAGTCCCAAATGCCTAGTTTAGTCCCTAAAAAGTCCCTCCCGTTTGGTAAAAAAGTCTCTAAGAGGGACCTTTTCTAATCCCTACACAAAAAAGTCCCTGAAAACAAACACCCCTTTAGTTGGTTGACCATCACGCCCTCTCACATGAATGGGTATGTTTATTTTTTTTCCTGGTGGCTATGTTTTAATTCCCACTACCAATTTTCAATTAATAGGGTGCATCAAACGAGGCCCCTATGCCTATTTATACCTTTCCTGTCAGCATAAAAGGTGAAACATGACTTCGATCTCTGTATGTATTGTTGGACAATGAATTTTATTAAACTGATAAATAATTGGGCACTGTCTATTGCCGATTGAATCTCTCGTCTGCTGGTTGGCAGAGTTTTCGTTCGCCTGAGTGTATGTTTTCTTGTTTAATAGTAGTATAGATTCAACTCTCAGTCATCAACGAGCCGCATCACAGGGACTCACCATTTCATCAAACATAGATTTGCCTGTGATTCCACTATCAGCCAACAACGACACAAGAAACCAGACACCTTATTGGCACATGCCCGACCTTGACGACGCAACCGTCGAGTACTTTCCAACGATGCACTCGTACAAGCTAGCGGCGGCCAATCCCTTCTGGCCGATTGAGCGTATACGGCAACCACAATCGCCTTGATTGTTTGTTCCCTGATATACATACGTAAGAATCAGGCACACAAAAGGCAGTGCTCCTGCTGGTTCCTCAAAAAAAAAAAATCAGGCACACAAGGGAAACTCACCTTCTCAGCCTGGGTTCAAATGAGCTCAAATGAATAGTAAAATCAATAAATAAATAAGTAATATCCGATTTTTTTGTGACAAACATTGACAAAAGTTGTAAGAGCTTGAAAATTTCCATCATGAATTTACATTTTTGGAAGTCGTTGAAAAAAAAAAACAGTGCTCCAAAATGCTTTCGAAAGTAGCATTTTCAGAGTATCAATTTTCAAATAAATTATTGTCTATAAATGCATTTTCAAATAAATTAAACATCAGAGTTAATGCTACATAGATTAGAGGTTCATTGCAAAAATAATTCATTCACCCGCTTACACATTCCACTAACAGGAGGAAATTATCAAGGTCAATCACAAAAACTACCAAAAGGGTGAGAAAACAAACACCATTACACAAAACCAGGAACTAAGTAGCACATAACTCACACAACCCCGACGCCTCTAAATTATGGTACTGGCTTCATGCTATTAAGCATATTCCATTACTCACTATCGTCAATGCACCTAACCGTTTGTGCTCGCACTTTCTGCAAATGTAGATTTGTCAACATGATTCTAGAAGGAGATGCATGAAGTTATACTTTATAATACTGCCAATTAGGAAGGTGCAACATTTTTGTATCACATATCACTCAAAGTTTGTGCGAACACACCTATATGTATTCGAAATTGAGACATTAAAAATAACCCTGCATCGGATGAAACAAGCAATCTTTTAAATATGCTTTGGATGCAACATTGCTGACCGCACATATCTATGTACTATATAACTAATTGAAAAATCAAATATAACTTTTGACCTAATTAAACATGATTTTTTCCATATTTAATATATTACTATTGATACAAGAATTGTTTCCGAATCACAAATGAAAGGACATATAGATATACCTTGTGGGTTGCAGAAACTCATATACGGAATCAAGGCACGGAACCTTTCTCTCTTCCATAGCTTCGTCCACCGCAATGACTTGAGATTAATTTCGTAGATGCCAAGATCCGTGGTCACGAAAATGATATCACTCCCCTCCATAGATCCAATCAGTCTAATAACTCTTTTCTTGGTATTTTGAATGGGGAGGAATGCCTTGAGATCGATGGCTCTACGGTGAGTCCATGCATCAACTCCATCAGAACCCATCTTCTTGGACCACAGGTGGAGGATAAACTTATCCGTGTTTGCCATCCCTGCAATCCCTAAACTTCCGTCCTGCATCGCCATGATGATGGTGCTGCCGATAGTCGCAGACACCTCCGACGGCATATCAATCAGTGATAAGCTATCAGAGTTCAAGTCGTACTTGAGAATTGCTAGTGCTACATAGGCTTGAGGTCGCCGAACCATGAAGTGGAGTGCGTCTTGGACGAGGACTAATGGCATTTCGTCGACTGTTGCTCCACCGGCAAGATGAAGACCAGAGCACGGCTTGCTCATCCCACCCTTCTCCATGGAGAAGATGCCCGCGCGTGCAATACCTACACCATTCGTCTTGTCCAGGCTGATGAAGACCACCCGGAAGCGTCCCTCATGGCACGCGCGGTGGTCGCAGTCGGCCACAGCACAGAGCACGGCAGCGGCCCCACGTTGTTTAGTGGACATGTATCCCGTCGGCACGTCGAGCTCCCAACGGCAGCCCGTCATGGGGTCCCAGACGACGAACCCCACGGGCGACCTGCTCCTATCCCCGAGGAGGACGAGGCCATGGCGGCAGTCCCACGCAGAGTAGGCCAGATCGCTCCAGTCATCGTCGGGGACACGTGGGGCGAACTTCATGGTCGAGACGAAGTGCGGCTTGTGTTCTTCGTCCTCCGGGCCGGCGTACTCAGGCCAGGAGTAGAGGAAGCCGAGCATGGAAGGAGCTCCGTGGTGGTCGGCGTAGCGGCCACGGAAGCGAGCGCCGGCGAGGAGGCTGAGCCAGAGCTTGCTGGCGAGGGAAGCGCGCACGAGGTGCTCGGGCTCGCCCGGCGGGAGGCGGAGGAAGACCTCCTCAAGGAGGTCGTCCGGCAGTGTCTGAGACATGGTTGATCGGTGGAGGAGGCGAGGGCCAAAGTGGATGGAGATGGACTCATGGAGGCTTGCTGCACAGAGACTCTGTGTGAGCTCCAGTGGATACTTAGGTTGGAGTTAGGTGAACGGGCATGCATGTGTGATGTGTCCATTAAGCAAAGCGAGAGATATACGCGATGTTAGGGGAATAATAGTTAATTAAAGCAAAGTAAGAGATGCACGCGGTGTGCTTTTTGGAAAGAGGCAGGAAACTGCACTATGGTCATGGTGTGGTGCGTGCATGGTTGGGGTGGTATATATTGCAAAGCTTTTTCTTTCTTCTGCTCAGCATGTGCGCGCACGAGGAGGCAATTAACTGTTGATGCGTGTCTTAAACTTAAAGCCAATCAATTGACAACAATTAGTGCTCTGTCATGTCAGGAGTAGCATACCACTTTTCTCAAAGAAGAAAGAAAAAGGAGTAAGCAAGTAGAAAATGCATTCTCCAAAAAAACTAGTCCTAGAAAATGCAGGGTAGTGGTAACATAATCAGGTCCTTCAAACAATGATCTTGATAGCAAACTGAGCCAAGCTCAGATGGTAAGGCTCCTTGTGGTGAAAATAGCCCATCAGGATTTAAATTGTACTAGAGTTGGCACTGATAATCACATTTTTCTTGATTTATTCAGACTTCCTGGTGATGTTCGTTCAGTGGAGGAGACATTCCCGTCATCTACGGAGGTGCATATGGTGATTTCGTCAATCTCAAGATGATATGTACACACACACGTTCATAGGGGTGAGTACATGTACATATGTGTACTCTGTTCATGGTGTGGTGCATTCCAACATTGACTGGAGTGATCTTCCTCACTATTAGTTGTCTGTAGTTATTGGTATTCTAAGTTTGCATTTTGTACTTGAACTATGTGTGTTTGCATGATCGTACCCAAACTATGTTTAAGTTTGCATGTTTAAAACTTCGAATGCTAGCATGTTTGGATCGAATTTGCAATGATCTAATTTAGTTTTGATATTTTGGTGCCCTATTTTTGGGCAGCTTGGGAGAATAAAAAAATTGTTTCTCTAAAAAGTAAAAATTCACTTTTTGATGCCCTATTTTAGGCCAGCTGTTTGAGATGCTCTTATGGGATGTGTATTGTTGGGTGCCCCATGCATGGATTATTCAAGATGTTCTTGTACGTGCAGTTTTGTTTCTTTATCCCCCCCTAGAGTTATTCTCTGTTGATTAACATCATGATTAAGAAAGGGAGAGCAGGCTGCGAATCGTATGCAAATGCAGGCGATGTTGGCTCAACAACAGTAGGCGATCCAGAATCTTTATGCTCTGCATGGCATAACTCCGCCAGAGATGCCAACCCTTCCTCCTCTGCATGCTCCTGGCTTCATCTTTGTGAGTTCTCTTTGAACTTTTCAATCTTCATTTTTGTCCTGATTAGTTATCTTACTATCTCATGCTTACAGTTGGATCAAATGAAACCGAATGATGCCTCAAGATGGTGCGACACCAGTCTTCAACGTTTGGAAATACATAGGCTTCAGGTTATATTGAGAAATTTGGGCTTGTGGACCTTCTGTACTCGTGCTTGTGTTTGTGTGCTTTTGAACTAGTGCTTGTGAATTCGTGCTTGAGACTTTGTGATATATGTTGAGGAATGGTTTGTATATAATGTTTCAGTGCTTGTGCTATGTGGGATGTCATGATATATGAATTGCTATATATGAGTTATTACATGGCTAATTGCAAAACTAAATAAAACAAGTGTTGACCGTATGTTTGTTGAGTGTTACACTTGGCAAAGGGTACACGTGGTTTGATCTCGTACCTTCTAGGATTCTTTGTTGAGTGTCTCTCTAGGGGACTTGGTAGAGCCGGATGTGTAGCACGTCTTGGGAGCATGCCAGCTAGCCAGGTAGCCCCTCTGTCGAGGGCTGTTTGCCGAAAGTCATCCTGGGGAACCTGGAAAACCAATGAACTTGTGAATGTTGGGGAACGTAGTATTTCAAAAAAAAATTCTACGATCACGCAAGATCTATCTAGGAGATGCATAGCAACGAGAGAGGAGATTGTGTCCACGTACCCTCGTAGACCGAAACCGGAAGCGTTTAGTAACGCGGTTGATGTAGTCGAACGTCTTCGCGATCCAACCGATCCAAGTACCGAACACACAGCACCTCCGCGATCTGCACACGTTCAGCTCGGTGACATCCCTCGAACTCTTGACCCAGTTGAGGCCAAGGGAGAGTTTCGTCAGCACGACGGCATGGTGACGGTGATGATGAAGTTACCGGCGCAAGGCGTCGCCTAAGCACTACGACGATTGAGGGAGTCCTGGATTAGGGGGTCCTCGGACAGCTGCACTATATACTTTAGCCGGACTGTTGGACTATGAAGATACAGGATTGAAGACTTCGTCCCGTGTCCGGATGGGACTGTCCTTGGCGTGGAAGGCAAGCTTGGCAATACAGATATGTAGATCTCCTCCCTTGTAACCGACTCTGTGTAACCCTAGCCCCCTCCGGTGTCTATATTAACCGGAGGGTTTAGTCCGTAGGACAACAACAATCATACCATAGGCTAGCTTTTAGGGTTTAGCCTCTACGATCTCGTGGTAGATCAACTCTTGTAATACTCATATTATCAAGATCAATCAAGCAGGAAGTAGGGTATTACCTCCATTGAGAGGGCCCGAACCTGGGTAAACATCGTGTCCCCCGCCTCCTGTTACCATCCGCCTCAGACGCACAGTTCGGGACCCCCTACCCGAGATCCGCCGGTTTTGACACCGACATTGGTGCTTTCATTGAGAGTTCCACTGTGCCGTCACTGTAAGGCTTGATGGCTCCTTCGATCATCGGCAATGATGCGATCCAGGGTGAGGTTTTCCTCCCCGGACAAATCTTCGTGTTCGGCGGCTTCGTACTGCAGGCTAACTCACTTGGCCGTCTGGAGAAGATCGAGAGCTACGCCCCTGGCCATCAGGTCAGGTTCGGAAACTTGAACTATACTGCAGACATCCGCGGAGACTTGATCTTCGATGGATTCGAACCCATGTGAGGTGCGCCACACAATCACGACGAGCATGACTTAACTCAGCTGTCGAACAGTGTTCGTGAGATCACACCTGCAACTACTCCGGCCCTCAATCCGGAACAAATTGCACCATCTGAGGATGGGTGGATAGACCCCGCCATGGTGTCCACACTCTCAGTGATGATAGAGCTGAATACTGACTTCACCTCCCACGAGAGCCGTGTTGCCAAACCATTAGATTCGTCCCCGGCCACGGGCTCCAAGCCGCTTGCATCCGTGCCTATCGAATCCGATTGGGCACCGATCATGGAGTTTACCTCCGCGGATATCTTTCAGCACTCGCCTTTTGGCGATGTGCTAAATTCGTTAAGGACTCTCCCCCTGTCAAGAGAACCTTGGCCAAACTATGTCCGGCTAAAATGGGATGCGGACGACGAAGAAATTCACGACCCATCCACCACCCACTTAATAGCCACTATCGACGATTTAACCGACATGCTCGACTTCGACTCCAAAGACATCGACGGTATGGACGACGATGCAGGAGACGAACAGGAACCACCGCCCACAGGGCGCTGGACCGCCACCTCATCATATGATATATACATGGTGGATACCCCCAAAGAAGGCAATGGTGATAAGACAGTGGAGGAGGCCACCTCCAAGAAGCAATCCAAGCACCGACGTCAGCGGCGCCACTCTAAGTCTCGCCACAGCAAAAGCAGTGATGCCGGCACAAGAGACAATAATGCTCCAGATAGTGCCGATGACGATGACAATCCCCTCCAGCCAGACCTAGAGCGGGAGGATGAACAAGCTAGCCCTCCGGAACAGGCAGCAGACGGAGAATCGGAGGATGACAATTATATGCCTCTCTCCTCAGACGAGGTGAGTCTCGGCGACGAAGAATTTATCGTGCCTGAGGATCCCGTCGAACAGGAGCGCTTCAAGCGCCGGCTTATAGCCACAACAAACATCCTAAAGAGAAAGCAACAATAGCTTCGAGCTGATCAGGATCTGCTAGCGGTCAGATGGACTGAAGTCCTTGCGGCCGAGGAATATGAACTCGAACGCCCAACCAAGAGTTACCCAAAGCGCAGGTTGCTAACCCAACTCGAGGAGGAAGCATTAAAACCCACATCACCAGCGTATGATGCGGCTGATCGGCCACCTCGTGGCCGAGACAGAGAGGCATACCAGCCCGAATTCTAGACCGCACCCTGCCGCCGTGCAAACAAAAACACAAAGGCCCGGGGCAACACGCAGGACCTGCGAGATGTATTGACAAACAAAGCAGGGCATACAAGATCGATCTACGGATCCACAGGGCCGCGCCCAAACGCGTGACGGTGATCGTCACGCCGGATACACTAAAAGCAAGTCCGGCCGGGCCGAATATAGCAGGCAAGACTCGTACGAACTGCGTCGTGACATAGCCCGGCACAGAGGCGCCGCACACCCCCTATGCTTCACCGACGAAGTAATGGATTATGAGTTCCCAGAAGGGTTTAAACCCGTGAACATTGAATCATATGATGGTACTACAGACCCCGTAGTATGGATAGAAGATTTCTTCCACCACATTAACATGGCCCGCGGGGACGATCTACACGCCATCAAGTACCTCCCGCTAAAACTCAAAGGGCCATCTCGGCATTGGCTGAACAGCTTGCCACAAACTCCATCGGAAGTTGGGAGAGCCTGATAGACGCATTCCTGGACAATTTCCAGGGCACCTATGTGCGACCGCCGGATGCTGACGATTTAAGTCATATAACTCAGCAGCCAGGGGAATCGGCCAGGAAATTCTTGACCCGGTTCCTAACTAAGAAGAACCAAATTGTCGACTGTCCGGATGCAGAGGCCTTAGCGGCATTTAAGCATAACATCCGTGACGAGTGGCTCGCCTGGCACCTCGGTCAGGAGAAGCCAAAATCCATGGCAGCCCTAACGACCCTTATGACCCGCTTTTATGCGGGCGAAGATAGGTGGTTGGCTCGTAGTAACAACACAACAAGCAAACCTAGCACATTAGAGGCCAGGGATAGCAACGGCAAGCCACGACGCAACAAACACAAGCGTCGCAAATATGGTGAAAACGCCAAAGATACGGCAGTTAATGCTGGGTTTAGCGGCTCAAAGTCCGGTCAGCAGAAAGGGCCCCTCAGAAATAACAATTCGGATCCACCCAGTCTGGACCGCATACTCGATCGTCAATGCCAAATTCATCGCACCCCAGGGACGCCTGCCACCCATACCAACAGAGAATTCTGGGTCTTCAAGCAAGCCTGAAGGGCAGGCGCCAAAAACAGTAAAGGGGGTCTCAAAGCGATGATGGCGACGAAGAGCCTAGATCACCGAACACAGAAGGGCAAAAGAAATCCCCCCCGCAAATGCAAACGATGAACATGGTAAACACCACCCAAATTCCCAACCCTGACCGGATACGCACCCCTAGGGATTCCGACCTAACAGAACTAGTCGTCCCATAATATAAACTAGGGCCGGTCACGTTCAACCGCACAGATCGTCTGGTTAACTCCAATCAGGGCAATCCAGCCGCAGTAGTCCTCGACCCAATAATTGACGGGTTCTGCCTCACACGAGTCCTTATGCACGGAGGCACCAGTTTAAACCTGCTTTACCAGGACACAGTGCGCAAGATGGGCATCGATCATTCGGTGATCAAACCCACTAAAGCCACTTTTAGAGGCATTATAACAGGTGTGGAAGCCGGCTGTATAGGCTCCATTGCCCTTGAGGTAGTCTTCGGATCGCCTGACAATTACCGTACCGAAGAGTTAAACTTCGAAATCGTCCCCTTCCGCAGTGATTATCAAGCACTGCTCGGACGACCAACGTACGCTCGATTCAACGCAGTGCGACATTATGCCTACCGTAAGCTCAAAATGGCCGGTCCACGCGGCGTTATCACGGTTAATGGCAAAAACAAACTTTACCCCGGCATTAACGAGTGCGCCACTGTTCTAACAACAGAGGCAACGAGCAGCACCTTGCAGCCGAACCTCGAGTCGATGGCCAAGTTCCCGGACACCATCAAAGGACTCCGAACTACTTCACGGAAGGATAGCCCGGCTCGTCCGGAGCTCAGTTAAACACTCCGGCGAAGGCCAGAACAAGCCATACTCAGCGGCTCAACCGCTCTCCGGCACGCACACATTTCTTACACTTCCTTCGTAGGTTCACCTCTGCGCCGACCAGGACGGACGATACGGAAGCAAACCGAAACACACAAGGGAATCCTTAGATATTCCCCGCAATGATCATCCGACTACACTTCGGATCCGCACGCAGCTTCTTCTTCCCTGATCTCAACAGGTTCCACAGTCGTATTTTTTTTCCATTATTACCTGTCTTATACGCATCGACGTACCATTCAAATAAAATATGTGGATTTGTATGACACCTTTCTTCTGTCATTTCTTATTAAAACTCTTTTGTCGAGTGACACCCGTACACTGCGATATGCCTTTAAACAGGCGAGGGGCTTCGTTTGACCCACAGTACGGTAATAAAGTCCGAATACCTTCGTGGAAGTTCGGCACCCCGAACTTATAGCACTATATGCATCAGCTCCGAATCATGTCTTGGGTCAATAGTTGGGTTTGCCCGGCTCCCATGTTTTGGTAACTTACGTTCCGCTATATCCGCTAAGGTAGCGCTGGGAGAACTACTGCGATTGTGTCCCGGTTCTTCCGGACGAGCACCTCAGTAGAGAAAGCCGAAAACTGACTGTCATGATATGGCGAGAGCTGGTCAGCTGTTCGAGAGGTCATAAAATCGTTAAGGATTTCTCCGACATAATGCCATAACCAATGCAGAGTGCGATGGGTCGGTCTTTCTCCGATCAGGTGCTTATAGAGCCCCTAGTACGGTCTTCCGAACACTAGGGGTTGCGCCTACCTTACTAAAGCTCCTATGGCTAAGTGAGAATGATAAAGCCCTATAGCCTGATTGCCTGGTTCGTCATGCTGAGCACCTCCTTCGAAGGACCCAAAACTGGGATAAAGAGTGCTCAGGTTTATCCCAAACACCCCTGTACTTCTTACGTGGGGGCAGAAGCCGACGACTGGCCAACTCTCAGGTTTAATATATAAAAGGGCCGCACAGGAGGGTAAACTTTTACATAACAGGCAATAACACTAGTAGAAAAAGGGTCTAATGTGAGACACATTAGTGTGGGTTTGAAGTTGGCCCGGCACTAAAGGTAGCGTATGCATTAGTACCGGTTCGTGTTGAGCCTTTAGTACCGGTTCGTGCCACGAACCAGTACTAAAGGGGTAGTGGCAGGCTGGCGTCAGGCCGGGTCCCCACGAGCCCCTTTAGTACCGGTTTGTGACACAAACCGGTACTAAAGGTCTAACCTATAGTACCGGTTCGTGCCACGAACCCACACTAAAGGGGGCAATTTTCAAACTCTACCCCCCGGCATCGCCTTTTCAGTTTTGCAAAAAAACCAAAAGAAAATTAAAAAAACTTCAAAAATTAAAATCCTCCGAGATGTAGTTATGTTACTACATCTAGTAGTTAGGGAAATTTAAAAATATAAATTTGGACATGTTTTGCAAAAAAGTGTAATGAAAACGTAAAACGGCTATAACTTTTGCATACGATGTCGGAAAAAAATGTATAATATATCAAAATGTAGGGAATTAAAATCCGCATCCGATTTCAATTGAGGGAACCCCGTTGAAGATTTTTAGAATCCTCAAATTCACAAAGGAAAAAAAGTTATGCTCAAATTACAATTTTTTGAATTTTTTGTCAAACTGTGGTCAAACTACTTATTCAATAAATATTAGTGTTACTAAATAATTATTCAATAATATTTGAGTTAATAAATAATTAGTTCAGTTTTTTTTTGAATTTTGGTCAAATCTGGTCAAACTGTGGTCAAACTATGGTAAAACTATGGTCAAACTACTTATTCGAGAAATATTAGTGTTACTAAATTATTATTGTATTTTAAAATAATAGTTTCAAGCTCAAACAGTGATACTTGTGACTTCGTACTCGAGCTAAACTCTTGAGGATTAATAGGATTGACAGCTTACTATTGTCAGGAAAACAACAAGTGCTCACTTGGAGACTAGGGGGAATAGAACTCGAAAGTTAAGCGTGCTCAGACTGGAGTAGTGAGAGGATGGGTGACCGACCGGGAAGTTAGATGATTTGGAATTAGTGGTGTACACTTGATAAGTTATGAGGGGTGATTAGAGGCTAAATCGTTAAATAATTCAAAAAACTGAAATTCGAAAAAAACAAAAGAAAATCAAAAAATTGAAAACTAAATTTCAAAAAATATCCTTTAGTACTGGTTGGTGTTATCAACCGGTACTAAAGGTCGCCCAGACCACGGCGCGGGCTGGTGCCACGTGGTGGGCCTTTAGCACGGGTTCGTGTTGAACCGGCACTAAAGGGGGGGTACCTAAAGGTCCTTATGAACCCACACTAAAGGTCGTATTTCTACTAGTGTAAATAAATGACCCTGTTCAAACATTACAAAGGACAACATGACTGTCATTCATGGGAATATAATGTCCTTGGATCCTTTCAGGACACCTTCATAATATAATTCGGGCTTGCGGTGTTCCTTGCCCTCTAGCGGCCCTTCGGTCACTAGCTTCTCAGCATCCATCTTCCCCAGTGCACCTTCACGCGGGCGAAGGCCATTCGTGCACCCCCTATGTAGGCCGACCGCATGACGACGTAAAGTCGAGGGCAAGCGTTTACAAGCCGCTTCACGAGCCCGAAATAGCTGCCTAGAATCGGCTCGGCAGGCCACAGCCGGATAATCAAATCCTTCATGGCTAGTTCCGCCGCCTTATGCAGTTCGATCAGCTGTTTCAGTTGATCGAGAAAGGGCACCGGATAATTCGGTGCCAAATACTGCGACCAGAAGAGCTTGTCCGCAGTGTTCCTTTCTTCGGCCCGGTAGAATTGGGTGGCATCCGCTATGCTACGGGGCAGCTCCAGAAAAACCCCTGGAGAAATCCGAATTTAAAATAAGAAACATAATCTTCTCCTCAAAAACTTGCTTTACAAGGAGAAAGCCTTACCCGCTGCGATCTTCCTCGCCTCTTGGATCCCCTGCGGGGCGCTTTGGGTTTCCCCCCGGGCATCGCTCGCGGCCTGATGCGCCTGGGCGAGTTTGGATTCTTTCTCCGTTAAACTCTGCTCCAAGGTCTCGCATTTTTTCACGGCCTGTTGCAGCTCCTGCTCAGCTTTAATTACCCTAGCCTCGTACTCCTCACGGAGGGCCTGCTTTGCAGCTACCTTTTCCCCGGCCTCGGCCACAGCCTTCTTAAGAGCCTCAACTTCGGTCATCATCCCTAGAGAAAATCAGGGAACATATTCGATAATACTGAAAATTTGATCGCACTAAACGCGAATAATACTTGTGCATACCATGTTTATCTCCAAATTGTATTTTCAACTTGCCAAGTTCTTCTTTGGCCAGCTCCAGACTTTGATTCAGTCCGGAGATCTCCGTAGTATGGGCGGCAGCAGCCGTTATAGACGCGAATATAAATTTGATCATCTGTCCGGTTTCTTCTTTCACCGAACAGTGTATCAGGGGATACTATCCATACTATGACACTCTTCGAAAAACATACCTCAAAACCTTTTATAAGGCTGATACAAGCTCCATTCAGTCCACTCTTAGCAGACCAAATCTTCTCAATCACCGCACCCATAAGGGTATGGTGTTCATCAACTATGGAGGCGTCCTTCAGCGCCACCAACAAAGCATCTGACGCCTCTGGTTGGACAGAGGTTGCCGGCACACGTGCTCCAGCTAAGAGAGGCTGCCTGCTTGATTCTGGAGCCGTATTGGTCTCCGGAACGGCATCCGGATGGGAGCCGACTTCAAGATGGCCCCTGCCATCAGCTCCCATGGGAATCTGCTCCCCCGTGTGTCCGGCCCATGAAGTTTGACCTCCAGGCGCCGCCTTCACAGTCTTTCCCTCTCCTCATGGGCCGGGGTCCCTCTGGGATGAAGCCTCAGTGGTTTTCACCTGTTTGGAGGGAGGGCCCTTCGGGGGCATCCCGCTTTCCATAGCATCCGAGCTCAGCGAATCCTCTGATGAGGATTGTTCGATACGGGACCTTGCCGGACTATAAAACATATGACTCAGGTTAAAATATTACTCCATGATGAGTATGGACGCATAAGCACGTTCGGACTGTATATACTCACGGGTTCTCTAGGGGTTGGGCCCTGGGGTCCCACGCCGGGCCGCTGTCGGTGGCGGCAGCGAACTCCTCCGGAAGAGGAGGTTTTCCCCTTTTAGGTGGCTCGGCCTCCAAGTGTGTGGAGGTCGTCCTTTTCTTCCTCTTCCCCGCAGGGGATTCATCTTCCTCCTCCTCCTCGTCCTCTTCAGAGGCGGAACGGGCATCAGAGCCTTCGGATATTGTGTCTGAAGTGCCGCGGCGATGAAGGCCGCCCCGGGTCTTTTTGGCCTCCTTCTCGGCCGTCTTCTTCGGCACCTTGTAAGGCGCCCGGACCAGCATCTTCGTCAGAAGAGGGACCGCTGGTTCTTCGGGAAGCGGGGCCGGACAATGGATCCACTCCGCCTTCTTCGCCCAGCCCTAGGAGAATTATGGAAAGCACATTTAGCGCTTCCCTTGGGTCATGTGGGCAAAAAGTACGATTACTCACCGAACTTGCAGGGCGGGACAGTTGGTACCCACGGTCTTCGGCGGAGTCCGGCCATGATTTGCTGGACTTGAAAAGCACCTTCCAGATGTCCTTTTGCGAGGATCCAAAAAGCTCCCGCAAGGTTTGGTGCTTGGCCGGATTGAATTCCCATAAATTGCAAGTCCGGTGTTGACAAGGTAGGATCCGGCGAACTAACATCACCTAGACCACATTGACAAGTTCAATGTTCTTGTCTCCCATATCTCTAACACGCATCTGGAGCATCGACAATTCGTCAGACGAGGACCAGTTCAGGCCCTTCTTGACCCAGGATGTGAGCCGCAGGGGGACGCCGGATCGAAACTCGGGAGTAGCGGCCCATTTTGTGTCGCGCGGCTCGGTGATGTAAAACCACTGTTGTTGCCACTCCTTGATGGAATCGTTAAAGGTGCTCGTTGGCCATATAACGTTGGTCATCTTGCTGACCATAGCGCCCCCGCACTCGGCGTGCTCGCCCCCACTACCTTGGGCTTCACATTAAAAATCTTCATCCATAAGCCAAAATGTGGCGAGATGCGGAGAAAGGCCTCGCACACGACAATGAATGTCGAGATGTTGAGGAAGGAATTAGGGGACAGATCATGCAGATCGATCCCATAATAATACATGATGCCACGAACGAACGGGTGGAGGGGAAACCCCAGCCCGTGGACAATGTGAGGAAGTAATACAACCCTCTCGTGGGGTTCCGAGGTAGGGACGATCTGTCCCGTCGTCGGGAGACGATGACTGATTTTCTTGGCCAGATACCCGCCCCCCCAAAGCTTTTTGATATCCTTCTCCCGGACAGTAGAGGCCATCCATTTGCCTCCTGCTCTGGATCCGGACATTCTCGGAAGGTCTTTGTGGACAAAGAAGATGAACGCTTGGGCGCTGGAGCTTGAGCGAAGGGGAATGGATCGGGAAGGAGAAGGCGTGGGTGCGAAAGGGACTCCTTATCCCCCTATAAAGGCAGCAGGGATTCTACGCCTCCCCACTTGCCTAGTAAAACCACTTATTTCCCAAGCGCCATAATTGATGGCGCGGTTGGGTTACCCACACCCGTATTGATGAGAATCCCATGATAAGGGGACGCGATCTCTGCTTCGACAAGACGTGCCAAGGAAACCGCCTCGCAATATGTGTAGTAGCTGGTTGAGAAAAGCGGTTTGAATAATAACCGAGCCGTGGTATAGTGTCATGCCGCCGAACGTGTCAGCAGATTGGATTTGTGGATATATTATTCTCTCTAGGTGGTAGGTGGAATTTGTTTTGCAGAGCCAGACACTATCTTTGTGTTCACAATCTTCTATGGAGTATTCGGAAGAAGAACCCACCTTGCAGTGCCGAAGACAATCTGCGCGCCGGACTCATCATCATTGAAGCCTGGTTCAGGGGCTACTGAGGGAGTCCTGGATTAGGGGGTCCTCGGACAGCCGGACAATATACTTTAGCATGACCTTTGGACTATGAAGATACATGATTGAAGACTTCATCCCGTGTTCGGATGTGACTCTCCTTGGCGTGGAAGGCAAGCTTGGCAATACGGATATGTAGATCTCCTCCCTTGTAACCGACTCTGTGTAACCCTAGCCCCCTCTGGTGTCTATATAAACCGGTGGGTTTAGTCCGTAGGACAACAACAATCATACCATAGGCTAGCTTCTAGGGTTTAGCCTCTACGATCTCGTGGTAGATCAACTCTTGTAATACTCATATCATCAAGATCAATCAAGCAGGAAGTAGGGTATTACCTCCATCGAGAGGGCCTAAACCTGGGTAAACATCGTGTCCCCCGCCTCCTGTTACCATCCGCCTTAGACGCACAGTACGGGACCCCGTACCCGAGATCCGCCGGTTTTGACACCGACAACGATATGACCAAGGTGTGGAACTGTGGAGGGGGGCACCGCACACGGCTAAAGATCAACTTGTGTGTCCATGGGGTGCCCCCTACCCCGTATATAAAGGAGGGGAGGAGGAGGCCGGCCGGCCCTAGGGGGTGCGCCCAAGGGGGGGAGTCCTACTCCAAGTAGGAATCACCCCCCCTTTCCTAGTCCAAGTAGGAGAAGAAGGGAAAGAGGAGAGAAGAGAACAAAGGAGGGGGCGCCGCCCCCTCCCTTTGTCCAATTCGGACTGGGCAAGGGGGGGGGCACCTCTGGCCGGCCCTCTCCCTTCTCCACTAAGGCCCATTGTGGCCCATTAAACCCCTGGGGGGTTCCGGTAACCCCCCGGTACTCCGGAAAATACCCGATACACTTCAGTACATCAAAACACATAAACTCATAATACGAATCATCATCGAACGTTAAGCGTGCGGACCCTACGGGTTCGAAAATTATGTAGACATGACCGAGACACCTCTCCGGTCAATAACCAATAGCGTAACCTGGATGCTCATATTAGCTCCTACATGTTTTACGAAGATCTTTACCGGTCGAACCGCATAACAACATGCATTGTTCCCTTTCCCATCGGTATGTTACTTGCCCGAGATTCAATCGCCGGCATCATCATACCTAGTTCAATCTCGTTACCGACAAGTCTCTTTACTCGTTCTGTAATGCTTCATCCCGCAACTAACTTTTTAGTCACATTGCTTGAAAGGCTTCTAGTGATGTGCATTACCGAGAGGGCCCAGAGATACCTCTCCGACAATCAGAGTGACAAATCCTAATCTCGATCTATGCCAACTCAACAAACACCATCGGAGAGACCTGTAGAGCATCTTTATAATCACCCAGTTATGTTGTAACGTTTGATAGCACACTAAGTGTTCCTCCGGTATTCGGGAGTTGCATAATCTCATAGTCATAGGAACATGTATAAGTCATGAAGAAAGCAATAGCAATAAACTAAATGATCATAGTGCTAAGCTAATGGATGGGTCTTGTCCATCACATCATTCTCTAATGATGTGATCCCCTTCATCAAATGACAACATATGTCTATGGCTAGGAAACTTAACCATCTTTGATTAACGAGCTAGTCTAGTAGAGGCATACTAGGGACACTCTGTTTGTCTATGTATTCACACATGTACTAAGTTTCCGGCTAATACAATTCTAGCATGAATAATAAACATTTATCATGATATAAGGAAATATAAATAACAACTTTATTATTACCTCTAGGGAATATTTCCTTTAGTCTCCCACTAGCACTACAGTCAATAATCTAGATTACATAGTAATGATTCTAACACCCATGGAGTCTTGGTGCTGATCATGTTTTGCTCGTGAGAGAGGATTAGTCAACAGTTCTGCAACATTCAGATCCGTATGTATCTTGCAAATCTCTATGTCTCCCTCCTTGACTTGATCGCGGATGGAATTGAAGCGTCTCTTGATGTGCTTGGTTCTCTTGTGAAATCTGGATTCCTTTCCCAAGGAAATTGCACCAGTATTGTCACAAAAGATTTTCATTGGACCCGATGCACTAGGTATGACACCTAGATCGGATATGAACTCCTTCATCCAGACTCCTTCATTTGCTGCTTCCGAAGCAGCTATGTACTCTGCTTCACACGTACATCCCACCACGAGGCTCTGCTTAGAACTGCACCAACTGACAGCTCCACCATCCAATATAAATACATATCCGGTTTGTGACATAGAGTCATCCGAATCAGTGTCAAAGCTTGTATCGACATAACCATTTACGAAGAGCTCTTTTTCACCTCCATAAACGAGAAACATATCCTTAGCCCTTTTCAGCTATTTCAGGATGTTCTTGACCGATGTCCAATGATCCACTCCTGGATTACTTTGGTACCTCCCTGCTAAACTAATAGCAAGGCACACATCAGGTCTGGTACACAGCCTTGCATACATGATAGAACCTATGGCTGAAGCATAGGAAATGACTTTCATTTTCTCTCTATCTTCTGTAGTGGTCGGGCATTGAGTATGATTCAACTTCACACCTTGTAACACAGGCAAGAACCCTTTCTTTGCTTGATCCATTTTGAACTTCTTCAAAACTCTATCAAGGCATGTGCTTTGTGAAAGTCCAATTAAGCGGTCTTGATCTATATCTATAAATCTTGATGCCCAATATATAAGCAGCTTCACCGAGGTCTTTCATTGAAAAATTCTTATTCAAGTATCCTTTTATGCTATCTAGAAATTATGTATCATTTCCAATCAACAATATGCCATCCACATATAATATCAGAAATGCTACAAAGCTCCCACTCACTTTCTTGTAAATACAGGCTTCTCCAAAAGCCTGTATAAAACCATATGCTTTGATCACACTATCAAAGCGTATATTCCAACTCCAAGATGGTTGCACCACTCCATAAATGGATCGCTGGAGCTTGCACACTTTGTTAGAACCTTTTGGATCGACAAAACTTTCAGGTTGCATCATATACAACTCTTCTTTAAGATATCCATTAAGGAATGTAGTTTTGACATCCATTTGCCAAATTTCATAATCATAAAATGCGGCAATTGCTAACATGATTCAGACGTACTTAAGCATCGCTACGGGTGGGAAGGTCTCTCGTAGCCAACTCCTTGAACTTGTCGAAAACCTTTAGCAACAAGTTGAGCTTTGTAGAAAGTAACATTTGAACGAAATATGCCCTCACTACAAAAAAAATATACACTTCCGTGATGATACGTGTTTGTCACAGTAGGTCGCTTTTTTTGTCATGCATGTACATCCATGACAAATTTATGACAGAATCAAGATAGTCATACCTGTGCTGTCGTAGAAGTGTTCCATGACATTACCAAAATTATCATCACGGAAGTGTCCACTTCCATGACAATAAATCGCGCATCACAGAAGTGCTTTCGTCAAGGGTGACCGACACGTGGCATCCACCGTAACGGAATGCCGTTAAGCTATCGGGTCGGGTTTTGGATCCGATAACCCGTTAACAGCCCCGACCAATGGGGATTTTCCACGTGTAAAATCATCATTGGCTGGGGGAGACACGTGTTAACTCATCCAATGGGCGAGACGCGCCTATGATATGTTGACACGTGGACCGGCCCATCAAGTTTAAATGGGCCGGCCCAACTGAAGGCCCACAAGATTTTGCGGACCATAATGGGTCAGCCCAGCTAAAGGCCCATGAGATTTTGCGGACCATAATGGGCTAGCCCAGCTAAAGTCCCACAAGATTTTGCGGGCCATAATGGGCCGGCCCAGGTAAAGGCCCACAAGATTTTTTTGTGCCATAATGGGCCAGCCCAGGCAAAGCCCACAAGATTCTTGCGGGTCATAATGGGCCGGCCCAGCTAAAGGCCCATGAGATTTCACCGACATTAATGGGCCGGCCCAGCTGTAGGCCCACAAGATTTTGTGGACCCTAGTAGGCCGGCCCATTAACTGCCTGCCATGTTTTGGGCCAAATGTCGGCCCATATTTGATCCGGTCCATTAATGGCCTGGCACGCTCCGGGCCTAATAGTGGCCCTTATGAGATCCGGCCTGTTAAAGGCCTACCACGTTCTGGGACAAATTACGGCCCAGATCAGGTCCAGCCCTTTAAGAGGCTTTGGGCTCAATTATGGCCCATATCAGATTCGGCCCCTTCAACTGGACACTATGCTTTTGGGCCCACTTGCTAAAGGCCCACTTAGTAATTCGGCCTGATATTAGTTTTGGCCTGTTAAGGGCCCGTTTAACATTTCGGCCCTATACTAATTTCAGCCTGTTAAAAGCCCGTCATATAGTTGGGCCTAACTAAGGCCCGGTTTGCATCCAGCCTGCTCGCAGCCGATATTTGATTAGGCCAAACAAGGACCGAGACAATTTTTCGGCCTGTTAAAAGCCCGTGATTTGATTCGCACAATCATGGGCCGGGGTTCGTTTCGGGCTGCTGCCGGCCCGTGAGCTGATCGGCACATTTTCAGGCCCAACCTACATCATGATTGCACGACGACCCGATTATGTACCGTAATTTTACGGTTTGGCCGGTTTACTGTGAAAACAGGATATATATATACAATAAAATAACTGCAGCATCGTGAATAAGAAAAAACCTAGACTATACAATAAATAAATTATGGCATATTACATCCACTGGGCATCAAAGTTCGCCACTATGATAATAAAGCACAAGCAGACAACAAATTACATACATTGGGCATCAAAGATCGCCACCAGTGCAAATAAACACGCCGAAAAAATAATATACAAAACCGACAACACTTCAATAGAGTTCAAGAAAGTTTAGCCCTGCTGGGGAGCTGCAGCGCAAGCAGCTGAGCAAGATGATGAGACTGCGCTTGTTCAACACTTATATCTTCCTCACTCTGAAAGATAAACAAGCAGACAGATGACATGTTTTGCACATAAAAGTATTAGTGCTGACAGTTCATCACATTTCTTACTGGCGAATAAAGTGACACAGTTTAAATTTGCATTAACACAATATTGTATTGTTCAGGTCAAGACATGGCAGGAAATGACATTGTGAAGGAGTTGGCAGCTTCACGACACCACTGGATTACAGATCAAGAACTCATAAGTATCAATGCTTAGTGTGCTGTCAATTTATACCATTTCAGATTGGCAAATAAAGAGACGGTTTAAATAATAGTAGAATGATATGACATTGTTCATAGTTAAGACATTGCAGAATATGATATTGTGCTGTAGTGGGTAGGTTCACCACACCACTGGATTACAGATGAAGAACAGAAGCATACATGCAGTGCAAAAGAAGATCACTTGCTCTGTATAGTTTAATTTACATGGTATGAAGAAGGAACTTGGTTGTACAACTGAAAACTTAAATTGAGAAAGGACAAACTTTTGTTTATGAACTACATATAATAAACATTAAACAAGCAATTTGATGCTAACACAAAAAATAAACAGCTGTTACAGTCATGCCTAACCAAATATATACAACAAAGTTTGAAGGCTTGAGATGGATAAACTTACATTATTGGTGAAGACATGCTCTATAAAGGCCTTGTCCATGCTGATGGGGGGGGGGCAATTCAAGAAGTTTACCACATAATCTTGTTCAAAAGCATTGCCTTTATTTTACATTTTGTTAAGAGTAAATATAGATGTGATAATATACGAAAAAATGGAGAATATTTAAGATAAGATGAAGAGTGATGCTACATAACCAAGTAGCTATAAATGTAAGTGCAGCGATACAGGCAAAAGGTACAGCCAAGAGCGATGCACACCTAAACTTCTTCAGTACCAAACTTATGGTAAGAGTAAATATGGATCTAATGTGTAGAAAATGGAGGGCAAAGTAAAATAAGCTGCAGAGTGATGGTACATGAACACCTACCTGTCATTATAAGTACACTGATAAAGGACAACATGTACTTACAAGAACAATGCAGAGCTAAAAAAACATTGGCATTGGATATATTTTACACTAATGTAACCATTCATACAGATCAAATAATTTGGAGCGAACAATTGATAAAAACATTGGCATTGGATATATTCTACTCTAATATAAGCATTTGAGTGGAAAAACATGGTACGATGACTGATGGAATATGTATTGATAATGGATGGGCATGGCATCTCGACATATATGATGAGTAAACTAAGCAGATGGCGGTGCAACAAAGTAGAAGAAATGCAAGACAACATATGCAAGATACGCACAATCAATAAAACCTTGCCAAATTAGAACAGGCACATTGATGGGTGCACAAGACAGGCCATCTGCCTTTGACTCCTCGAGGTTAGAATAGTCATTAGGATGATATTCTGAAGAAGAATCAACAGGTGGGGAGCGTACGAGTTTCATTGCTTCCAGAATGGCACTCAATGCCTTGGTGCCAATTTTGTATGTCATTGCAGTGTTCCACAATATTCTTCTTATGCGCGGATTATGATATTCACTTTAATTGCGTATGATATCTGAGAACCATGAAAACATAAATAGTTGTGAGATTATCTTTGTAATGCAGATGATATTCTAATACAGGGGCGCCCATGTAAACACTTGTGTGCTATCAGTGGATTCTGATGAGAGAGCTCATGTGTGCTATAATATGGTGCGTGCATTTATATAATCTGGCACAAGTACGCAAAAAAATAGGCTCCAGAAGTAAGGATAGCTGGCAGATGATAGGTTCATAATATACTTTATAGAGAGTTTATTGCCAAACCATGATAACAAGAGCACACAACAACTAGGTTGATCATAGTGTACATAACAGGGGTACACCATAACCAGGATATATATAAATCGGTGGAACTGGCTGGAAATTACGGTGTTGTATTGCCGCTAGTAATTGAAAGCCTATCGATCACGTATAGGCCAGCTCTATCAGCTGTTGACTGCAGATGTCCCTGCTCCCCTTCCTGACAAGGAACATATATGCTTCCCATACAGAACACCGCACGGGCCGCCCCCGAACCACCGGCCCCACCGCCTGTGTTCCTCCGCCACCCCCACCCCACCCCCGCCCCCACCCGCGTCGAGTTTTCTTCGTTCGACGAGGCCCCACCACCGCCCCCCAAAACCACCATCCCCACCCGAGCCCCTTTGATGGCACCGGCGAACTCCGGCGAGCTCTGAAAAATCGATTGACCCAATTTTGAAATTTAGTCTACTGTGATTTAACTAGTGTGGAATATAAAAGGGGAAAACCATGAGCATTGCGAGTATGGTGTTGAGCGTGCCATGGCAGATCTGAAGGTGCAAACCGGACAAACGCAACTTCGCAACCAAGACAAGAAATCAGAGTAAAGCAGTGGCGATCTATTTTCTTGCTGCGATAAATAAGTTGAGCAGATACGGAAGAGTACCGCCTCTGGTGCGGCGCCGTGTACGCATCTGCTGAGAATTTGACAGTGCTGCGGTAGCGATGGTTGTCGGCGGCATGGAAGCAGATCTAGGAGGGTAGACGGTGGCGGCGGGGCGCGGTGGACGAGACGGTCGTAGGAGCGGCGCCGACAAGGTGGACGACGGCGGGGATGAAGCGAGAGGACGGGATGCAAGGATCCTGGTCTGAAGCCGTGGATGAGAGAGGTCGATCTCTCGTAATGGATGGCAGCGTCGGGGTATCAGCTTCGGCATGGTGGAGGAGGACGGTGGTGGATGGGGTGGCGGACGGCTGCGGACGGAGGAGGGTGGGGTGGAGAGGGTGTTTTGGCGCCCACGGAGTACAAATGGGGAAAAGGGAGGTAGAGAGGAAGGGGGGAACCATGTATTCAGGGCGCCCTTGTCTCAAATGCGAGGAAATTTACAAACTTAGCCCCCATTTCAAATTTCTACTACATCACAGCAACACTAGTCGGTTGGGGATAGGACGGTAATCTCGCATACACCGAATATTTGCCGACGAGAGTTTGTTTTTGGCGCCCACCGTGTATGAATATGAATCGGGGAGGGAGTCGATTTCGGCCAAGGACACACTGTGTTTTGGCGCCCACCATGTATGAATCCGGGTGAGAGGCAGTTACGTCACGTTTGGGTGAAATTACAAACCTACCTCTATGGAAACCTATATAGGCTTTGCGTGGCAGGGATAGGCAGTAGTGATTTCCATCTCACAGATTTTGGTTTCGGGCGGTTACTGCGACTTTCCCCGCTTCGATCAAATTTTGCAGAGTGCACGTTTACCGTGCCAACTCAATTCGAATCCCGTTTGTATTCTTTTTTTTGGGGCGGGATCCATTTTCAATTGGAATTACATTCTATATACATCATTTTTTATATATACTTTCAAAATCACAACAAATAATTCTGCACCTTTATATGTATAATATGATTTACAAATACAACGATCTCGAAATCTTAAGGTTGAATTCGAATTTTTTTAACCAAATTATGTTCTACATATTAAATAACATAGATGTGCGTGAATTCATATGAGTATGCATGTTTGATAGATCAATTTTGGTTCGAGTATGGATTACATGTATCATCATCTCGAATTCAAATATTTGAATCCCTTTTTTGTTCACTCCTTTCACGCCCATCTCTCTCGCACGCATGCTCCTTCAGGTAGCTATCACTCTCTTTTCTCCAGCTCACCCGCATGCTCACTTCATGTTGCTCCTATCCTCGCAAACATGGTCTCTCGAGGTCTCCCTTGAGAAGTGTCACACTCTCCCTATCATTATACATTACACGGTTTTCATTATCTCTCACGTCTCTACTGTTCTCTTGTATCACTCGGTACCTAAGCTTTCTTTTTCACAGCCAAACACACAGTCTCCACTCGTCTTTCACTTTGTCTTTCTCTCTATGGGATTCCCTCACACACCCTATATGTCTCTACATATGACTCATACCACTAAAATTACTCTCTCTATCTTTCCTATAGACACAACATTTGTTGCGATCTCCTTTTCGTCTCCATCCCAGACTGACATTATTCATTTGTTTACCGATCAGACAACCCCGACTACCGTCTCCTCTCTCTCTCTCATAGACACACACACAACTCCTGCTTCCACTCCCCTTCTCGATTACCGTCTCTCTCTCACACACACAAAACTCTCGCTTTTGCACCCCGACTCGTATTTCTCTCACAAACATTTATCGACTAGCCAGCCTCTAGATAGGTTTATACACCCGCACACTCGTGCTTCCACCATCGCATACATGTCTCTCTCCCGCTCCTTGTATCTATGTAGATTTTTCTTCCCTTCTCGAGACACGCCCTCTCGATTGTGCACACACACTATCGCCTCATTTTAAGCTGATACCTATCGCACACACACTCCTTGTGTCTTTAACACACATGCACTCCGTCCTCCTCCACTCGCCCTCTCTCTCACACACACACATGGGCTTTTTGCAACAACTAGCAAGATGCCGATGCGTTGCACGGAACATCAAGATGCATTTGTATGAGTAGTTTATCTTCTGGGGGGAAAGGATGAACGAGGGAAGGCCTTATTTGCATATGTGGAGAGGGGTGTGGGTATCTTTTTGCAAAATTGCCATAGTTTTCTTCCTATCCGTCAGGTATAGATCGGACGGCCTATATTGCAGGATGGCAGGCACACGATCATCACCCACAATGCTTATTATAAGAGTAGGGATAAAAAATAGAGTTGGTGATGATGGTGGGCTTGCCATCCTGCAATGTAGGTTGTCTGATTTATATCTGACGGATAGGAAGGAAAATATGGCAATTTCCCCACACTCTTGACCACATTTCAGATAAGGCCTTCCCTCGCTCATCCTTTTCTCCCACAAGATCTTGATGTTCCGTGCAACGCACGGGCATCTTGCTAGTAAGAGTAGAAATTAGACATATACCACTTCCTGAATCTTGAAACCAACAACATTCCTTCCTTATCTCATCAAAACCGCCAAAGGAATATATTTTTGGTGAAACATAACATATTTTTAGTGATATACGTATTTCAAAGCTAGACTTTTTTTTCTATAAAATCGGTGAATATGTATTAATCCTGTGGCGCAGACAGGCCTGGGGCAGCTAGGGCTATAGCCACAGGCCTAGAAACAACTTCCTTTGTAATTTCTTCATGGAAAGCATAGAAAATCATAGAAGTTTATCACTCAACATAGCACAGCCCCAGGCGTAATCTGCATCTAGCTCCGCCACTGTATTAATCTACTTTGATCATGTGGCAACGCATTGGCACATTGCTAGTAGTTATTATAATTTTTTGGACACCAGACAAATGGTGGAGTACATATACGAAGAGAAGAGGCGCACGCACGCAGTCGGCCTCTTGCTGTCTCGCACACATGAGTGTTACGTAAAGGCGACGCTAACAAATAAACTCTAAAACCCTAGGGGCACGATTGCTGCATTCGCAGGTACCGGGTATGTGGTGGAGCACCTTTGTAGGAATAGTCAGCTCGCATGATAATTTGATCCGTAGGAGTTGATGGTTGGGACCACAGGTGAACGACTTGGAGCGTGGTGGCTCGCCAGTTGCCACAGATCGAGTAGCCATGTTTAAAATATCATTTTTTTACTGGGGTTAAGAATTCTGATTTTCAATGGCGCGTTATTAGTAGTAAGTAGTTTTTAGAACAATTGGTATGGAGCGAAAATGGAATTCATAGTACTACGTACCTCCTTGGCGTATGGTTGTATGGTTTGTTTTTTTTCGATGGAGGTTGTATGGGTTTATGTTGCTAGATGTTGAACCTGGTAGTTCTAGGGAAAATACTATGGTTTATATTTAGATGCTGGTTTTCTTTAATGAAAATCAGAAGGGGAAACCCTTCTTCAATTTAAAAAAACTACTACCTCCATTCTGGTTTACTAGTCCCCATCGTACTTTGGGTCAAAGTTTGTCCACGAACTTTACTTGTAAAATGTGAATGGAAAACGAGATTTTGTTATACCCAAACAAAAAAGGACTGGAGGGAGTGATTGCTCTGACACGGACGCGACCTCTCATAGCGCAGGCATTGAACCGGCACGCCGGCCAAGAGGGCCGCACTCGCTGCAGGCCCAGCTGAGCACGCCTCCTCGCCGCGTGCAACCAGCTTAAATATAATTAATTTATGCATTGAATCCGTGCGTGTGCCGGCAACACGTCCTTCTGCGAGCCGGCAGGCATTTTAGAACACAAAAAATGACTAAAATATAATTAATTTACGCATGGTCTTGACTTGTTGTGCTCGCACTGGTAGCAGGAACTAGTAGAGAATTTTCTTTATTTATAACTCTCCTCACATTTTTTTGGCTTTGAAGTGAATCATGGTTGTGGACATTATGTATGAATGTGCAGATATATGTGAACATGAGTTTGATGTGGAAGTTGAACTTGGAATGTCGGGCTTGCGCGTGAACTATACCATGTCCAATGCTTCGTCTGTTATTGTTTGGAAAGTAATTGCTGTTATTACATGACCCGAAAAAAAACATTTTGTGCCACATCAGTAGATGCACGGACATCACAATAGGCATGCTGATTGGATAAACATTTGAACCTAGCTATTATGAAGGAAATTTTGTATTTACAACAGTTTTAGATAGCAGGAGACGCCTAGCCTGCTTTGCCTCTGCTAGCTTATTTCTAGCTTCTTCCATCTCTTCTTTGGCTTGGGTGAAGAGAGCATCTGATTGCTCTTTTCGCTTCTTCAGGAACTCAGCTACATTCTTAAGGGCTGCCGCACGCTTTCTTTCAGCCTTTAGTAATGCCACGAGGACACGAACAGCTGACGACTCCACCTGGCTTGTGTGTAATCCAGCATCATCTGGGAATTTGCACCTTGTGTCTAATCCAGCATCATTAGGGAATTGTCACCTTGTGTGTAATCCAGCCTCATTCTGGAAACATGATCTCGAGGTTGACCATACTTCCCTCCTCGCAGGAACTGCATCCTGACATGAAGTTACTTCTTTTTTAGATCAATACTCAGAGCAACCTAGATCCATTTAGTAGAAGCCAGATAAACAGAACTCAGAGAAGTGAATTCAAAAGGAAAAAATAAATAAAAATAGAGTACAAGGTGAGAACACCCACTTCCTACATCAAGCTAAAAACGAAAGCATTAGGACGATTAAGACTCTTCTTATTACACATCGAAGAACACCACGCTTAAGAGAAACAGAAACTACAACATATACACATCGAAGAACACGAGGCTACACGAAAGTAATTGAAAGGGTGTTACTTACCAAAGCTCATTTTACAGGTTCGGTGCAGCTCCTCTTTAACTTGCCACGCTCCTTGAAGATGTCTCGAATATCCCGTGTTTGGTCTTCATTGCTCCTCTGCACGTTCGCACTCGTGGTTTTAAAATCTCAACATGGCAAGAAAAATATACTACTAGTAATACTCGCGCATCTTGTGGGCAACATTAAAGCACTCCTCTGCCATGTTAGAGCATCTCCAACAAGATAAACTACTCATACAAATGCATCTTGATGCGTGCAACGCATGGGCATTTTGCTAGTTCTAAAAACCTTTCCATCATTTGCCACACTACTGGTTGCAGATGAAAAACCTACCCAAGCAAAGCACGATACAGGAGCGACGCACAATTGCAAGCTGATATTCTGTTGGACAATGGAGGCTATAACCAATTACTTTTACGGGAACAATAGCACCCAGGAAATTTGAAGGGTAGGTATGAACAAAATTGGAACTGCACATGTACTACTAAGTGATTCAATACACACATTACCAATCGAGGAGGAGAACGATGGTCGCGGCGGCCTCTGTGAGTCATGGTCGGCAACGGGAGTTAGTTCATTGTCCACGATGGTGGTACTTCTGCGCTTGGCGTCGGCTTCCGGGAAGCAGATCCGAGACCGTGGAAGAGGATGTTGGGGAAGAGGCTCCGTGTATGACGACGACGGTGGACCGGCTCCAGTGCGGCGTACGAGGTCGTCGATGAGGCAAATATGCTGCGGTGGACGAGTGCGCCGATGTAAAGGGGAGGAGCACGAAGGCTGTGGTGCCGTGGAGAAGTCTATTTTGCGGTGGGTATAGAAATTGGGGAGTATTCAGGTGTACTACTCTGGGAGCCGGGGTGGGGTTGGCTGGGTAGGGTGAACCTGAAGTTACGAAAATAGCCCCTTACCAAGCGTCATCTGTAGGCCTGTTCCGAAGGCTATGATGGTAACATCCCACTGCTCGAATCAGGGCCGCGGGAGATTTTCCCGCCGACCTCAAAATTTTGTGACACTGGACTCCCCGTGTGGCGTGTTGAGTGATTCAGCTAAGCAACTAGCGAGTAGTAGTAGTAAACTCTGCAAATTAGGTTTAACCGAAGTCAAACTTCCTAAAGTTTGACCAAGTTTATAGAAAAATATAAACATTTACCATAACAAATATGTATGATGTGAAAGTATATTCAATAATGAATCTAATGGTATTTATTTGTTATTGTATATGTTAATATTTTTTGTTATAAGCTTTCTGAGAGTTTACAAAACCTAACTTTGACCAATGCTAATATGCGGACTTAAATAAAAATGAAGGGAGTACACATTTGTTTTCATAGTTTGCAGTGAACTAATCATTTGTTGAAATTTTGAAATAAATATATTAGGCTATTGACTTCGAATGTAATGGTCTATACAATTCAATAGTTACAATCATTGTCGAATCCCAAGATGTGTACAAGGTCTATAGTACTTCACAACATGCTCAAACTCACATAATCCCAGTCAAATGAGAATCTAAATGCATTTCATAGTTATTACTTTGTAGGATGCAACAAGAACAACCATAACTCTACATCAGCCATTATAGAAGCAACATTTTGACATATCCCAATGTGTGAATGAAACGTGCAGAGAGAGCTTTTGAAGATGGAGCAGATAGGGCGGGAAAGATTGTATGTATGTGGACGAGAGAGTAGGAATCAAACCTAACGAGACAGAGAGAGGGAGATAGAGAGAGAAAGAGAGAGGAAGAAGTTAGGTCTGTGAGAAAGATGCATACATGTAATATGCATGAGATGCGTGTGCATCTGGATTCTGTATACGTGGAAGGAGAAGAGACAACATGTTTGATGAGAGAGCAGGAAGAACATGGACGAGAGGGGAAGGATCTCGTGGGTTGAGGGATTGACAATTTTGTGCGGGGGAGAGAGGGATTGGTAATTTTGTGCAAGAGAGAGAGAGAGCGGGGGGAGGAGTCAGTCAGCCGTCGTCACATCACCCTGCTTGCAAATGACCCCGCATTCTGTAGCGTGGTGTGGTCGCCGTCTTTGATCTGCTCGTTGCCCTCTTTGAAGATTGAGGTGTTGTGCATGTTGGGGTGCAAAGAAGCACAAGCGAGAGTGCTCGCCGTATAACCTTGGATGGGGATGAATTGTGTGCTCGGGGGAGTGTGTGTGTGTGTGTGTGTGTGTGTTGTGCTGCGTCTGTGTGTGTGTGTGTGTATGTGTCTCAGATATTGAGAGAAAACAAACCTAAGGAGAGAAATGGGTATTCACGAAGAGATTGTGCGGGCCTTGAGGTGGGCAGGGGCCGGGTGAGGGTGTCAAAATGTGCGCGTTGATGCATGTGTTGCATGCAACTGTGCGAGGGACGGACGAATCGAGAGAGATGGTTGTTGTGTTACAGATGCTCCTCTCTCTCTCTCTCTCTCACACACACACACACACACAAGTAAACTAGAAGACTGTTCTCTCGTGTATACACAACGTATCGGCATCTGTCTATGTCTCACTCATGCATGATCATTTGCACATTCACACCTCTCTATGACTGTATCACACGCACACCGTCTCCACATTGCCCTTCCGCCACAACACACATATGGACACATACACACGTTCTCTCTCAGTCACACACACAAAATCAGTATTAAAAAAACTAGGGCGCAGCTAAAACGTCCAAATCCAAATAAACACGAACCGCAGCTAAATTTAAATATATGGAAATATTGCAGCGTCAAGAACTTTCACAGGAAAAAAAAGTTGAGTAATACTCGAGGATTGTTTTCACACACACAAAAAGGTTCAGTGGATGTCCTTCGAGCGCGACACGGTGACGCATCGTTCGATCGACCGCGCGGCCGCGGTTCACGCGCTTGCACAGGATTCCGTATCGTGGCTGTGGTACTAACTAATAAAAGCGCTGCCTAAGTCTAATGTTTACGTGTACTAGTACGGTTTTCTTTTAAGTTTGACCAACCTTATATTTAAAACAAAAGTAAGCTCCCACACGCGCACTCATCAATATGCCGCCGCCGTTGCGTATGCCAGCGCCCGCCTGCTCCGTCCAACAATTTCTCGCCCATCACCGCCGTGTCGCCGCCATCCCTGTGCCATGAAGCCGAAGGCTCGCCCGCTCACGTCGTCTGCAGTCCCTCCTCGCGATGCCGCCGCGCTGCCAAGCACGTGAGCAGCTGGTGGAGCCGCGTCTATGCACGCAGCGTACGAAGAGGAGGACGAGAGCGTGCTCCAGCACGCCGGCGAGGAGGAACTAGCGTGTCATTGTCGTCTCCGCCCGCGCGGAGGAGGCGCGCATGGTGGCTGTCGCGGTGGAAGCCGGTCGCGCGCGCGTCGAGCCCGCAAACCGGGTGCGGACGCGGAATCTACCTTCGAGACCTTCAATGCCACGTGGATCCTGCAATCTGAAGGAGCAATTTGGGTCAGTCGTCTCATGTGAGCCGTTTGATGCAACATGGATGGCTAGAAGGGCTTCTTCCACCTCTTCTGCCGTCTTCTTCCTTCGCTCCGTCGAACTTCTTTCACAAATCGACTGACCCAAATTATACTACTAGTATGAACATATTAAGTACAGTAGGAACACGAAGATACGAGAAGTAGTACCAACTACAAGAAGAACAGTAGTAAGACATAGTACTAGTACTACTGTACGTACTAAAGAGTTCAAATAACGATAAAGAACATAAACATAGTTCTGCTGGGGCCTCAGCACAACACACCCCTGAAAATAAACTAATAAGCAACTAGTCCGCTTGACACTGGAGTAGAACCAGCATGAGTGACGTCACTGCCACCTACTTGGAGTCCGAGTCCACGTCCTCGACTTCGTCCTCGTCCCTCTTCCTCTTCCTCTTCGCTGACGCTTCTTTGGTTGAACCGGACACTGAGCTCTGCTTCTTCATCCAACCCCTGTAGATATTTAAACAAAGGTAGGCATCCATTGCTGCGTACAGGATGTGATCTTCATCTAATGTCTTCGACTCCCATGCATGATGAAACTCATGATGAGGTTTCTTCAGTTTAGCGTACGAAGGATCAATCATGGTTGCTGCCAGGGTCAGCATTGAAGGTTGAGAGGAAGACACCAGGCTTGCCTTCTGGAGATCAAAGGGTTGGCCTACAACGAGACCTATCCGACGCAGGACGTCACTGTCGTTCTTAAAGCCTACAGTAACGAATTTCACTCTTTTGTCCTTGAGGAAGTTCTTAAAATCCTGGCACTCAACGTTGGCATGGCATATGTGGTAGACCAAGCAAACGTTATGTACGCAAACCTGGATCACGGCAGGCTTCTTCCTCTCTTCGTCCTTTAGATCCTTCTCTCGTCCCAGGACTGTGGTGTACTCAACATCTAGCCAAGCGACCCACTCATCCGTTGAACTGTTGAACATGCGTAGGAAGCGAGCAAGCCATGCTTTCACTGTCTCGGATCCACGTGTGTACATGACGATGAACTGATCGCCGGTGGTGGCTCTAACCTGGTACTCAACGGCGACCATGGAGATTTGGGAGGCCATGGATTTTGGAGGAGGGTTAGGAGAAGTTGAACTGTTGTACCCCGCAAAAAAAAACTGGGAGCGAACTAATGTGAAAGGACGGGACGACTAGGAGCGAACTGTTGTAAGGTAGAAGACGGGGATGAGTAGGGCGTGCGAACGGCATGGGGTTGCTGGCTTGCCCGGTGGATAAACGGCTGCAAGCACCCAAAGAGTTCTCGAGAACTATGCAGGACCCACTAAATGTCATGTCTACTAGACCCATATCGTAGGCTTGACGGTATAGCTTCTGCCTGTTCGCACGCCATGCCGGCGCGTGGATGTAACTTCACTTAATTCCGTCAAACGTCGCGCCTCCCATGACCTTCGCCTCCCTCACGCGGTCGCGCCCTTGGAGACTTCGACCAGCTATAAATGAGCAATTTTTTTGCCTTTTTTTAGACAAGCAATTTTTTTTGCCTACTTCGCATGCATGATACTCCCTCTGGTCCTTTTTACTCCTGTCAACCGTTTGCAAAGTGTTTGACCAAATTTATACTTTTTTTTGAACACCACCTTATATTAATTAACCAGCCACACCAGTACACTCATTCGATACAATATTCCCAAAACACTTAGGCGCAGTGCATTAACTTCTACCTCGTTTCTTGTTTCTTGACATATCAACCAATAGGAGATGTGGGTGTTCATGCTTTTAATGACTTGAGACTACCAAACACGACATGCAGTGGTTAGTTCATTGCATGCAATGCTATTAATTAGCAAATAAACATTAAGATCTCTTGTTTTCCCCTCCTCCTTGGTCACAGTGCACAATCTAAGATGACTTGCTCACCTAGACGGAGGGAGTACTGATTATAATGAGTGTAAGAACTACGTTTTATAATGAGTGTAAAAATATTGATTTGACATTGTGAATGTTGACACATTGTGGAATAGTTTTTGAAGTCTTCAAAAGTACTCAACTAGTGGTGTCGTTCTCCACACAAAAATGTGTTTACCAACGCATGCATGAACACTAGTTACTCTAACCCCCCTCTCTTCTTTAATTCTTTGCCACATCAGCATGTTTGCTATTCGCGTGTGCATGATATACCAGCTAAGATACCACCATTATGGCCAGCCTTAATCATCGCATGCAATAATTTAGTGCACCTTGAAATATGAACATGGGTGGGGCGTGTTTGTTTTTAATGACTTGAGACTATACCTAGCCCGGCATGCAAGATGACTTATTATGCACCGTTCCCCATACCTGCAGGAAGCCCGTTCGTCTCCAAATCTTTTCCTCTCCATGTGTGGAAATAATATGCCTGCCAAACTCTCCTTCTCCCTCCGGCGGTCCCACCACTCCACCCCGTGTGAAAAAATCTGCATGCATGACTCTCCTCCCCCCACGCTCGTCCAATCCGTTGTGACCAGCAATTTTTCCACCCCTTCGCTCCCCCGTAATTTACTCCAACAAATATGCCCACGTAGCTGTTACTTAACTGCAAGTGCATTTGGTCACTGACGTATGGGCCCAACATGGGTCTGGCCCACATGTCAGTGACGCAACTGGACCTGCAGTTAAGTCAGTGCAGCTCAGTCCATATCTTACGTAGGTGTGCCATTGGTCGCTATAAATACTGCGCCTCCCACGACATCGCTATCTCCCCCCTCCCTCTCACGTCGACCACCATGGCATCGCCCGTCCCAAGCCCTAGGAGCCCCTCGCAGCACCGCACGGACGGTCACGCGTCGCCGTTACGTTCCTCGCCGCCACTAGTCGAGGAGGACGCGTCGGTGTTCCGCTCCTCGCCGCGACGCGACGGGTCGCCGTTCCGTTCCTCGCCGCCACTAGTCGAGGAGGATGGGTCGGCGTTCCGCTCCTCGCCGCGACGCATCGAGGTGGACGCGTCGGCGTTCCCAATCTCGCCAGCACGCACGCCGGAGGACGCGTCAGCTCCCCGCTACGAGGAGAACGCCCCGTCGCCCGCCGAGCCCCCCAGCCTTGAGGAGCTTTGGAAAGAAATGGATGTCGCCTTGTGGGAGGCTTTGCTTCCAGCAGAGCGCGCCAAAATAGAGGCGGAGAAGAAGGCCGAGGAAGAGAAGCGCACCGCGGAACAAGCTGCCTGGGAGGCCTATGTCGCGTCCGAGAGAGTCAGGCAATTGGCTCTTTGGCAGAAGGCTCGTGCGAGGGCCGTGAGGGTGGCGGAAGACGCCCGTGCCGACGCCCTGAGTGCAGTCGGGCCCAAGCGCCTCATCTACGCTTGGCGGTACGTGGACCGGGTGCACGCTTCCAGGGAGGAGGAGTACCTGTTGGCGCCGAATCACCACACCGGTTAGATCGCGCTCGCCCGCCAGCAAGCCGCCAATCAGCACCTCACGAGTTGCGAGGCTGAGGAAGAGGCGTTGTGTTGGCGCGCTGGGAAACGGCCGCGAACCAGGGCACTCGTGGCGCGCCGCAAGCGCTCCTGCGAGTGCCGTGGCTTTTAGGAGGAGTATAATTTTTGTTTCGTAAGGCGATCTCATTAGTTTTGGGACACGAATGATAAATCCCGAACGTTCAGGAATTTTTAGCGTCCTTAATTAAGTATGTAAAAGGGAATGTTTGGAAACCTTGTGTATTCATACGCATTTTGCAACTATGTGCATATAGCACAAACTTTACTATATACTATCACACTACACGTCTCTCTCGATATATGCTTGCAGACTGTGCTACACCCTCCGTCCAGGTCAATAAGTCATCTTCGATTGTGCACCGTGACCAAGCAGGAGGGAAGACTTATACACCTAGACAGAGGGAGTACTACTATTACTTATGTACGTGCAAATGCACGTTTTAACATTACGATGCGGTTTTTGTAAAAGTGGAAAACCATCACTAGTCAAGCTTGTGAAACGATTCAATGCAAAACAAATGCAAGAATGCTCGTTTGATTGTTTACTTTTAGCTTCCTTCTCTATTGTTATTTCTCTGTCGTACTTTGTATGGAGTATCTCACTAGTTGGAAAGGCATGCAAATTCCCAAACCGCTTCCTACACCCTGTATCGAATTTTTTGCCTAACAGGTTGTGCCGTGCAATTGGAATTCCAACTTGAGTACTACTAGTAGTAGGAGTACCAGGGGCCAGTTCTTTTAGGCTTCTAGATTAGTAATCCCATAACTACTACCTCCGTCCTGGTTTATTGGTCCCCATTGTAATCTGTGTCAAATTTTTGGTCAAAATTTAGCACAAATTACAATGGTGAGGAAAACCCAGTTAATCCTTTGGTCAAAATTTAGCACAAATTATAATGGTGAGGAATAAACCAGGACGGAATAGTAGTTTAGAAGCCCAAATAAATGAGTGAGGCGCCTTATTGTTACTCTCCACTGTGACTAGTCTTGTGGGAAAAGTTGGGGAAGCCGCCAAAAGAACTGTCCCTAGGAGTAGTAGCTAGGGATCGAGTGTGCGAGATGAACCGGAGAAAGTAAATGCAGAGAGATGAAATGCCAAAAAGACGGAGGGATGTGATGGTTGCTTGTCTGTTTATTTTACCAGGCCACTTATTACTGGGAGTGCTTGGGTTTTGTGACATGATGGCTTTACTGCCGCGCCACGAGCGGGGTGAGAGGTGAGACTCCCGTGCAGCGCCGCCCTCTACACGTACTACTACTCCCTCCATCCATTTTTACAGGGCGTAACTTGTCAATCTTTCGTACCAAGGCATGTCCGCAAAAAGAGGAACTGATTTCGGGACTAGTATCTGGATCCCGTGTAATCTTGCATGCAGCCTCCTTTGAATGCCTAGCCGCCGGCCTCCCTTCCTTTAATCCCTCGCATGCAAATTACTCTCCTCCCTTTTCTACATGCATGCAAAACCATAATTCCTCAAATCATGCATGCCTTGGCTGAAATATAGAGCTCGCTCCTCCTTTGAAAATATGGTGGTGCTACCCATGCATGCAAATCAATGTGACGGCCAGAGCATTTTCACGATGAAGGGACCACGCACAACTTGCAAGAGAAAATTAAGATGGAGATGCCTCGGTTAGTTCATTTGGATAGGTTTATTCGGATATTATTTCATCTCTAGAGCTCACAAACATCCGGGTGAAATAGATAAAAGTATCTTTTACAAACAAAAGCGTTCAACTGTTCAACCTGCATCCAAAACTTGTGAAGAAATAACTCTTATTGTGCTTTGCAGGAAATGATCTTCAAGAATTAGTTTTTGAGTATCCATTGTTATACATGTTGGCTACAGATGACATGGCACTTTCTTATAGCCAACAGTTGGCTATACTATTTAAGTATTAACCATGCCCTTATACACCTAGACCGAGGGATTAAATCAGGATGACTTGGGAGGGGGCAGAGGATATGTAAGAAATGGTTCATCATAAGTCTTTCACCAGTACTGTAGTAAAAATTCATACATGGAAGATTCTAGACTAAACCATAAATGGATACACTTTTATTCATCCGCGATACTCCAATAGAGCAAGATCATGCATGGAAGTCTGCACATGCTTAGACAGCGGATTACATTGAGCGAAGACTAATGATCAACATTTAACTTGAAAATGCAGATGTCCAGGTGAACCTCCTTGGAGTCCCCGTGCACATCGTTGGGGTTCAAATGACACCGTGCCCTTTCCATGTCCACATCAGCGGGAAAGTCCCAGCTCCGCAGAGTCCAAGTATGCTCGGCGTAGCCAAGGTCGCCGCCCACGCGACGCCGAGGGGTAGTAATAGTGAGCATGCACCCGTACATCGGCCTCATGTCAGCAGCAGCGTCAGCGGCGTCGCCCCTGACACACACTACAGAGATGTGGCGGCGGCCTGCGCGGGCCTCGCCGGTGGCCACGATCAAGAGGAAAACGCTGCCGTCCTCCTCCGAGACTAGCAGGCGGCGCTGATCCTCCAGCGACTCCGGCACGGTGAACGGGTAGCACATCTCGTACTTGATGTTCTCCGCCAAGGGCTAGAAGTGATTGCCGCGCGCATCCATGAGGTGATGCACCATGTCCGCCGGCGAGCCACAAAACGGCACCAGGCACTCATAGCAGTAGACGAAGGGCTCCTTGGAGGCATCGACCATGCCGTCCATGAAATGGGAGTGGCTGTAGGGGACGTTCCTCCAGTTGAATATATGAGCAAGTTACTACGAGATTTACTACGAAATAAATCATGACGGCTATAACAGAGATTAAACTAATCATTTGGACTAGCATAGTAGATGAACAGATCGAATCTAGGACACAGACTAGAAACATGAATTCAACCACGATTTCAAACAGGAAGGACAGAAACACATACGGTGCAACGGGAGCAGCACCATTGGCATTGAGGTTTTCGCCCATGTCGTTGAGGAAGAGGTTGCCGAGGTTGGGGAAGAAGTCGTCGTCGGTGAAGTCGTCGCTGCTAGCAGTTGCGAGAGTGCGCTCCCCAAATTTCAACAGCGCCCGCCGAATGGAGCCCAGGAGGGAGTGGCTGTAGGGGACGTTGCAGCCGCCGAATGGAGCACAAGAGTAGCCCACGAAGCAGTAAATGGTGCTCCTCCCTAGTCTCTATTCTTATCTCTATCTCTACTACTCTTCTTTGTTTTTTATAATATACTGGTTGTAGTTGTCAAATCGAATAGTACTGCGCCATCCACTGCACGCCCGGCTGAACACGCCTCCTCGCCTCCATCAAACCCCTCCGTTAAACCCGCATGCAAACCGAGAAACCTACTCCGGCCCGCGGGGGGAAATTTGCCGGTTGCCGTTGGAGAATAATAGAGTCACGTCCAATCCATTTGAGTTAATTGCGTGTATGATTCTCCCTCTATAAAAAGTTAATGGCATCCTTAATCTTGTATTCTAAGTACTCTGTGGGTTCCACTGTCAGTACAGTGTACATGACTTGCAGGCTGGCTACAGTGTACTTATTACTGAGAGTGGTTGAGTTTTGTGATATGACGGTTTTACTGCCGTGCCACGAGCGGGGTGAGAGGTGAGACTCCCGTGCAGCACCGCCCTCTACACTTGTACTACATCGGTCGTGGTTCCCCATTGAATTTGACTGACGATTTAACTGACAAAATATTAGTGCATGTCAACAAAAACTATATCGTTGGATTCGTATTTGAACATAGTTTTGAATGACATAATTTTAGGTGACATGCATCAGCATTTATCGTACTATATATAATGTTAGTTCAATTTTTGGTCATACTAATATATTGTAGTAAGGTGCCCGTGCGTTGCACCGAAGAGTGAAATGCATTGATCGGGGAGTTTTTTATTTTGACAAAGGATGTGGGGATCATCTCATGTGTAACGGGTATCGATAGGTTTCTTCGGATATTATTTCTCCTCTAGAGCTCACAAACATCTGGGTGAAATAGATAAAAAGGTATCTTTTGCAAACAAAAGCGTTCAACTGTTCCACCTGCATCCAAAACTTGTGAAGAAATAACACTTATTGTGCTTTTGCTACACATGACATGGCACTTTCTTATAGTCAACAGTTGGCTATACTATTAAGTAATATTAACCATGCCCTTATACACCTAGACGGAGGGATTAAATCAGGATGACTTGCAAGCGGGCAGAGGAGATGTAAGAAATGGTTCATCGTAAGTCTTTCACCAGTACTGTAGTAAAAATTCACACATGGAAGATTCTAGACTAAACCATAAACGGATACACTTTTATTCATGCGCGATACTCCAATAGAGCAAGATCCTGCATGGAAGTCTCCACATGCTTAGACGGCGGATTACATTGAGCGAAGACTAATGATCAACATTTAACTTGAAAATGCGTATGTCCAGGTGAACCTCCTTGGAGTCCCCGTGCACCGCGTCGGCAGGTAAAGGATGCCATGGGTTTTCCAAGTCCACATTGGCGGGATAGTCCCAGCTCCCCAGAGTCCAAGTCCATTCGATGAGGCCGGTGTCGCCGCCGACATGACCCGGAGGGGTAGTAATACTAACCACGCACCCGTACATCGGCCTCGTGTCAGTGTCAGCGTCAGCGGCATCACCCCTGACGCACATTACAGAGACGGGGCGGTAGCCTGCGCGGGCCTCGCCGGTGCCCACGATCAAGAGGAAGAAGCTGCCGTCCTCCTCCGAGACTAGCAGGTGGCGGTGATGCTCCAGCGACTTCGGCATGGTGAACGGGTAGCACGTCTCGTACTTGATGTTCTCCGCCAAGGGCCAGCAGTGACCGCTGCACGCATCCGTGAGGTGATGCACCATGTTCGCCGGCGAGCCACAAAATGGCATCGGACACTCATAGCAGTGGACGAAGGGCCTATTATCAAGTTTTTGGATTGTTGGAAATATGAGCAAGTTACTATGATATTTAATCTGAATAAATAGGAAATAGATCATGACAGCATTGACAGAGATTAAACTAATCATGCGAACTAGCATAGCAGATGAACAGATCACATACTAGAAACATGATTTCTACCACGATCTCGAACATGAAGGATAGAATCACATACGGTGCAGCGGGAGCAGCACCGCTGGCGTTGACATTGTCGCCCATGTCGTCGAGGATGAGATTGCCGAGGTCGGGGAAGAAGTCATCGTTCGCGAAGTCGTCGCTGCCAGCAGTCGTGCGAGTGCCCTCCCCAAAAACCTGATCGCCCCTCTCCCGTACAGGATCATGAGAGGCAGGGTTCCGGAGGCCTGCTGGCCCTTCTCCCGGTGCACACCGAAAGGAGGGATGGAGAAGACTTGCTTGGCGGCGCAATGATCTGGAACGGTGGTGAGAAACTATATAGTGCGGGCCGGATAGGTCGTGGGAGTATAGCTCTGTCCTCGGCTCGGCTCAATCCCGCAACCTGCGGTGCATCATGACGAGGCGTGGCGTCGCGAGGCGAGCGAGGAGGAGGAGCGCGTGTGTAGGTCTCCTCTTCTCATGCTCATACAAGTGGTAGAAGAGCTCACCTTATAAAGGCCTACTAGCAAAATTCCAACATCGACCAGGCCGTCCATGAAACGGGAGTGGCTGTAGGAGACGTTGCGCCAGTTGAATATATGAGCAAGTTACTACGAGATTTAATCCTAATAATCACAAAATAAATCATGACGGCTATAACAGAGATGAAACTAATAATGTGGACTAGCATAGTAGTAGGATACAGAGTAGAAACGTGAATTCTACCACGATTTCGAACAGGAAGGACAGAAACACATACGGTGCAACGGGAGCAGCACCGTTGGTGTTGAGGTTGTCGCCCATGTCCAAATACCACGTAGACACGGTCTTTCAGCACAGTTCGTAGTCGTTCCACACTCGGGCATTGAAGTTTGTAACTATTTTAGATTATAATATACTACTCCTTCGGTGCTAGTAGTAGAGCAGAGTCCTACTCTACTACTCTACTCAAGCAAGTTAGGGCATAGCACTGTAGGGAGTACCAGTACTGTGATAACTCAAGCAAGTTGTCTGGCATCGACATGACCCTACGCTGCTGGTATGTGTCTCGTAAGTCAAGCGGCGTGCTGTAGTCATCATCACCTGTCCACTTCCCGCAGCACATATTCGCTTCTCCATCTTTGTCCGCACATAATCTCGTCCAATCTTCCATCCTCGCTAAGGCGCCTACCCCCCTCGTCCGAAACCCAAGCACTAACAATGGCAGAACCGAGCAGCGTCCGCCGAAAGAGTGGTTGGAATTCGCTCCACACAGCGGTAATCAAGCTCATTGTTTTGCGTGTGGACAATCTCAGTACCATGCCGCTCGCCGCGTGCTCGTCGGGGCTGTGCCGTTTACTCAAAGCCCTCAGGACAGAGCTTTTTAAGCCAGCTCCTTGCTTGATGATGCCGCCTGATCTTTAGAAACATTGTGTCATGCAGCATAATGATCGTAGGGTGGCGAGCATAAACCCCCTTGACTGCGATCCGACCCCCGTCAGCCTCAACTACATTAACGGTATGTACTGGGTCGGCATGAACACGTCTTGGATGGTGTTCGTCGACGGTCGCGACAGCTGGATGCTCGTGGAGGTCTACACCCGACGATTGATCCCCCTTCCTTCGATTAACACTGCACTGCTTTGGCACCGCGGCCCAGAATACTCAGAATCTTACAGTAGCCAACATGATACCAAGTTTGATTTGCTCAAGGTTGTAATCTGCCAAGTGCCCACAAGATCTGCGAATTATAAAGACTTCAGGCTAATTGCGTTCTTAAACCACGGTCTCGCCTATCTGACAGGTCACTGCGGTAAGTGGATAAATCTGCACGTCCATCGCAGGATCATACATCCTCCATGGTTCTCTGATGCCATTGAACACAAGGGCTTCATTTACGTTGTCGACTCCTTCTATGGCTGGACGTATTGCTGGCCTACTCCAGTCATCGCTACAAACGGCTGTTACAGCAGTATGTTACTTTCCTATGATATCATGATGGCTTGCTTATATTACTGTCAACATTTGCTGAAAAAATGTTCATGCTCATAACATGCTGTTCTTAAGATTAACTAAACCAAGAGCCCTTTTTTATTTGACTCCAACTTGATATGATGTTGTAGGCCTCCTGGTGTCCCTACCCTTCCTAATTCCAGAACCTTTCAAAGAAAAGCGGCATGGCAGTTGCAGGTGGTTCCTGGCTCGATCGTACGATGGCGAAAGATTGATGATCATTCGCACGTACCGGACGTGTTGTTTCGTGGAATACAATCACAGTCACTGCAAGGTCTTTGAGCAGGATCCCAGCTTCTCTGGGCCTTCAGGAATTTTTGACTGGAGGCTGGTAAGTAGCCTTGGTACACGCTTTCTGTTTGCCGGACTGAATTATTCGATTAACCAGGAGATAACCGACGGTAAGGATCATGACGGCAGCACGGTTTCATTCATCAGGCAAAACTGTGTGTACATAGCGTACCATGCGTCTCTGCATGCACCATACCCTGATATGTGCCTCCACGCTCTGCAGCCCAAAGTAGGAGAGAGGGTCGCAAGTATCAGACTTCGACCTGCTGGCTGGAGTTTCCCCCGTCAAGCACCCATCTAGTTCAAGCCGTCAGCCAATCTCCACAGCCTAATAAATAGTAACGTCTAACTGAGCCAGTTAGTTAGATGCGTACACTTGGTGTAGTAGGAACTTTATTTAGTTTGATGCATATACTTGTTCTTTTTTGGTAGCCCTTTTGTAATGATGACTGATGTTTGGTTTGGAAGAGAGAGTTGCGTCTTCACTCTTCTGGCATGCTTACTGCTTCTGTTGCACCCCTAGCCCTGGTTGCTGCTGCTGCTGTTTTCAATGTACAATCAGTAGTATATTTCGTCTGTTGGTTGAATAAATGTGTTGTCAGAATGACAAACACAATGTTTTGGAAGTCGTTGCATGGTTCGATCCTTTAGTGCCCTGTACCGTACGTAGCGCATACTATTTTTCGTATGGAACACATTTTTTTTGTAACTCGGAACACATTTTCCACTTGTTGATAACATGCAGCCCATTGATGAAGGCCCAATAGAGAAGCCCATAATTTACTGAATCCTACCCAGGTACATGCTCATGGTCCCCTAAACATAAATAAGTAAGTAAATAAATAAATAAAGCTAAATGCTCATGCACCAGTTCTTTGGGAAAATAGCTAGCCCAGTATTTCTTTTTGAAAAATACCCAAGGTAGGCCTATTTGTTTTCTCCGAATTACTGGGCTGCAAATCTTTCAAGACGAGGAGGGATGCATTCCGGCCTGACTGAAGAGTATGGTCAATGTCTGTTAAAAGTAATATCAAAAATGGGTTGGAAATTCCAAAAAAATTATAGCAAATGGGATATAAGTTTCTTTTTTTTGTTTTTGTTCTTCACTGATATCTTATACGTATTTCATTGGATTTAACATGACATAGTACTAATTTATTTTTAAATTTGTTTTACTATGGCTATTAATTTTTGGCATGCTTACTGCTTCTCCTTCCCCTGGACACTCCAAACTCCTCCGAGGCCACCTTACGAATGCAAGTCGC
>NC_041386.1:616618657-616638300 GCF_002162155.2 Triticum dicoccoides
GGCGGTTCGACCCGCAATGTTGTATGGCGCGGAGTGTTGGCCGACTAAAAGGCGACATGTTCAACAGTTAGGTGTGGCGGAGATGCGTATGTTGAGATGGATGTGTGGCCACACGAGGAAGGATCGAGTCCGGAATGATGATATACGAGATAGAGTTGGGGTAGCACCAATTGAGGAGAAGCTTGTCCAACATCGTTTGAGATGGTTTGGGCATATTCAGCGCAGGCCTCCAGAAGCTCCAGTGCATAGCGGACGGCTAAAGCGTGCGGAGAATGTCAAGAGAGGGCGGGGTCGACCGATTTTGACATGAGAGGAGTCCGTTAAGAGAGACCTGAAGGATTGGAGTATCGACAAAGAGCTAGCTATGGACAGGGGTGCGTGGAAGCTTGCTATCCATGTGCCAGAGCCATGAGTTGGTTGCGAGATCTTATGGGTTTCACCTCTAGCCTACCCCAACTTGTTTGGGACTAAAGGCTTTGTTGTTGTTGTTGTTGTTATTAATTTTTGGATTAAGAATATTTCGTTCCCCAACAAAAATTTGCAAATTTTCAAAATTTCCCACATATTTAGTTAATTTTCTGACCCTGGTACTGACCAGAATATGGCCAGCAATTCTAAAAATGGAAAACAGGCTGCAATAAATTCCATATGAATTAGAAATTGAGTAAAAATTATAAAAATAATAGCAAATTGGCTGTACACGCCACGGATTTCGAGGCTGACTTGTTTACGCAAGGCTTTGTCAATGAACACACGATTCTAGCAGCAGTTAGTGTTGGATGTCCATCCAACGGCCGACGCCTCCTCTTGTGGCCCGTTGTGATGCCGCGCAGGCTTCCCCGGCCCACCCTACTCCCTCCGCTGGCCTGGCCGCACGCAATCAACTGCCTCCTTATTACGCGAAAAAATGATTCCTCCCACTGGCATCTGGGGCGCACCGGTTGGGAGGCTAACCTGTGGGCCTACTAAGTTGACGCGTACGCAGGGCTTGTCAACTTAGTCAACAAACGATTCTAGCAGCAGTAACCGTTGGATTTGAATCGAACGGTCCTGCTGCTTCTTCAATCGCTGCTCTTCTTGCACCAGCGCCGGGGACACCGCCTGCTCCTGGCTCCAGTGGCCGGCTGTGCTGCCGATGTGGCCTCGTCGCCCCCTACTACTCCCACTGCTAGCCAGGCCCTGCGGCGACGGCAGCCTCACACCGCAGCTGAACCAGTGAATCCTTGTACTCCTCTCCGCGTGGGCATCCACTGCCGCGTCTTCCCCGGCTCCGCATCGTCCCCTTCCTAGGCCTCGCCGTCGTCCACCGCCTTGGTGCTCTCGGTGCGGCGTGGTTAACATGGTCAACGACATTCCATCGGAAGAGTACTGTACGTGGACAGGCTGACAGCTGGTTCCATGGCCACAGCCCAGTTTTTTTGTGATTTGCCAAGTAAGTCGCTTTGTCAGGCCTATTGGGCTGCAAATTTTCAAGACGAGGAGGAGAGCTTTCATTCGGCTGGCCGAGAAAATGGCCCATCAATCCACCCTGGAGGGACCAAAATGTATAAAGACATTCAGGAATGATTTTGGTGGCACGGTATGAAGAGGGATATAGCCACCTTCATTGCATGTTGCGATTCTTGTCAACGCATTAAAGCCGAGCACCAAAAACCAGCCGGACTACTACAGCCAAACAGGATACCTGAGTGGAAATGGGACGAAATTGGGATGGATTTTATTGTCGGACTACCTCGGTCACAACACGGAAATGATGCCATATGGGTCATCACCGATAGATTGACCAAGGTAGCACATTTCATCCTAGTAAAGATAACCTACACCACTCAGAAACTTGCCAAGCTTTATCTCTCTCGTATAGTTTGCCTGCATGGAGTTCCAAAGACTATAATTTCCGACAGAGGCACTCAATTCGTTTCAAAATTCTGGGATCATTTGCAACAGGCTCTGGGAACTCAACTAGCATTCAGTATAGCCTACCACCCCCAGACTGATGGACAAACTGAACGCGTGAACAAAATTCTAGAGGACATGCTGAGAGCATGTGTCCTCACCTATGGAACCAGTTGGGAAGAAAGCTTGCCATATGCCGAGTTCGCATACAACAACAGTTACCAATCCAGTCTACAAATGGAACCTTTTGAAGCCTTGTACGGGCAGAGGTGTCGTACTCCATTAAATTGGTCAGAAATGGGAGACAGCCGTATCTTCGGCCCATACATGCTCAAGGAAGCTGAAGAGATAGTTAGACTCATCAGGGACCGACTCAAGACATCGCAAAGCCGACAAAAGAGTTATTACGATCAGAAGCACGGTGAAGTCAGCTTTGAACCCGGTGAATATGTGTACATACGAGTATCCCCTATGAGGGGCCTGCAATGGTTCAAGGTTAAAGGAAAGCTAGCACCAAGATTTATTGGGCCCTTCTGTGTGGTCACATGGAGAGGCATAGTAGCCTACCAGCTAGACCTACCCAAAGAGCTGTCAGACGTCCATGACGTATTCCACGTCTCACAGTTGAGGAAATGCGTAAGCAACCCAGAGAAACAAGTGTCACATGAGAACATTGACGTGCAACCAGACCTCACCTACGGGTAACGTCCAATAAAGATATTAGAGGAGTCTGAAAGGAGGACCCGTCAGAAAACAATTAAGTTCTTCAAGGTTCAGTGGAGCAATCACACCGAGGATGAAGCGACATGGGAAAGAGAGGACTCTCTCCTGGCAGAATACCCACACCTATTTGAGGATCAGCTGAAATCTCGGGGACGAGATTTTTCCTAAGGAGGGTAGGTGTTGTGACACTCCAAAAAATTTGATTTGGTTTTTATCAAAATCTTTATTTGATTTGAAGGAGGCTATTTAAAATTTCTCTCAAAACCTCTCCTTCTCAAAAACTTTTATGATAAACATTTTTGGTGCTCTTCTCAACCTTGATTTTTGGTCTTGAGAGCTTTTCATTTTGTCTTGACTCTACACAAATTTATTTTTTGAAAGTTCTTGAAATTCCTGCTATTAAAAAGAAACCCTAGGGATTATGGGTTTATTCTTTTCCCCCTTCAAAAATTTCCTCTATTGCCATGTCACCTATTGACATTGCCTTCCAAAACCCATCCCTGCCTTGGATCAAGTCAAGACTCCCACCTCCAGCAAGTTTCAAACCAATTTTGATTTTTATTTTATTTATTTTTCCCTCAAAACTATTTTTGTGATTTATTTTGGACCTAGGTGACTTACAAAGGAACTACAAGTTTCCTTTTGAGATTTGGTCCCAAACAAACTCCTCTGACTAGTCCTTAGTATCCTCAACCTAGACCCATCAAGATCCACTTGTCCTCAGTTCAAAATTTTCAAAATTTGCCCACTGCAAGTTTGGACCAGAATTGCCATTTTTGGTGAAATTCATATTTTTCCTTTTCCAAAAATTCTAACAAAAATTAGGCAGCTCCCAGATGCATTGAGAGGTCACCTCACCGAAGATCAGCTCCAGAAAAATTTTCCACATGTACCAAAAACATTTCATCGAACAGTTGCCAGGCACTGTTGCTGTTCATGTTCAGAGTTCAGTGTCTAAATTCAGACGACAGTGTCGTTTTCTTCAGAGCTGGGCATCGATCCCGCCAGTGCTCGCGCTGGCCTCTAGCTCACTGCTCCTCCTCCTTATCCAGAGCGCCGCAAGGTCGCTTGGCCGGGCGCGGGCGTCGGTGGCAACGTGTCTCTCCTGCGCCGGCGTCTTCCGCGGTGGCAGAACCACCCATGGCGACCAACAGTAGCCGGCCTTGCCTTTCGGCGCCGTCCAGCACCGCCCAAGCCACTCGGAGCCTCCGCGTGGCCATCCCCTCCTCTGCGCACGCCGCAGCACCGTCACCGTGGCCTCGCGAGCACAGGGCGTGCTCTCTTCCGCCGACGGGCCCGCGAAGCTCCGTTCCATCGAGACCACGGAGCAAGTCAGATCCAACCAAGATATGCGTTTGAGTGGAACCAGTGGACCATCACGAAGCTGCCCAAGCACCTAAATCGCCCGTTCAACCTCTGCATCACCGTAATCATCGCCGGAGTTATCCCATTCTCGGGCACCGCCTGGGGCCGGCTATAAAAGGGGGCCTCAATCTCGATCTCGACCAGGCATCACCCCTCCACCTCTCCAGAGCCACGCCCAACCAATAGGGGGACCTCGAGGAGGTCTTCTTCTCCGTCTCCGGCGGCCCCGATCCGCTTCGGGCTCCGGCATGATTCACTCTGGTGAGACCACCCCCGCCTCCCAGACCGTGCCAGTCGTCCCCTACCACACCCAATACTCTAACCCGAGCCCCAATTCGACGCATGCAGCTCTCCTCGACGAGAACCAACCTCGCCCGAACCACCGTCCGCCGGAGCTAAGGCCGCCGTCGACGTGGTGCTCACCGACGGCCAACTCCACCACCCACAGACGCGGAAGAGCGTCGTGAACCCGTAGGTACCCTCCAATCCCCCTACCTCGCCGTGGATCGCCGCCGCCGACCACCGCGGCCCTCGGGCGCCAGGCGCTCTATTTTGAAGATTCAAACCTGACGTGTGGGACCCCCACGTCAGCCTCTATTCTATTTATTCGAACCGTTTTCTGAAAACGCCTTCGGGCAAAATACGTCTCCCCTCTGAACTGGCATATTTATAACTGAAACCTTTTCTGTTTTTATAAAATAAACCCTGGAAACTTTCTGTTTCATTACAGAAAGGTCCTTGGACTAAAACCCTTATAACTTTTAAACAAAAGATGATTTTGACTTGAATCTTTTTCTGTCATCTTTATTTTTCTTTCTAGTTTTTTGTCATATTTATTTGAAAAATATTTGGGATACTTTTTTGTGCACGCATGGTATTTATGAAGTATCCAATTTTCTTTTAATACGTAGATACTGGAGGAGGTAAAGGAGACGCGAACTTCGCCGAGCTAGATTCCGACTACTCCGAACCAGGCAAGCATGTTTGAACTTTTGATATGATGATTGTTTTGCATGTTTGCTCGAGTAATTTTTTTTCATGGCATGCTTATATAGCATTAGTGTAATGTTATGTGCATGCAGGGCCAGCTACAGGTGAGCTTCAAGGTTCGATGTGTCCTTATGATGATAAGATAACATGATCATGTGGTGGCATGATGGGTTGCAAGCTGGTATTGTTGAAGCATGCCAGTCTTAAGTCAACCGTATAACCCCAGTGCTAACGTGGATCAAGTCTCTATCTCGTTCATTTTCCCCTTTGTGCTGCCACATGCTTTCTGCAAAGAGTGCGGTTTAGTAAGTTGCAAACCTCTTTCCTTGTACACACCAAATAGAGGGACCGTGATGAGGGTTCCATGGCCCTGGATTAAAGCCCATCATCCGGTCAGGGGGCATGGGTGTTTCTGGTTGGGACCGAGAGGGGGGCACCCCTTAGAGCGCGCGATATAAATTTGATCCCATGCAATCCGAGGTTCCGGCCTCCCTGTCTTAAGGTTTTTATTGAACGTTGCCGAGGGTGATTCCTGGCAGCGGAATGTGGAAAGGGTGTGTACTGGTTAGACGTGTTTCTTCTAAAACACCTTAAACAGAACTAGTCCTTGTGACTACCGAAATCCGTTGGCTGTGGTTAAAGAGTACAAACTCTGCAGAGTCAAAACCATTCGAGTATCCATGTCCACGAGCAAGGACTTGGACATCATCTCAGTGTTAGTGTCAGTCTCAATGTCAAATCTCAGTGTCAACCCCAGTGACAGTCTCCGAAGAATAAACACAAAACCGAGAGTGGTAAACTCGGTTGAAGGTTATTAATGTGGATGGACTAACCAGTTTATGATTATATGCTGAGTATTTCCTTGCGATGATTTAAATTCATGAGCTACTTAAATTTGAATGATAAACTATAAGCCCTTTATGTGATGTCGCTCAAACGTCCGACTGTGGCGTTATTGTTATTTACTTTTGATATAAGCCCTTTATGTGATGTCGCTCAGACGTCCGACTGTGGCATTATTGTTATTTACTTTTGATATAAGCCCTTTATGTGATGTCGCTCAGACCTCCGACTATGGCATCATTGTTATTTATTTTCATTATAAGCCCTTTTCGAGATGTCGCTTAGACGTCCGACTGTGGCACGTTCTGTCATTTACTTTTCAATATAAGCCCTTTATGTGGCGTCGCTCCGACGCCCGACTGCGGCATGTCAATTTATTTTTACCTTTCGAGGCGTCGCTTCAGACACCCGATCGGTCTTCACTTATTTTCATTGGGATTTCGGGAGGACTACCGCCTGACTTCCTTTTTAATTATTGTGCAGTGCAAATTTATTATTAGAATGTAAATCACTAATCTGCTCATGTGCATCATGTTTACATTTGTTATATCTTATGTCCGAACTGTCTTGCGAGTACATCCAAAGTACTCACCTGACTTGTTGATTTGGCCAGATGTTGACGAAGGCGATCTTATGGATGAAGAGTTCGATAGCGAGTCTGACGCCTAGAGGAGTCCCAGTCAGTCACGTGTGACCCTGGAGTTGTTCACTTGTATTATATACGCTTCCGCTACCCGAATAAAATCATCAAGCCTCACTCCGATGCTTGATGAGCTGTAAGATTTCAGAGTCATGTCACCCACCTCACTGTGACATACCCACCACTACCTTTATTACGAGTTAGTAGTTATGCCACCATACTCTTGTGTCATATCCGCCTTTATGTTAAATATAGGCGTGCTTGTAATAAATTGTTGAGCATCCTCAGCTCAACCATGTATAATATTTAGTACTGCTGGGTTTCTGGATCAAGGTTTTGTCTGCCAGTAAGAAGAATTCTTCTATACTGGTCAACACAAAGGTCGGCTTTTCAATAAATGTTTTATTGGAAAACCCGGTCCTGACAAACTTGGTATCAGACCCAGGCTGACTGTAGGAAGCCACTAGGTGCAATCGCTAATCGGTTATTAGCTTATTTTATTATTCTGCATATTGTAGCAATTTTCTTTTGGTCATCATAAATTTTTGATTTGACTATTCGGGATTTTCTCTACTTTTGTAGATGGCGAGCAACGATTGTGAGTCACAGGTGTTCGCCAATGTTCCTGAGGGGTTTATCAAGCTCCTCATCTCCATCGCCAAGATCGCGATCACGCCATCATTCCGTCCGGAGTTCACATTCTACCGGCACAAGCTCAGCGACAGTTTGTCTATGTTCCAGGCCGCAGTTCAGTTCAAGGGAGGACTCTCCGAGTTCCGTCGCTTACGATTCGTTGGGAGGTCCATGCCTACGGAGAGGCATGCCATGCAGATGGCTGCCCGTGAGGCAATAGCCCGCCTCCGGGATGTTCTTCCTTCAATGAAGACTCGTCGCTACCGCTACCTCCCATGCCACATGCCATACACTTGCCACTATGCATTCGCTTGCGCTAGGGGAGAAAGAGATGAGGCTATTGAAATGCTTGTTGAGTACCTCAAGGCGCTTGAGGTAGCTTTCGACAACCTCGTGGACGACTTCGTAGCTAATCGTATGGATTCCATCCATGCCTGCTCCGCCAATAGTAGGGAGCTCCTCCATATGGCACCTCCACTAACATTCGTCTCGTCCTCAGCATCCTATACACCTGCCATATTAGGCACCGCTCGCCGCCTGCCTACTACTGAGGAGTTTGACCAGGTCATTGCTCCTACTCCAGTCAGTGCTGCACCACCTGCCACACCCGCGCCAGCTCCACAACCCAGTACTTCGCGACTGGAGTCTATTAGTGAGGAGGAGGTTGAGTCCCCAGCACCACTAGGTCTTACCCTCAGTAGGCCAAAGGAAGTTTTCACCATCTCCGACTGAGTACGCCTAGCAGCCGTGTGATGTACCAGCTTGTATGATATGTTTATATGTGCATAGTTTTGGTGAGGAGTAGTTTGTGTGCGCATCATGTAGGGTCTCAGAGAAGTGCACTAGCCTAAATAACATGTCAGGAATGTGTACGCACATCCTGAGTGATATATTGTATAATTACGGCTTGCGTGTAAGATATGTACTGAGCGGTCCTTCTCCATGTGCAATCAAGTATTTTCTTGAAAAATGTTGGAGTTCTTAAAATTTCCACCTTTTAAAAATTATTTATTTTGCCACTCAATTTTCTCATGAGTTTGCAAAATTACCCCAGAGTGGAAAATGCCTCGTCCCTGGACTCGTTCCATGCCAAACCCGCCGGAAGAAAATTATGGTGCTCAGACAAGTAACAATTTCACACAGGGACAGTCAAGTCAGCAAGGCAGTGAAACAACATTTTCTCAAGTATGCCGCCTTTATGAGTAAAGCCAGCAGCAGCATCAAGAAATGATGAACCATGTTATCAATATGGGGAATCATCGTGAACCATATCAGCAGCACTCCAAATTGTCTGAATTACAGAAGACGCGTCCCCCAACGTTCTCTCACACTGATAAACCTCTTGAGGCTGATGATTGGCTTCGAGACATTGAAAGGAAGTTAATTATTGCACAGTGTTCAGACCGTGAGAAGGTACATTATGCACCTCACTATCTCACGGGAGCAGCCGCATCATGGTGGGAGAATTTCCTACACATGCACCCCAATGAAAACAATATCACATGGGAAGATTTTAAAGAAGGATTTCGTGGGGCGCACATTCCCAGAAGCATTATGAAGATCAAGAAAAGGGAATTTGATGACCTCAAGCAGAGAAGCATGACAGTGACTGACTACAATAGTCAGTTTACCCTATTATCTCATTATGCGAACTAAGAGCATATGACAGAGAACAAAAAGATGGAGAAGTTTCTGGATGGTCTGGCACCAGCACTTAAATGCCAGCTGGTCGTACACACCTTTCCGGACTTCAAAACGCTTGTGGACAAGGCCATTACATTGGAAAATGAGCGCCACAGCTTGGATAAAATTCGCAAGCGGAAAAGGGACAAGACTACTCATGCTCGCAACAACCGGCACAAGGCTGACCCTTAGAAGATTGGAGCAAACAAACCCACAACCAATGTTCCGCGCCCAATCAAAAAATTTCACGCAAGGGACAAGGATTTTACATATCACCCAGGTGTTACTTGCTACGCTTGTGGAGAGGAAGGACACTATGCTAAACAGTGCCCAAAGCCAAGAAACTCGGCCCCAAAGCCGAACAACAATGGGAACAATTCAGCACCCAAGCGTAACAACTTCAACCCCAATAACAATCACAAGAAGGGTCACCTGAAACATGTGACCAAGGAGGAAGCACAGAATGCCCCGGATATCGTACTCGGTACGTTCCCTGTCAACACAATACCTACCACGGTTTTTTTTGATTCTGGAGCTTCTCACTCGTTCATTTCGAAGAGTTTTGCTTTGCAACATGATTTTTCGATGCTCCCTTTGGAAAAATCCATGATCATCAAGTCCCCCGGGAGTAAGCAAATCACTCAGGGTTACTGCCAAGGTGTGGTTATTGAGCTTAAAGGACTAAAGTTTCAAGCAAACCTCATCGTATTGGAAAATAAAGGACTGGATGTTATCCTAGGAATGGATTGGTTAACCACCAACAAAGGATTTATCGATTGCTTCAATCGGACGGTAATCCTCACTCATCATCATGGGAAGACAGTAAAAGTCGCAGCTTAAGAAAGACCAAAATCACGACAACCAAGATTGAACTAGGTGGACACCTCAAAGTTAAGCAAAGTTCCAGTGGTGTGTGAGTTCCCTGATGTATTTCCCGAAGAACTACCAGGCATGCCGCCAGACCGGGAAATAGAGTTCAGCATTGAACTAGCACCTGGAACCACCCCGTCTAGAAGAAACCCTATAGGATGGCACCCTCCGAGTTGGTAGAATTAAAGAAGCAAATAAAAGAATTACTGGACAAAGAATTTATATGAGCCAGCTCATCGCCTTGGGGTTCACCAGTATTCTTTGCCAAGAAAAAGGATGGGACACTGAGATTATGCATAGACTATCGAGCACTCAATATGGTCACCATCAAAAATAAATATCCGATGCCACGGATAAATGATTTATTTGACCAGCTCGCACAAGCCTAAGTTTTCTCAAAAATTGACTTAAGGTCAGGATATCATCAATTAAAAGTCCGGACAGAAGATATCCCTAAGAAAGCATTCACCTCTAGATACGGACTATATGAGTTTACAATAATGCCGTTTGGATTAACAAGCGCCCCGCATATTTTGTTCACCTCATGAACAAAGTGTTTATGAAATTTATGGACAAATTTGTTGTGGTGTTCATTGACGATATTCTGGTATACTATAAGACACCAGAAGAGCATGCAGAACATCTCAGGATTGTACTGGGAGAATTAAGGAAACACCAATTATACGCCAAATTCAGCAAATGTGAATTTTGGTTAAGACAGGTCGGCTTTCTAGGCCACGTGTTGACCCAAGAAGGTGTTGCCGTGGACCCAGAAAAAGTCAAGGCCGTACTTGGCTGGAAACCACCAGCCAACGTAACAGATGTCCGAAGTTTTTTGGGAATGGCTGGATACTACCGAAGGTTCATTGAGGGATTTTCCACCATAGCGAAACCAATAACAAAGTTACTCACGAAGGATATGAAATTTGTATGGACTGAAGCATGCGAGAAAAGTTTCCAAGAACTGAAGAAGAAATTAACAACAGCACCAGTTTTGGTTATACTAGACATACACAAAAGTTTTGAAGTGTATTGTGACGCATCCCGGAAAGGCCTCGGATGCGTGCTGATGCAAGAAGGCAAGGTAGTCGCATACGCTTCCAGACAACTTCGAAAGCATGAAGAAAATTATCCCACTCATGACTTAGAATTGGCAGCAATCATTCATGCACTCAAAGAGTGGAGACACTTTTTGCTTGGGAATCGTTGTGAAATATATACGGACCACAAAAGTCTCAAATATATTTTCACACAGCCGGAGCTCAATTTATGGCAACGACGCTGGTTGGAATTAGTAAAAAGACTATGATGTTGGCATCCACTACCATCCAGGAAAAGCAAATGTAGTGGTCGATGCTCTTAGTCGAAACCCCAGCTCGGGCAACGAGAATCCACATAACTTGAGACCTGAATTTCAACAGGAATTCGCCAAACTCAACTTGGTGATGGTCACAGAAGGCACTATATCAAATTTGGAAATACAACCCACCCTTGTGGAGTAGATTAAGAAAACTCAGCATGGACACCCCAGCATCTAGGGCATAAAAAGAAAAGTGAGTATGGGCAAGGCCTCAGAATTCGTCGTAGACGATGAGGGGACATTATGATACGGAGAAAGACTTTGCGTACCAAATATAGAGGACCTCAAACAGAAAATCCTAACCGAAGGCCACACCGCTCCATATTCAATCCACCCTGGAGGGACCAAAATGTATAAAGACATTTAGGAAAGATTTTGGTGGCACGGTATGAAGAGGGATATAGCCACCTTCATTGCATGTTGCGATTCTTGTCAACGCATTAAAGCCGAGCAACAAAAACCAGCCGGACTACTGCAGCCAAACAGGATACCTGAGTGGAAATGGGACGAAATTGGGATGGATTTTAGTGTCGGACTACCTCAGTCACAACACGAAAATGATGCCATATGGGTCATCACCGATAGATTGACCAAGGTAGCACATTTCATCCCAGTAAAGACAACCTACACCACTCAGAAACTTGCCAAGCTTTATCTCTCTCGTATAGTTTGCCTGCATGGAGTTCCAAAGACTATAATTTCCGACAGAGGCACTCAATTCGTTTCAAAATTCTGGGATCATTTACCACAGGCTCTGGGAACTCAACTAGCATTCAGTATAGCCTACCACCCCCAGACTGATAGACAAACTGAACGCGTGAACAAAATTCTAGAGGACATGCTGATAGCATGTGTCCTCACCTATGGAACCAGTTGGGAAGAAATCTTGCCATATGCCGAGTTCGCATACAACAACAGTTACCAATCCAGTCTACAAATGGCACCTTTTGAAGCCTTGTACGGGCGAAGGTGTCGTACTCCATTAAATTGGTCAGAAACGGGAGACGGCCGTATCTTCGGCCCAGACATGCTCAAGGAAGCTGAAGAGAAAGTTAGACTCATCAGGGATCGACTCAAGACAGCGCAAAGCCGACAAAAGAGTTATTACGATCAGAAGCACGGTGAAGTCAGCTTTGAACCCGGTGAATATGTGTACCTACGAGTATCCCCTATGAGAGGCCTACAACGGTTCAAGGTTAAAGGAAAGCTAGCACCAAGATTTATTGGGCCCTTCTGTGTGGTCGCACGGAGAGGCACAGTAGCCTACCAGCTAGACCTACCCAAAGAGCTGTCAGACGTCCATGACGTATTCCACGTCTCACAGTTGAGGAAATGCGTAAGCAACCCAGAGAAACAAGTGTCGCATGAGAACATTGACGTGCAACCAGACCTCACCTACAGGGAACGTCCAATAAAGATATTAGAGGAGTCTGAAAGGAGGACCCATCAGAAAACAATTAAGTTCTTCAAGGATCAGTGGAGCAATCACACCGAGGATGAACCGACATGGGAAAGAGAGGACTCTCTCCGGGCAGAATACCCACACCTATTTGAGGAACAGCTGAAATCTCGGGGACGAGATTTTTCCTAAGGGGGGTAGGTGTTGTGACACTCCAAAAAAATTGATTTGGTTTTTATCAAAATCTTTATTTGATTTGAAGGAGGCTATTTAAAATTTATCTCAAAACCTCTCCTTCTCAAAAACTTTTGTGATAAACATTTTTGGTGCTCTTCTCAACCTTGATTTTTGGTCTTGAGAGCTTTTCATTTTGTCTTGACTCTACACAAATTTATTTTTTGAAAGTTCTTGAAATCCCTTCTATTAAAAAGAAACCCTAGGGATTATGGGTTTATTCTTTTCCCCTTCAAAAATTTCCTCTTTTGCCATGTCATCTATTGACATTGCCTTCCAAAACCCATCCCTACCTTGGATCAAGTCCAGACTCCCACCTCCAGCAAGTTTCAAACCAATTTTGATTTTGATTTTTTTTATTTTTCCCTCAAAACTATTTCTGTGATTTATTTTGGACCTAGGTGACTTACAAAGGAACTACAAGTTTCCTTTTGAGATTTGGTCCCAAACAAACTCCTTTGACTAGTCCTTAGTACCCTCAACCTAGACCCATCAAGATCCACTTGTCCTCAGTTCAAAATTTTCAAAATTTGCCCACTGCAAGTTTGGACTAGAATTGCCATTTTTGGTGAAATTCATATTTTTCCTTTTCCAAAAATTCTGACAAAAATCAGGCAGCCCCAAATGCATTGAGAGGTCACCTCACCGAAGATCAGCTCCAGAAAATTTTTCCATATGTGCCAAAAACATTTCATCGAACAGTTGCCAGGCACTGTTGCTGTTCATGTTCAGAGTTCAGTGTCTAAATTCAGACGACAGTGTCGTTTTCTTTAGAGCTGGGCATCGATCTCGCCAGTGCTCGCGCTGGCCTCTAGCTCACTGCTCCTCCTCCTTATCCAGAGCGCCGCAAAGTCGCTTGGCCGGGCGCGGGCGTTAGTGGCAACGTGTCTCGCCTGCGCCGGTGTCTTCCGCGGTGGCAGAACCACCCGTGGCGGCCAACAGTGGCCGGCCCTGCCTTTCGGTGCCGTCCAGCACCGCCAAGCCACCCGGAGCCTCCGCGTGGCCATCCCCTCCTCTGCGCATGCCGCAGCACCGTTGCCGTGGCCTGGCGAGCACAGGGCGCGCTCTCTGCAGCCAACGGGCCCGCGAAGCTCCGTTCCGTAGAGACCTCGGAGCAGGTCAGATCCAACCAAGATATGTGTTTGAGTGGAACTAGTGGACCATCACGAAGCTGCCCAAGCACCTAAATCGCCCGTTCAACCTCTGCATCGCCGGAGTTATCCCGTTCTCGGGCACCGCCTCGGGCCGGCTATAAAAGGGGGCCTCGAGCTCAATCTCGACTAGGCATCACCCCTCCACCTCTCCAGAGCCACGCCCAGCCACTAGGGGGACCTCGAGGAGGTCTTCTTCTCCGTGTCCGGCCGCCCCGATCCGCTTCGGGCTCCGGCGCAATTCACTCTAGTGAGACAACCCCCGCCTCCCAGACCGTGCCAGTCGTCCCCTACCACACCCAATACTCTAACCTGAGCCCCAATTCGATGCCTGCAGCTCTCCTCGACCAACCTCGCCCGAACCTCCGTCCGTCGGACCTAATGCCGTCGTCGACGTGGTGCTCGCCGAGGGCCAACTCCACCACCCACAGACGCGAAGAGCGTCATGAACCCGTAGGTACCCTCCGATCCCCCTGCTTCGCCGTGGATCGCCGCCGGCGACCACCGCGGCCCTCGGGCGCCAGGCGCTCTGTTTTGAAGATTCAAACCTGACGTGGGGGACCCCCACGTTAGCCTCTATTCTATTTATTCGAACTGTTTTCTGAAAACGCCTTCGGGCAAAATACGTCTCCCCTCTGGACTGGCGTATTTGTAACTGAAACGTTTTCTGTTTTTATAAAATAAACCCTAGAAACTTTCTGTTTCATTACAGAAAGGTCCTTGGACTAAAACCCTTGTAACTTTTAAACAAAAGATGATTTTGACTTGAATCTTTTTCTGTCATCTTTATTTTTCTGTCTAGTTTTTTGTCATATTTATTTGAAAAATATTGGGGATACTTTTTTGTGCACGCACGGTATTTATGAAGTATCCAATTTTCTTTTAATACGTAGATACCGGAGGAGGTAAAGGAGACGCGAACTTCGCCGAGCTAGATTCCGACTACTCCGAACCAGGCAAGCATGTTTGAACCTTTGATATGATGATTGTTTTGCATGTTTGCTTGAGTAATTTTTTTTTCATGGCATTCTTATATAGCATTAGTGTAATGTTATGTGCATGCAAGGCAAGCTACAGGTGAGCTTCAAGGTTCGATGTGTCCTTATGATGATAAGATAACATGATCATGTGGTGGCATGATGGGTTGCAAGCTGGTATTGTTGAAGCATGCCAGTCTTAAGTCAACCATATAACCCCAGTGCTAACGTGGATCAAGTCTCGATCCCGTTCATTTTCCCCTTTGTGCTGCCACATGCTTTCTGCAAAGAGTGCGGTTTAGTAAGTTGCAAACCTCTTTCCTTGTACACACCAAACAGAGGGACCGCGATGAGGGTTCCATGGCCCTGGATTAAAGCCCGTCATCCGGTCAAGGGGCATGGGTGTTTCCGGTTGGGACCGAGAGGGGGGCACCCCTTAGAGCGCGCGATATAAATTTGATCCCATGCTATCTGAGGTTGTGGCCTCCCCTTCTTAAGGTTTTTGTGGAACGTTGCCGAGGGTGATTCCTGGAAGCGGAATGTGGAATGGGTGTGTACTGGTTAGATTTGTTTCTTCAAAAACACCGTAAACGGAACTAGTCCTTGTGATTACCGAAATCCGTTGGCTGTGGTTAAAGAGTATAAAATCTGCAGAGTCAAAACCATTCAAGTATCCATGTCCACGAGAAAGGACTTGGACATCATCTTAGTGTCAGTGTCAGTCTCAGTGTGAAATCTCAGTGTCAACCCCAGTGACAGTATCCGGAGAATAAACATAAAACCGAGAGTGGTAAACTCGGTTGAAGGTTATTAATGTGGATGGACTAACCAGTTTATGTTTATATGCTGAGTATTTCCTTGCGATGATTTAAATTCATGAGCTACTTAAATTGGAATGATAAACTATAAGCCCTTTATGTGATGTCGCTCAGACGCCCGACTGTGGCATTATTGTTATTTACTTTTGATATAAGCCCTTTATGTGATGTCCCTCAGACGTCTGACTGTTGCATTATTGTTATTTACTTTTGATATAAGCCCTTTATGTGATGTCGCTCAGACGTCCGACTGTGGCATTATTGTTATTTGCTTTTGATATAAGCCCTTTATGTGATGTCGCTCAGACGTCCGACTGTGGCATCATTGTTATTTATTTTCATTATAAGCCATTTTCGAGATGTCGCTTAGACGTCCGACTGTGGCACGTTCTGTCATTTACGTTTCAATATAAGCCCTTTATGTGGCGTCGCTCCGACGCCCGACTGCGGCATGTCAATTTATTTTTACCTTTCGAGGCGTCGCTTCAGACACCCGATCGGTCTTCACTTATTTTCATTGGGATTTCGGGAGGACTACCGCCTGACTTCCTTTTTAATTATTGTGCAGTGCAAATTTATTATCAGAATGTGCATCACTAATCTGCTGATGTGCATCATGTTTACATTTGTTATATCTTATGTCCGAACTGCCTTGCGAGTACATTCAAAGTACTCACCTGGCTTGTTGATTGGGCCAGATGTTGACGAAGGCGATCTTATGGATGAAGAGTTCGATAGCGAGTCTGACGCCTAGAGGAGTCCCAGTTAGTCACGTGCGACCCTGGAGTTGTTCACTTGTATTATATACGCTTCCGCTACCCGAATAAAATCATCAAGCCTCACTCCGACGCTTGATGAGCTGTAAGATTTCAGAGTCATGTCACCCACCTCACTGTGACATACCCACCACCACTTTATTACGAGTCAGTAGTTATGCCACCATACTCTTGTGTCATATCCGCCTTTATGTTAAATATAGGCGTGCTTGTAATAAATTGTTGAGCATCCTCAGCTCAACCATGTATAATATTTAGTACTGCTGGGTTTCTGGATCAAGGTTTTGTCTGTCAGTAAGAAGAATTCTTCTGTACTGGTCAACACAAAGGTCGTCTTTTCAATAAATGTTTTATTGGAAAAACCGGTCCTAACAAATAATTAGCAAATGGGATGTAAATTATTAAAAATAATGGCAGATGGGCTAAAAAAAGGTTGACGCACAAGCAGTGACTGTTGGATGGTCATCCAACGGCCGTCGTGCTTCTTCAATCTCTACTCTTCTTGCTCCAACCGCTCAAACAGGCGCCGGCGGGACTGCCTGCTCCCTCCTCCCCGTGGCCGGCTCTGCTGCCGCACAGGCCTCACCGCCGCACTGTACTCCCATCGCTGGCCTAGCCATCCCTCTACTCACCCACACCTGCTGTTATTCTCCGGCGACGACGAGGCCTCGTACAGTGGTACTCTCCTCCGCATGGGAAACAACTGCCGAGTCTTCCCTGCCTCTGCGTCGTTCCCTTCCTAGGCCTCGCCGTCGTCCACCGCCCTGGTGCTCTCGGCGCGGCCTGGTCAACGTGGTCAGCGACCGACTTGCATCTGAAGTGGACTTTACTTGGAGAGGCCGACAGCTGGGTCCACGGCCGCACGCAAGGAAATGCCTCCTTATTACGCGCAAAATAATGATTCCTCCATCTGACATCAGGGACCCACCGAAAGGGCCTCTGTATTTTGCGAAAAAAACGTTACCGCCGCTGAAAGCTCGGACCCACCAGCTATATCTTCGCACGCAAGGAAGTGCCTCCTTATTACGCACAAAAAAATGATTACCCCCTGCTAGCTGGGACCCACCTTGGTGGGAGGCTGACTTGTGGGCCTACTAAGTAGACGGGGATGGAGGGCTTTGTCAACTTAGTCAATATGCACGATTCTAACTCCAGTGACCGTACGATGTCCATCCAACGTCCGTAGTGCTTCTTCAACCTCTGGTCTTCTTGCTCCAGCCGCCCAAACCAGCGCCGGTCGTGCCTCGTGCTCATACCTCCCGTGGCCGGCTGCGATGCGGCGGAGGCCTCACCGCCCCCTACTACTCCCACCGCTGGCCAGGCCATCCCTCTACTCACCCACACCCCCTGTTATTCTGCGGCGACGGCAGCCTCACACCGCAGCGAACCAGTGAACCCTCGTACTCCTCTACGCGTGGGCATCCACTGCCGCTTCTTCCCCGGCTCTGCGTCGTCCCCTTCCTAGGCCTCGCCATCGTCCACCACCCTGGTGCTCTCGGCGTGGAGTGGTCAACATGGTCAAGGAACGGCTTCCATCGCATGTGGACTGTACGTGGAGAGGCTGACAGCTGGGTCCACGGCTGCAGCAAGGAAGTGCCTCCTTATTACGTGCAAAATAATTATTCCTCCACCTGACAGCGGGGACCCACCGGACGGGCCACCAGTATTTTGCAAAAAAAATCGTTTTCCCCTGACTGCTGGGACCCACCGGACGGGCCACCGTATTTCACGAAAAAAACGTCCCCCCCCGCTGTCAGCTCGGACCCACCGGAAGTGCCTCCTTATTACGCACAAAAAAATGAATACTCCCCCGACTAGCTGGGACCCACCTTGGTGGGAGGCTGACTTGTGGGCCTACTAAGTTGACGGGGACGAAGGGCTTTGTCAACTTAGTCAATATGAACGATTCTAGATCCAGTGACCGTATGATGTCCGTCCAACGGCCATAGTGCTTCTTCAACCTCTGGTCTTCTTGCTCCAGCCGCCCAAAGCAGCACCGGTTGTGCCGCATGCTCCTGCCTCCCGTGGCCGGCTGTGCTGCCGCGGAGGCCTCACTGGCCCCTACTATTCCCACCGCTGGCCAGGCCCTGCGGCGACGGCAACCTCACACCGCAGCCGAACCAGTGAACCCTCGTACTTCTCTCTGCGCGCGCGCGGGCTTCCACTGCCTCGTCTTCCCCGGCTCCCCGTCGTCCCCTTCCTAGGCCTCGCCGTCGTCCACCGCCCTGGTGCTCTCAGCGCGTCGTGGTCAACGTGGTCTAGGAACGACTTCCATCGGACGTGGACTGTACGTGGAGAGGCTGACAGCTGGGTCCACGGCCGCAGCAAGGAAGTGGCTCCTTATTACGTGCAAAATAATTATTGCTCCACCTGACAGTGGGGACCCACCGAATGGGCCACCGTATTTCGCCCCTCTGACTGCTGGGACCCACCAGCTACATCTTCGCAGGCAAGGAAGTGCCTGACAGTCAGGACCCACCTGGTCGAAGCATACGTAGCGTTGTCATTCTGGTCGCGAACGTGTACGTACATATATACTGGTCAATGTAGAGGCGCGCACGTGTCGTAGTAGAGGCGCGCACGTAGCATGTACATGTACTTACAGCGGCCAGGGTGCAAGAAAGAAAATACGGCCACATATGTGTACATACGGGCGGGGTCTCGAACGCCTACTCGCGCATACGTATGGCGAGGGCTCGTGTACATGGCTGGGTCGGAACGGAGAAACAGCGTCGTCGTTGTGTTCATGGGGAGGTAACGGAATGCATGGTCGTGTTCATCGGCAGGGCTTGGACGGAAGAGGCGATGGAAACGAGGCCTGGCGTACCGCACAACGGAGGAAACAGACCTCCTACGGTCGAAACGGGGGTCCTGTTGATCGGGAGGGGTGTGGCATACCGCAAAACAGAGGAAATGGACTTCCTACGGTCGAAACGGGGGTCCTGTTGATCGGGAGGGGTGTGGCGTACTGCAAAACGGAGGAAACGGACTTGTGTTGGAGCGCTACGGTGTAAATGGGGGTCCTGTTCATCGGGAGGGGTGTGGCGTACCGCAAAACGGGACTCCACGGGATACTGTTCATCTCCACCGTCGACCCCCTCCAGCCTCCACGAGCTACTGTTCATCCATCGTCGACCTCGTCCAGCCTCCACGGGCTCTTGTTCATCCAGCCTCCACCGCGCGCTACTCCACCGGCTACTGTTCAACCACCCCTCCACCGTCTACTGTTCATTCAGCCCTCCACACCACGGGGTCCTGTTCAACCACCCCTCCACGGGAACCCCTCCA